>NC_072421.2:125070384-125674423 GCF_028858775.2 Pan troglodytes
CCCTGTTTGCAGATGACATGATTGTATATCTAGAAAACCCCATTGTCTCAGCCCAAAATCTCCTTAAGCTGATAAGCAACTTCAGCAAAGTCTCAGGATACAAAAACAACGTACAAAAATCACAAGCATTCTTATACACCAATAACAGACAAACAGAGAGCCAAATCATGAGTGAACTCCCATTCACAATTGCTTCAAAGAGAATAAAATACCTAGGAATCCAACTCACAAGGGATGTGAAGGACCTCTTCAAGGAGAACTACAAACCACTGCTCAGTGAAATAAAAGAGGATACAAAGAAATGGAAGAACATTCCATGCTCATGGGTAGGAAGAATCAATATCATGAAAATGGCCATACTACCCAAGGTAATTTATAGATTCAATGCCATCCCCATCAAGCTACCAATGACTTTCTTCACAGAATTGGAAAAAACTACTTTAAAGTTCATATGAAACCAAAAAAGAGCCCACATCACCAAGTCAATCCTAAGCCAAAAGAACAAAGCTGGAGGCATCATGCTACCTGACTTCAAACTATACTACAAGGCTACAGTAACCAAAACAGCATGGTACTGGTACCAAAACAGAGATATAGATCAATGGAACAGAACAGAGCGCTCAGAAATAATGCCGCATATCTACAACCATCTGATCTTTGACAAACCTGAGAAAAACAAGCAATGGGGAAAGGATTCCCTATTTAATAAATGGTGCTGGGAAAACTGGCTAGTCATATGTAGAAAGCTGAAACTGGATCCCTTCCTTACACCTTATACAAAAATTAATTCAAGATGGATTAAAGACTTAAACGTTAGACCTAAAACCATAAAAACCCTACAAGAAAACCTAGGCATTACCATTCAGGACATAGGCATGGGCAAGGACTTCATGTCTAAAACACCAAAAGCAATGGCAACAAAAGCCAAAATTGACAAATGGGATCTAATTAAACTAAAGAGCTTCTGCACAGCAAAAGAAACTACCATCAGAGTGAACAGGCAACCTACAAAATGGGAGAAAATTTTCGCAACCTACTCATCTGACAAAGGGCTAATATCCAGAATCTACAATGAACTCAAACAAATTTACAAGAAAAAAAAACCCCATCAAAAAGTGGGCGAAGGACATGAACAGACACTTCTCAAAAGAAGACATTTATGCAGCCAAAAAACACATGAAAAAATGCTCACCATCACTGGCCATCAGAGAAATGCAAATCAAAACCACAATGAGATACCATCTCACACCAGTTAGAATGGCAATCATTAAAAATTCAAGAAACAACAGGTGCTGGAGAGGATGTGGAGAAATAGGAACACTTTTACACTGTTGGTGGGACTGTAAACTAGTTCAACCATTGTGGAAGTCAGTGTGGCGATTCCTCGGGAATCTAGAACTAGAAATACCATTTGACCCAGCCATCCCATTACTGGGTATATACCCAAAGGACTATAAATCATGCTGCTATAAAGACACATGCACACGTATGTTTATTGCGGCTCTATTCACAATAGCAAAGACTTGGAACCAACCCAAATGTCCAACAACGATAGACTGGATTAAGAAAATGTGGCACATATACACCATGGAATACTATGCAGCCATAAAAAATGAAGAGTTCATGTCCTTTGTAGGGACATGGATGAAATTGGAAATCATCATTCTCAGTAAACTATCGCAAGGACAAAAAACCAAACACCGCATATTCTCACTCATAGGTGGGAATTGAACAATGAGAACACATGGACACAGGAAGGGGAACATCACACTCTGGGGACTGTTGTGGGGTGGGGGGAGGGGGGAGGGATAGCATTAGGAGATATACCTAATGCTAAATGATGAGTTAATGGGTGCAGCACACCAGCATGGCACATGTATACATATGTAACTAACCTGCACATTGTGCACATGTACCCTAAAACTTAAAGTATAATAATAATTAAATTAAATTTAATTTAATTTAAAAAGGCTCATATATATTCTGACTTATTTTTATCAGTCTAGTATTATTTATCTTTTCATAATGTCGTAATCTCATGGGAAAGAAGACATAAGAAATTTAAGGTTTAAAAACTTACCTCTATTAATGAAAAATCCTGTGAACTGATGTGTGGATTTTATTTCCTTTATCTTTGTTTATTTTGCTTTAGTTTTTATTTTTGCTTTAAATTAATCAGTCACTGAACATATTTTTAAAAGGACTAGTTCAGTGTTTCCCAGCCATTGGTTCACAGACCAAAGAAGCGAGATATGTCTCTAATGTTCACTCCTGGCATCAATAGGACCAAAATAATACAAATCAAAAAATTCTTGATATAAATTCTATTTCTAAATACTGTCCTAAATTTCCCCCAAAATTTCAAAGAAACCAGTGAACAGGTTCCAACATACAGAAAATATTTATAAATCACAAATTATTAAACAATTCCTTCAAATATTTGAATTTTTAAATTTCTTCATTTTAAAAATAAAATACCTAGCCAAGAAAGTTGTAACTCAATGATATCACAAGAAGGCATGATTCTTTCTGGAGTATTAAATCCTATTTTATATCACATAAATGTATAGAATAATGTTTACTTGGCTTTATTGAAGGTGTAGTACTAAATTTGAAGATAACAAAAATACAATTAAAAATAGTCCTTTATGATAGAAGCCTTTCTAGTATCTATTCTATTCCCTGATAGTTCAAAAAGAAAACCAAATAGAATTTAATTATTTTATAACTTAGAATAAACATTGAGTCTCATCTATTATACTGTCTTTGTAAGAATTGAATTCAAAACTATTTTTTAGTTATTTTATTACTTTTGTTGGCATCACATTTTGAGTTTTTACTTCTCTTGTCATTCCTTTAAAAATTTCCTCTGCACTCTATTTTGTTACTTATGATCACTTCAGAGCTAGAAAATCAAATGAACAGATTGTATGTTAAAGTAATATCACTATGTCTGTGGTTGAAAAAATGCATAGTTCCAGGCTAGGGTTTTGTGACAACTACATTAGTAACTCAAATATTACCCCTATTTCTTACATTGTGTCTATGTTCTCGAGGACTGAGATTTTATTTTACTTCTGTTTGAACATTCATCTGAAATATGCTGAAAAATGTGCATTGTACACAGTTTTTTTTAAATCAAAGCAATCTGGCACTTAAAAGTGTTCATTTCAGAAAATTTACATTGTAAAAGCCAATAGTTAAATTTGGAGGAGGGAGGAAAGAAGTGTAATGGTAATCTGTTCCCATCTGAAGATAGAATTATCCTTCACGGTTGAGTGGATATAATTTGCCATCATATAACTCTCATGACAAATAGTGCCTTCAGGCAATGTGGCTGTAATAATTGTTCAATTACATACTTTTAGCTTTCAAATGACCAAAGCCATTATTATGCATCCTATTAACAGATATACAGGCATATACTAAGCACATGGATAAAATATGGGTTTTTTGAAGGATTAATTTAGCTTTGAAAATAAGCTATATTATAATTATCTGTAATTTTAGTAATTGTAATTTAATTTCTTCTAATCTAATAATGATAATTACCCTCTAATCAAACAATTTTACCAAATGTAATTCCTGTCATCCAATCGAACTATAAGACTGATTCTTCTTGAATTTAATAAAACTAGTAAAAAAAGGTATTTATTTTTTAGAATAAGAGATGAGTATTTTAGCAACAAAATATCTTGGGTTTGAAACATGTTGACTATATGTAGGACGCTTTTATGTACACAGAAGTTCAAGGTTCTTGAGTAATGGTCTTTTTATAAACTCATTTTATTGGTCATATATGTTTCATTTCTAAAAGCATTATTCAGATCTACAAATCACTCCGTAGTGAAGAACATTGTTGTACTGAGTGTAACTTTAGTTTTATTATTATCCCTTACATGTAGAACACGGAAAGAAGTTTGTTTTATATTTATCATACCCTCATTGGAAGTATTAAGTTGATTATAGTATACTTGTTTTTTAAACAAGAAATGTTTCAAACATAAAACTGTATTTCCATAGGAATAATATCATTGACTATTGAACTTCAAACAAAATTGGAACTGGGGCAAAGAACTAAACAAAAATACAGTCAATACCTTCTTGATAAGGCAAAGGCTTTGTTTCTGAGGCTCTCAAGCTCTGTGACTAAGTTTTTTAATTAAAGAAATTTAAAGAAAGTGGGACATGATTGTTATATAGAAAAACCTTTCTAATAGTTCTGTGACTCCTAGATCTTCAATGGATATTAGTTGGAATACCCAGGGAAACAAGCAAAAGGTGAATTTTTGAAAAATACCTCCAAGTTTTCCACTCAGCAATATTACCCTGTAGATTTGTGTCACTTGCATGTGGAGTGTGTCAACTTATTGCCCAGTAGTATGTTATCCATTATATACATTTCAAAGCATTTCATATCAACTATCTCATTGGGGATATTTAATCATTCTTCTTACCTAGGATTTAAAACTCTGATATCGAACTGGGTTTATAAAGCTGTTGTTTTTTTTCATAAGGATTATTTTTCTGAAATTCAGGTAAGAGCCCTTCAGTTTTTGTTTGTTTGTTTTTTGAGAATGAGTCTCACTCTGTCACCCACGTTGGAGTGCAGTGGCACCATCTCGGTTCACTTCAACCTCCATCTCCCAGGTTCAAGCAATTCTCCTGCCTGAGCCTCTCGAGTAGCTGGGATAACAGGGTAGCCCTTCAGTTTTAAATGTAACAGATTCATAAGTTCTTTGGAAAGATTTGTGATCGGTGAGTTAAAACACAAAAGAAGGTTCATAAATGTTCTCAACACAAAAAACTGAAAAGTATTTGAGGTGATGAATATGTTAATTAGTTGATTTAATCATTCCATAATATAAACATATATGAAAACATAAGATTGTATCCCATAAATATAGGCAATTAGTGTTTCTCAAGTAAAAAAAGAAAATATTTTATTTAAAAGGCAGAGACAAGCACATTCTCAGGAAAATAATTCCTGGTATTTCCTCTGTGATCTAAATTTTAAAGTAAGAATTTAAATTTTGTAAAAAATAGATTTCCCAAGCCAAGCCACCTGCCCACCAGTTCTGCTTCTCCCCAAAGCATGAACCAGCTCAGTGCCCAGCCCATAGGGGAGCTTCCCCTGAACAAGGACCAATCTAGCACACTACCTCCAGGGAAGTGACATCTAAGCCAAGTCATTGGCTGACCAGCTTCACACTTTTCTTGAACATGAATCAGCCTGGCATTCTATCCCAAGGGGAGCAGTACTTGAAGTGAGCTGCAGATCAACCAGCCCTGTGCCTCCCCAGAGTGCAGACGAGCCCCGTGTCCAGCCACAATGGGAGTGGCACCCAAACATAGCCTCCACCAAATCAGCCTTGATCTTTCCCCAGAGCACAGATCAGCCTGATGCCCGGGCCCTAGGGGTGTAGTGCTGCACCCAAATGTCCAGGCTTCCCGAACTTCCTTTCCCTGGGAAAGAGTTCAGCCCAATGCCCCATGTCCATGGGAGAAGAGCCCAAGTAGGCAGTCTAGCCACAGAAAAAGCCTCTGCAGCTTAAGCCACTGAGACACTTGCAGATACCCCATGCACATATATTGGAAGAATTAATATTCCTAAAATGTTCATACTATCCAAACAATCTACAGATTCAATGCAAGCACTATCAAAATACCAATGACATTATTCACAAAAATAGAAAACAATTCCAAAAATTTGTATGAAATACAAAGAGCCAGAATATCTGAAGCAACCATGAGCAAAAAGAAAAAAAGATGCAGGCATCATAATATCTGGCTTCAAAATATACTACAAAGTTATAGAAACCAAAACAGCATGGTACTGTCATAAATGCAGATACATGGACCAATGGGACAGAATAGAGAGCCAAGAAATAAGTCATGTTATTTATATCCAAACCATTTTCAACAATGGCTCCAAGACACTAGAGTGGGAAAGGACAGTCTCTTCAGTAAGTGGTGCTGGAAAAACTGGATATCCATATGCAAATGAATGATACCAGATGCCAATTTCTCACCATGTACAAAAACAAACTCAGAATAGATTAAAAAATTAAATGTAAAACCAGAATCTGTAGAACTACTAGAAGAAAACTTAGAGGAAATGCTTAAGTATAATTGTCTGGGCAAATATTTTATGATTAAGTCCTCAAAAACACTGGCAACAAAGGCAAAAATAGACAAATGGGTTCATACTATAAAGCTTTTATATAAAACTATAAAACTTCTGCACAGCAAAGAAAATAATCAATAGAGTGAAGAGACAACCTGAAAAATGAGAGAGCATATTTTTAAACTAGTCATCTGATAAAAGATTAATATCCAAAATATGCAAGGAATTCAAACAACAAATAACAAATAATAATAAGAAGAATTTTAACATGAAAAAAGACTTGAATAGAAATTTCTCAAAGGGAGACATATGAATGACCAACAAGTATATGAAAATTTCTTCACCATCACTCATCATAAGGAAAATGAAAATCAAAACCCCAATGAGATACCATCTCACCCCAGTTAGAATGGCTATCATAAAAAAACAAAAAAAATAGCAAATCCTTGCAAAAATGCCAAGAACAGGAAACAATTATATACAGTTGGTAAAAATACAAATTAGTATATTATTAGAAAAACAGTATGGAAGTTTCTCAATAAACTAAAAATAGAACTACCATGTCATCTAGCAATTCCACTACTGGATTTAGAATTGAAGGGAAGGACATCAGTATGCTGAAAAGATATTTACATTCCCATGTTTTATGTAGTACTATTCATAATAGCCAAGAAATAGAATCAACCTAAGTGTCTATCAATAGATGAATGCACAAAGAAAATGTGGTATATATACACAATGGAATACTATTTAGCCATAAAAAAGAATAAAATCCTTTCATTCACCACAATATGAAAGAGCCTGCAGGGCATTATGTTAGGTAAAATAGGTACAGAAAAATTAATACTTCATGCTGTCATTCACATGTGGAAGCTAAAAGAGTTTATATCATGGAAGTAGAGAATAGAATAGTGATTACTAGAGGCTGGGAAGAGTAGAGGGAGAAAGAATAGGGAGAGGTTGGTTAACAAAGATAAAATTATAAATTACACCTAAATGGGAGTAATAAGTTCCAGTGTTCTATAACACTGTATGGTGACTACAGTAAATAATAATTTATGGTATATTTTCAAATACCTGAAAAGGAGAACTTTGAATACTTCCATCACAAAGAAATAATAAAGGTTTGAGGTGATATATATGCTAATGACCCTGATTTGATCATTACATATTGTATTCATGTACTGAAATATCACACTCTACCCCATAAATATATACAATTATGTGTCGACTATATATATACATAATAAATAGCCAGAATTCAAATTGTCTTTTCATAAAGATCTAAATTACTTTTCAAAAAAACATTATAGGATATCTTTACAATTGACTGATATAATCTGATACATTAGATCTTTGCCATTTTTTTATTCTTTAAGTAGGCTATTTTACAACTCTAGAGATAGAAGCTTTAACTTGTAGAAACTTGTAGAAAATAGAGATTAATACAAATAATTCCTGACCATAGAAATGCAAAATGTGTCAGTGGAATGCAATTGATTATTGCTGTGTGGATATTGAGCAAATTTTCATTTGTAAATTTATTTTAGCATTCCTTTCTGACAATAAATGTTTGAAACTTGAGTTCTTTTTTGATCTTACAGCATATCCCACTGGCTCTCTCAATTAATTAGTTAAGAAATGTTTGAAGCATGCTATTATTAAGAATAACAATTCTCTTTGTCTAATATTTACTAAATCAATATTTCAATAACTAATTTATCTAAATTGCATATAAATATATTATGGGCTGAATTGTGTTCCTCAAAAATTCAGGCATAGAATTTCTAATCCTCAGTAGCTCAGAATGTGACAGTATTTGGAGGACCTTAACATGGTAATTAGTTAAATAAAGTATGTAAGACTTAATAAACTTTGATTGGTATCCTTATAAGAGAAGGAAATTGAAACACACAAAGAGACACCAGGTATGCATTCAAACAGACAAAAAGCCACGTGAGAAAACAGTTAAAAGGGGGCTATCTAAAAGCCAAGGAGAAAGGTTTCGGAAGAAACCAAACCAGACACCTAGATCTTGGAGTTCTAGCCTACAGAACTGTGAGAAAATAGATTTGTATTGTTTAAGTCACGCAGTCTGTGGCATTTTGTTGTGGCATAAATATATATATATATATTTTTAAGAGGCATATATATAGATAGATAGATTGATTTATAAGATCACTGTGTAAAATATTAAAATCACTCTAAATGCCCATGAGTAGAGGTAAATATAGATATATTATGGTATATGAATACAATGACATACTGTTGAACATGTTAAAATTAGTGGAATAGGTTTATATTTACCAAGATGAATACATATAAAGAATAAAATATGAAGTGAAAATACACGTTGTACAATGGTTAATACCTGGTTAATACCATTAGTGTATATTTCAAAGATATAAATACAAAAACCCAGTTGTATATACTGTTCACTAGTATAAATATATAGTATATTATAAAATATTAAATCATAAGTATAAAATATTCGTAAGAGTGGCAATGTCTGATAATATTGGGAGGAGAACTGGACTGAAGTTAAACAATGAGGTTTATTCAAAGTTACTTATGTTAAATACATATAAAACATAAGATACAAAATGTAAAATGCTTTCATTAATATGAAAATAATTTGATTAATCCTGTGACATGATATTATAGGTGTTTCTTGCAGCTTTCAACATAGTTTTTTCTGAATTTTTTAGTGAATATAAAGACATAAAATAAACACTAAAAAATGATTTTATTATGTAGTTTTAGGAGCACTGCAACTTTCCACAGTGACTGAAAACTAAGATATAATTGGAGAAATCGCCACTAAGTCTTAAATTTTCAGTGAGTATGGCCCTGTGCTATAGGCTATTTAAACGTAATTGACATCAATTAAAATATAATTCATAAGAAAAGATAAATGGCAGTGTGACATTACTTACAATCGAATGACCATTATTCAGAGCATTTTCCGAAAATGTGTTTTGTTCATTTGCATCTGCCATTTTTTGAGAGTAGAAGTTTATTTCACTAATTTCTATTCTGGTTGGATTGCTTTCTGAGTGTAAAGACAAGCTTTGCTAAAATGCATAGATAGGTAGGAATTGTTGAACAGAAGGATTAGTCCTATTGGGAATTTCACAGCTAGATTCTATGAGGTAAGCACATGACTTCTAAATTTCTCATGGATTAAAGTAATGCATGTGATTCACTAAACTTTTCTTGAAGTTTAAAATTAGAGTTGATCTTGCTTAAAATGCAAGATTTGCAATCTACCTTAAAGTAAGGTGGTATTGTAGTAATTTACCAACCTTCATAAAATCAATATAGTCATTTCTAGTCCATCCAGCTCTCACAAACTTTGCATTTTTGACATTTTTGCAAAACTATCTCCTACCATCTCTGTAGTAATTCGCATTGATTGCAATGCACTTGATCAGAGACAAAGCAATAAACTGCAGGCACTGATGATGCTAAAGTCAGCAAATAAGCCAGTTATGGTTTAATTTTCTATTTTTGCTTTTTCATACCTTTTTTAAGTTTTAAAACAGCAAAATTTTGTGCTCTTGAATTTAGAAAGCATCTTCACACCAGGCTTGGCTAAACCATCTAAGCTAACTTCATTATCCCAAATGTTAATAATTGCATTTCAATAATGGCTTTCATTAAAGTACCTCCAGGCGCTTAACACTCATCAATTAAGGTACAGCACGCCCCTGTGAAGCAGGTCAGGATTATTATATCCTCTGAGACACAATGAGGTTGCTGACTGAAGGTCATGGAGCAAATTAACAACGAAGTAAGTAGTAAAAGAGCCTCAGTTCCAACTAAACTCTTGCTTTTTCTCTTAGTATTATATTTGATTTTCTAAATGCTGTCTGCATTTTATTTGCCTTCAATTTTAAATGATATAGAAAGTCAATATTTCAAATATTGTAAATTTAAAATATATAACTATAGGTAGCTTTACCAATTCTGATCTACACAAGGTTGATCAGTTAATGCCAAAATTTTAAAACACTGCTTGGGTTTTATACTTTCTGCTTAAGAAAATGGTTCTAAGACATTCGTATTTTAAACACTAATGCTAACATTTACCCTTAAATATAATTTTCTCATAAATCCACTAAGTAACATTATACATACCTATGGGTTAAATTGTTTCTTATACTTCGTCTTTACCTACAGAAGCCAAGTCAGTAATCATGGTTACACATAATGAATCACCGTCATTCCCTGGCAGGAGCTAACATGAGTAGCAGATAAATAAATAAATGTTTTTTGATTGACTGTTTGGCAGCACCTACTTGGAAAATGGAACACTAGAACAGGGTACAGAGAAACTCAGCTGGAAAAGGACTGATAAAGGGATGCTAAAATGATGAAAAGTTTGTAGAGACATTCATACGTACTCAGGCTTAGGACTTGTGAGTTAGGAAAACGAACACTACGGAAGATATATAATTTATTAAACCAAGAGGTGTGTGTCGAATGTGTTCAGAGTCTTAAAATAGTAGTATACCATACCTTGAATCTTGAAAGAGGTATCTTAGAATCATTGGATTTATCATTTTAAACAGTAAGTAATAATCATATGATGAAATAATATGATATGGATTATATAATAATTTATTGGATTGTAGATGTTTCAGGAAAACAACACTGTTATTAAAGCTACTGTTTATTTAAACACATGTCATTTGGCTTATGTATAAAGCTTCTATCTTGAAAGCTACATATTAAATATTCCATTTATCTACCATGATTATTTATATAGACAACCTAACTGATTTGAAAAAAAATCACTTGGTCATTGATTATTTTGAGGCAAAGATGTCCCATTTTCCCTGAGAACTATGATGATATGTTGCATCAACAAACTCGCAACTTCTGTATCACATTTCTGTTATGGGAAAGAAAGCTATATGTGTTTAGTGGTTAAATATAGAGTTATGGATGTGAATAAACAAACTTTGAATGTTTATTCAGTTTAAATCTCCGCTTAATTCAATTAAAATATCCTGAATGACTTATTTTCTTCTCTTGGGGGATTCTGTGCGCTACTGATATTTTTTGTCTTAGCCTTTTCATTCATTCTAAATCAGCAAAGAAAGGGGAAAAACTTTAGCACGAAAAAATGAAAAGGCAGGAAACCTTAATTCAGAGGATGATATTTATCTTAGATACACCCTACAGAAGACAACTTTAGTAATGAAGTGATTTGGTTCCTAAAAGTCAATTTCACCCAAGATTGGTTTCATAGTACTCAGTGAAAGGTTAGTCACCTTAGGGGAACCTGGGCAGTCTAGGAAACTGTATAAGGAGAACGTGACAGGCACTGGACTCTGTATAGTTCTCCACTAATAAGCATCTGATATCTTACAAACTGCCTGTTCATTATTTTCCAGTTAAACAGCAGGTTGGTAACGATCAATGGATGACAATACCTACTATTTATATCTTGTTTAATTTCATGTAGCAAGTTATGACTCACATTTTGTGGGCCAACAAATATAAAGAAACTATGGAAATAACCCTAAACATTATTTCGTTTTTTTTTTTTTTGAATAGCAAATAGTTTATTGGTAAGTACATGGTTTCAATGAGAGTAATAAATTCACATGAACAGGAGACAATAATCAAGTCAAAAGAATAAATGCTTACTAATCATCAGAAAATCTGTGGCCATTAGCGCTGGCATGTAAAAATTCAAAATCACTCAGAGGCCAAATCTGGAATCTGTAGCATTCTGTAGATTATCACATTTTAACCAAACATGACCCATTGGCACCATAGGTCTGTTCTATAATTCGCTCAATTTTTAGGGAAATCGCAGGGCTTCCAGAAAAAAAAAGGAGAGCATGTCTCAAAGCGTATGTGGGTGATCCATAATTTCAGGAATCCTCGGGCCGCAAAGAACCCTGAAGACCCTCAACCAGGACACAGGTGACCTTAAAAAATATTACCTTTTGAGCTTTGTTTACTTAAAGAACTGTGATATTGAAATATAATATGTTTTGTTTTTAAACTAGTCTGTGGTGAGGGCACATGTAAATAATGAAAACCTACAAGCCATTTCAGAAGTTGAGATCCTCAATAGGAAGCTTACAGCAAGTGCAGGTTTTCATTTTATACTGCCTGCCAGTTATGCTCAAACTAGTGTGGGCTGAGTAAAGGACATGAGTGAGAAGGCATTGACTACTGTTAATTCAGAATGATGTTTAGAACTGTGTTTTTATGCTAGTTTTGAGGCTGTTATTTTTTAAGTCCAAAGAATGCAAAGAAATATATCAAGAAGAGGTACATATTAAAATAGGGGAGTGATAATTAGATTTGTTTATTCTTTAATAAGACCCAACTTTAAATTATGCATTCTTTTTGGGCCATCACATGAAGATAAAATGAGATAATACAAGTTCCATTAAAATCATATAACTGACAAATTCACTCATATTTGTCTTTCTGACTCCATTTGAATTTAAGTGAAAAAAAGTGGTATAAAAAATAATAAAAAGAGATAGAGCATTTCCCCAACAGGAACTGCTGAGAATGTATCTACCAATATTGCAATCTTCATTTTATTTCAGAACTCTACAGCACGTATAGTTGAGTTTTTTCAGAAATAGAAACTTAAAATATAAAAATACAGAGATGTAATACAACTGCTTGGGCAAAGTTCTAATAAGTGAAACAATGATTTCCCAAACCAACAGGACTCTTGTTCTGTTAGCTTTTACAGAAAATGCTGCTGATACTTCTGCCAGCTAACCATTTGAAATGACATTTGCAACTTGATAGAATACACACACACACACACACACACACACACACACACACACACACCCTTTAGGAAAGTCAGTGCCTAGGAAAGTGTAATGCTTACAATTGATGCAGCAGAATGCAAAGTGGGAATGTGTTTTCCACAGTATTCTTTGGTACAGGAATTAAAGCAGTTCTGCAACTCCATGAGACAAGCAAAAATTGCCTCTGACTTATACGCTCTCTGCATATAGATGATGCTGATAGTATAGGGCTAAAATTTGACACTGACAGAAATGAAATATGTCTCAGAAAGTGTCTCCCATAGGAAAAGAGAAAAATCAGTACTCAAAATCAGCATACAGAGATGGCAAATCCATGGTCCTTGTCTTTAAAGCACTTATATTTTGGTGAAGGGCAGATATATAGACATGTAAATAACTACTCTGAATACAAGAAAAGATTACTAGGTTCAAAATAAAGTGTGTGAAGTATGGGTCAAGAGAGGTTGTTAATTTTAATTACCATTAGTAGTGATTTCGTTGAAATGGTGGCACTGAAGTAATTTTAAGGAGTCCTGGATATTAGGATTCGGAAGTAATAAGCACATAAGAAGATGAAGTCAGGTATGTGAAGAAGAAAGTGAAGAATGAAAAAAAAAAGGAAGAAAATTTCAAAACATCAGAGAATATCTAAATAAAACAATTGAACAGCAGCATCAAGGACTTCGGTGAGGAAAGCTGATGTGGATTTGTTCTCTGAACGTTCTTTGATGTCCAATCTTCCCTCGTATTCCAAACTTCCCTATTGTTGAGTACAGGGATACCCCATTTCATCAAGCTTAGGGAGCCAGTCAATGAAGGGAGGATGTAAAAGCATGAGGGATGTCAAAGGCTGGAAAATACGGAAAATGTGGAAACCTGCTGGATTGGGTACAGTGAGAGTCAAGGACACCAGGAGGTTGTAATCTACAGGAAGAAGCATCTCAGTTTGAGCTGCAGATCAGGACAAGTTATAATTGTTGCCACAAGAAAATAGGGCTGCAATGAGGTAAAAGTGATTATCCTCAGAGAAAAGAAAATTAAGGAATTGTGATGCCAAGGTGTTATGGGGAATACGCATGTGAATACAACAATAGTATGTGATCAACCCCATCAAACCCAGTAAGGGCATGTGATGAAATTTAACATATAAAAATGATAAAACATGTTTTAGTAAACTGTGGATATATGAGACTTCCTAAATCAGTAGAAACTACGAACAAATATTTACAGCAAACATCACACTTATCTTTTGCTGTAGAAAAAATATTAGAAACGCGGTATGGGGAAGGGACCTGTGATGAGCAATGCCACTGTGGAGAATGAGAAGGTTGAGGTGTACTTGGATTACAATGTAGGCTTCAATGGAGGAGAGGTAGCTAAAGAAAGGTGATGAAACATGATTGTATATCTAGAAAACCCCATTGTCTCAGCCCAAAATCTCCTTAAGCTGATAAGCAACTTCAGCAAAGTCTCAGGATACAAAATCAATGTACAAAAATCACAAGCATTCTTATACACCAATAACAGACAAACAGAGAGCCAAATCATGAGTGAACTCCCATTCACAATTGCTTCAAAGAGAATAAAATACCTAGGAATCCAACTCACAAGGGACGGGAAGGACCTCTTCAAGGAGAACTACAAACCACTGCTCAATGAAATAAAAGAGGATAAAAACAAATGGAAGAACATTCCATGTTCATGGGTAGGAAGAATCAATATCGTGAAAATGGCCATACTGCCCAAGGTAATTTATAGATTCAATGCCATCCCCATCAAGCTACCAATGTCTCTCTTCACAGAATTGGAAAAAAACTACTTTAAAGTTGATATGGAACCAAAAAAGAGCCCGCATCGCCAAGTGAATCCTAAGCCAAAAGAACAAAGCTGGAGGCATCATGCTACCTGACTTCAAACTATACTACAAGGCTACAGTAACCAAAACAGCATGGTACTGGTAACAAAACAGAGGTATAGATCAATGGAACAGAACAGAGCCCTCAGAAACAACACTACATATCTACAACTATCTGATCTTTGACAAACCTGACAAAAACAAGCAATGGGGAAAGGATTCCCTATTTAATAAATGGTGCTGGGAAAACTGGCTAGCCATATGTAGAAAGCTGAAATGGGATCCCTTCCTTACACCTTATACAAAAATTAATTCAAGATGGATTAAAGACTTAAACGTTAGACCTAAAACCATAAAAACACTACAAGAAAACCTAGGCATTACCATTCAGGACATAGGCATGGGCAAGGACTTCATGTCTAAAACACTAAAAGCAATGGCAACAAAAGCCAAATTGACAAATGGGATCTAATTAAACTAAAGAGCTTCTGCACAGCAAAAGAACAACTACCATCAGAGTGAACAGGCAACCTACAAAATGGGAGAAAATTTTCACAACCTACTCGTCTGACAAAGGGCTAATATCCAGAATCTACAATGAACTCAAACAAATTTACAAGAAAATAACAAACAACCCCATCAAAAAGTGGGCAAAGGATATGAACAGACACTTCTCAAAAGAAGACATTTATGCAGCCAAAAAACACATGAAAAAATGCTCATCATCACTGGCCATCAGAGAAATGCAAATCGAAACCATAATGAGATACCATCTCACACCAGTTAGAATGGAAATCATTAAAAAGTCAAGAAACAACAGGTGCTGGAGAGGATGTGGAGAAATAGGAACACTTTTACACTGTTGGTGGGACTGTAAACTAGTTCAACCATTGTGGAAGTCAGTGTGGCGATTCCTCGGGGATCTAGAACTAGAAATACCATTTGACCCAGCCATCCCATTACTGGGTATATACCCAAAGGACTATAAATCATGCTGCTATCAAGACACATGCACATGTATGTTTATTGCGGCACTATTCACAATAGCAAAGACTTGGAACCAACCCAAATGTCCAACAATGATAGACTGGATTAAGAAAATGTGGCACATATACACCATGGAATACTATGCAGCCATAAAAAAGGATGAGTTCATGTCCTTTGTAGGGATATGGATGAAATTGGAAATCATCATTCTCAGTAAACTATCACAAGGACAAGAAACCAAACACCGCATGTTCTCACTCATAGATGGGAATTGAACAATGAGAACACATGGACACAGGAAGGGGAACATCACACTCTGGGGACTGTTGTGGGGTGGGGGGAGGGGGGAGGGATAGCTTTGGGAGATATACCTAATGCTAAACGACGAGTTAATGGGTGCAGCACACCAGCATGGCGCATGTATACATATGTAACTAACCTGCACATTGTGCACATGTACCCTAAAACTTAAAGTATAATAATAATAAAAAAAGAAAGATGATGAAACAATGAAAGGCAGCTTATGTGAGTGAAGAAGGGGAAGAACTGTTCTCTTGGCCCTGAGAAGAAGAGATTAAGTTACTTCTCTTCACAAAATAAGGTCTAATACATTTATGAAGATACTCTATACTAATATTAGCAGATTTATTAGTTTGTTACATTGAGATTTATAAATATGTGAATTGTGTGTGTGCACATGGTGTGAGCTGGGGTCTGGTTTTATTTTCATTTATAAAATATCCAGTTGAACCAGCCCCATTTATCAAAAAGGTTTTTATCTTCCTACTTATCTTTTATGCCAACCTTGTAATAAAACAAAAGTCCATGGATGTGTGGGTTTGTTTCTGGACTCAATTCTATTACATAGTTATATTTGTCTATCCTTGAGTCAATATGAGACCACAGTGTCTTAATTACTGTGGCTTTATAGTGAGTATTAATAACCAGTAAATTATCTCCTCTGATCTTGTATTTTTTCTTCAAGAGTGACTTCAATTTTTTTAAACACGCTCTCTTACTGTAGTTAAGGATAAACTAGAAAAGCATGTTGCCTTCTTGTTAGATTAAATGGGGCATGGGGAGAAAATAGTCTAATAATCTAAAGGAATATAAGAAAGGATAAGCTAAAGGTGATTGGTTAAAAATAAAAGGTCATACAAACAACAAATTATTAAATGACAAAGTGAAATCTAAACTTATAAATTATTGTATTAAATATTAATGATATAAAAATATCACAAGACGTTGCGATGCACAAATTAGATAGGACAGCAAGACCTTATTATATTCTGTCTACAAGTCACCTCTTTTATATAGAAGACAGACTGAAAGTAAATGGGTTGGAAAATGTTTTATCACATAAACAGTAAGAATTAGAAAGGTGGGTTGCTAGTTTAATATTAGATAAAATAGACATCAAGACAGATAGTATTATTAGAGTTTAAAAAAGGTTGCAGCATAATGCTAAAAGGAGAAATTTATCAGAAAAACAGTATTAAATAAACAAGGATTTTGCTTCACATATTGTAAGATATTTTTATCTTACATTTTTAAATGTACAATAGATATATTAAATATCTCAAAATATGTGAGGCAAAATTGACAACATTAAATGGAGAAATTTTTAGTTTTAAATTGCTTTATTGGTAAGGAAGAATAATCTGATGCCAATAACCTATGGTTCAAATTAGGAAATTTTAAAAATAAGAGCAAAATACACCAAATTAGAAGGAAGAACATAATAAAGATTAAAGCAGATATCAGTGGCATGAAAACTATTTAGAAAAGAGGAATTTTCAGAACAAAATCTAAATCTATAAAAAGACCCCCCAAAATTGACAAATTTCTAGATAAGTGTTTCTCAAGTGCAATACTATTGATATTTTGAAAGGGATAATTATTTGTTGTGTGGTGTAAGGCCTAAAATTAAGGCCCAATATTTATTCTTTGCTTTGATATCTAGTAAAATCAGGAAAGCGTTAAAAGGCCTAACCACAAATTCCCCTCCCCACTCTCTTCTAGAAAATAAGGTCCTCTAGTGAAACAACCCTCCTTATCAAAACGACAACAACAACAACAAAAAGCACAGTTCCTGCTTATTCATGAATAGTGCTTTTAGTTATCTGCCAGATAGCCAATCACATCCTCCCAAGGGAACCAGGAGACACTTGATCCCCTTGATCCTGCAGAGCCTGATTCCCACAGTTCCTGGTTGTTCACTGTGTTCTTGAGTATGCCACCTGTGTGGCCCTGGACAGCATGTTATATATTTCTCCCTTCAGCTTTAATTATATGTGACTAGTAAGCTGCTGTCAGTCTCGTCTGTGCAGTGTAGGGTGCCATGTGTTTTGCCATTACTATAATCCTACAGCAGGGGCTTATAACAGGTGATTAAAACAGGGGGTGGGGCTGTCCATATGTCCTCACAATCTAGTAATAAGGAAATAGGTAAAAGATTTTGATGATGATTTTTAAAATATGAATTTCCCATAAGCACATGAAAAGATGCTCAACATCATCAGTCACTAGGGACATGCAAATTAAAACAACAGTGAGATACCACCACACATCTATAGGAAGTGATGAAAACAGGGTGGCAGTCCAGTATGTTGAAAGATATTTAGAATTATCACTGGTCTCTAGCAACTACATGTTAGTAGCACCCTTCCACTCAAAATAGTCAGATGTTTACAGACATCGACAAATGCTTCCTTTGATAAAATACAAAAAGTACACATTATAAAGGAGAAAAAATTTAAAAATTTTGCAATCATGAAAATAAAAGGTTTTCAGTTCCAAAGTAAAAACAAAAAACAAAACAAAAAAAATAAGGTGAAGACTGTGAGGCAATAATAGTAATCAAATGTCTTGTATTTACAATATACATGCATATAATTTTAAATAGTTTATATATTTTATATAATTTGTTATGACACATTAATATGTAAATTATGTATGTGTAATATGTATCTTTTTATATCATCTCTAACATATATGTGTGTGTATGTATATGTTCTTACATATCAGTAATAAGAAAATGGTAAAAGATTTAAAACATGATTTAAAAAATAACATATATGGATTTCCCATAAGCACATGAAATAGTAAACATCATGAATCCTTCAAGAAATGCAAATTAAAAACCACAATGAGATACCACCACATTCCTTTTAGAATGAAAGATTTATAAAAACTAACTATATCAAGAGTTGGCAAGTCTATGGGTCATTTCACACAATGCTAGTGAAGATATTTAAATTTTACAACTACTGTGGAAAACAACTTGGCACTTTCATAATAACTTTGAAGAAAACTTCTCATATGGCCCAGTCATTTCATTCCTAGGTTTTACCCCAGAGAAAAAAAAAACATATGTGCACATAAAGACACAATTGTTACTAGCAACTTATTTTAATAACCTGAATACAGCTCAAACGTCCATCATCATATTAATAGATGAACACATTTTGTTATACACAAAATCAATGGGATGCTACTCATCAATAAAACTAATGAACTATTCATACACACAACAATGTGGAGGAATCACAAAATTATTATATTGAGAGAAATAAATACCAGATGAAAAATGTGCATTCAATATGATGCAATTTATACAGAATTCCAGAAAATTAAAATTAGTCTATGGTGAATGAAAGAAGAACAGTGGTTGCCTAGAGACAGGGATGGATGTAGGGATGAATTGCAAAGAGATACCTAGAAAATTTGAGGTATTCAAAATGTTTGTTATCTTGATTTGGGAGATTGATTCACAGGTGTATATATTTCACACACTTATCTAATTTTTTACTTTAAATATGTGTAGTTTATTGTACTTCAATTGCATTCAATGTTGAAAACGAAAGATTTGAACAATCATAAGAGTGTACATTTCTTTTTAATTAGTGGTCATAGACAATATATATGTATCCCTAACTAATTTAACAAATGTGACAGAAGTGGAGACAATATGTGTCTGCATCTGAGAGCTCTTTATAAGATGAGAAAATCACAGGCTGAGCATAAAAATATTATAGCTATTAGCAATTTGAAAATTCTATTGTTTTTCATCTCAATTAAGAACATTAAAAAAACATGAAAAGTAGTGGACAACAGACATCATATGCTTAATGCAATAAGATGCTCTGTTATGGAAAATATCTACATATATTCTATTTAAGAGGTTATGATGACAGTAATATAGTCTTTTAACATTTTTTCCAGCTTTAATGATATGTGATTAATGGGTACAAATTGTATATATTTAAGGTATACAATGTAATGTTTTGATATATGTATACATTGTGAAATGATTGCCACAATCAAGATAATTAACATATCAATCAACTCACATAGTTATTTTGTGTGTGTGGTGAGAATATTTAAGATCTACACTCAGCAAATTTCAAGTATACAATATATGATTATTAATTGTAGTCACCATGCTATATAATAGATACTCAGTACTTATTTCTTTTAGAAATGAAACTTTGTGCCTTTTGACCAGTACTTCCATTTTTTCCCCACCTACTCCAGGACCTAGTAAGCATCATTTTATCCTCTGTTGCTATGAACTTAAAAAAAAAATCATCATTTTATCCTCTGTTGCTATGAACTTAACTTTAAAAAAATCATTTTATCCTCTGTTGCTATGAACTTAACTTTAAAAAAATACATTCCATATATAACTGAGATCATTCAGTATTTGCCTTTCTGTGTCTGGCTTATTTCACTTAGCATAATGTCTTCTAGTTTTATCCATGTTGTCACAAATGGTAGAATTTGCTACTTTTTAAAATTTGAGTAATATTCCATTGTATAGATATACCACATTTTCTCACACCTACACTACCTGTCTGGCTTCAGAAGCTAACATTAAACATACCTTATATTTCCACTAAGTAAGATTGGTGTTTATTTCTGTAACAACCACAACCACCTCTTTAATTAGCTCTGTTAAAATGTCTTCCTACTTTTTTTTTCACCAGAAACTTACTGCAATCCAACTCACAGTTATCAAAACCTATGCAACTTTATTTCAAATTCTCATTAAATGCAATGTCATTTGTGAAACCTTTCCAGTGCTTCTAAGTACTCCTTTAAATCTCCAAGGTACTTTGCCTGGTGTATTGTTTAACTTTTCATTTAGTATTATAGGCATTTTTCTACTAATACAATTAATAGATTCTATAGAGTACTGAAATAATCCACAACCTAAACCTATTCACTGCAAGACCCTGGGCTAAAAGTTGTAGCAAACAAATAAATATGTTTAAAGGTGTTGGAAACCACATTGAGGCAAAAGATCATGTGAATGAAGTAATGGTTACAGAGCTCAGGTACATCTTATGGGAAGTCAAATGTTTTTCCCCATAGCACATAGAAAGCCCAAGTTCTTATTTTCTTTCACCCAATTCTCTGCAGTTTCTAAATTCTTCTTCTTCCTTTTTTTTTTTTTTATTAATTCTCGTTCTTGTACCCCAGGTTGGAGTGTGATGGCGCAATCTTGGCTCACTGCAACCTCCGTCTCCTGGGTTCAAGGGATTCTCCTGCCTGGGGCCCCTGAGTAGCTGGGATTACAGGCACCTGCCACCACGCCCGGCTAATTTTTGTATTTTTTTAGTAGAGACGGGGTTTCACCATGTTGGCCAGGCTGGTCTAGAACTCCTGACCTCAGGAGATCCACCTGCCTTGGTCTCACAAAGAGCTGGGATTACAGGCGTGAGCCACCTTGCCCAGGCTGCAGTTTCTAAATTCTAATATCTATGACTATTCCCATGATCTTATGTTTTCTACAATCTTACTCATCACAATAAATGTTATTTTCCACTGATCTCCTTCAAATATCTCACACAAGGCTTTCTGTGAGGTAAAATTCACAGGAGATTTGGGATAATATATCTGTTCTTCAAAGTCTTAGGCCACTTTCCAACCAGGCATTTCACTGGTCACTATTCTCTGTAGAATTTAGTCACATCTGTGTTGTCACTAGGAACTTCTTTCTCCTTTCCCTCCTTTTTTTTCTTTCTCAAAAATTATTTCATACTCTCATTGACACCTTAGCCTCTCATTCCTATTCAACTTGGGATCTTATCTTACCTACACAAAGCTTATTAGTAGCTTATTAACATATTTTTGCAAAGAAAAGATGGTGATCCCTAATATGAACACCTGTGTGAAAATATTTTTTAAAACCATTTTAAAATATCATTATATATTCTTGATTCTGTGTTCAGGTATTATAGGAAGGGGAAAATTGATGATCCATTTAAAAGAGATGTCTCAGTTATCTTACAAAGGAACTAAAGCTTAAGTTATGAAGAAAGTAAAATCAAAAAGAAATTGATAAACTGATAAATGAGGAACTCAGCAGGAGAAATCATAAAGCTAAATTTGTATTAAAGGCATGTCAAGAACAACAATATACATGTTCAACACTATTATAAAACAGTTTCCCCAAACTTACATCCCAGCAGATCCCTCTGTGCAGGTAATTTTGAACATGACCCATTAGTTGAAATCCAGTATTCTAGGCAGGCTGCTAGACAGAAAACAGTAATAAGAGGCATAGGTACAATTCAAATTAATATCAGAAAAAATAGTAAAACCTCATTTGTTACTGAAATTATCATTATAAGTTTATATAACTAAAAATACAATCAACTGAAAAATGACTAAGAATGAAAAGAGAAATCAGTAACATGGCCAGAGAGAAAATCAATACATGTATATTACTAGTTCTCTTACATGCCAGCAATAATGAGTAACAAAATACAAGAGATAATTATCTAATTCACAATTGCAACAGAAATATACATTCTGCAGCAATGAACTTAAAAAGAAACGTGTAAAACTTAAAAAACAATAAAAGCAACAACAAAACTTTACTGGGGACATAAAAGCCTGAAGTAAGTAAAAAGCCATACAATGCTCCTGGATAGGAAGATTCGCCTTTATAAATATGTCAGTTTTACTCAAATGAATGTTCAGATTTAAGGTTCTTGAACTTATCAGTATAATTCTAAGTTCATTTGACAGAATAAGCCAGAATAGTAAAAAGAAAATTATAAGAATGTTAAAAAGAAAATTTGAAAGCCAGAGTAAAAACATAGGATTTCTTTATGTCGCTCTGCTTTAGTGATATAAACTCATTAATGTTTTTATGTTTCAGTGATAAAAACACATTAATTAAAGTAGAATTGGGGTGTTCAAAAAATACATAGATCTATCGAACCAATAAAACAGCAATCCCAAAGATAGAGTCTAGTTAATAAAAATTGGAAATAAAAGTAGTATTTCAAATCAGAATACAAAGGACATACTTTTGAGAAATGCTTCTGTATTAATTAATGAAAACTTTAGACAAAATAAATTTAGATATCTACCCCATATAACATATTAAGATATATTCTATATAGAGTATATAATTAAATATAGAATATTGAAATCATAACAGGACCATGAGAAACTATGGATTAATATCTATCTGATCACGAAGTGGAGAATGACCGTCTAAGCATAAGATCAATAATATATCATGAAAGAAAAAGCTGATAAACTTTTTCATATAAAATTTAAAAATTTTACCTCAAAAATATTATAAACAATATTAAAAGCAAATTACACACTGGAAAATATATGAAATTCATGTAACAGATAAAAAGTTAATGTTTTTAATATAAAAATAACTTTTATGTTAATAAGATGAAGTAAAAAAATCCTAGGCAATATACATGAACAAAAAATTTAGGAAAGAGCATATCTATTATGCTCTTTCTTATGATTACATTTCTAGTAGCCATATGATTAAATCATGACGCTCCTTTGTAATAAAATAAAACAAATAATTTTTTAATGATAATAATTATTTCATCAACTTGGAAGTATATACTGATATAGTTTGGCTGTGTCCCCACTGAAATCTCATCTTAAATTGTAGCTCTCATAATTCCTACATGTTGTAGGAGGGACCTGGTGGGAGACAATTGAATCACATTGGCCATTTCCCCCATACTGTTCACGTGGTAGTGAATAAGTCTCATGAGATCTGATGATTTTAGAAGGAGTTTCCCCTTTTGCTTGGCTCTCATTCTCTCTTGCCTGCCGCCATGTAAGATGTGCCTTTTTCCTTCTGTCGTTACCGTGAGGCCTACCCACCCACATGGAACTGCAAGTCCATTAAACCTCTTTTTCTTAATAAATTACCCAGTTTTGGGGATGTCTTTATCAGCAGTGTGAAAACGGACCAATACATACACATATGTGGTAATATAGGATATTGGCAAAATTATAATAAAAGAGTAATACAACACTGGCAGAAAGTTAATTAAGTTTACCATCTTCAGGAGGACAACTGCAATTGAAAGTATGAAAATTCAATTAAATACGTGACTAAGAAATTTTCTGTCTAGGAATTTATCCTAAGAAACAATAAATGTTATATAAAAAATTTATATATACATATATAGTTATGTATTTGAAGGTTACTTATAGTAAGAATACAATGAAATAAACTAAATTTAAAGCAGCAAAGGAAAGTTTGCATACACTATGATATGAAAACATGATAGAAATGTCAGTTACCATTAAAATATCATATTTTAAGAAAGTATGACAATGACATGGGAAAATATTGTTAATTCCATTTTTTAATGGAGATAAAAATAATTTTACTTTATGGTAAATGGCAAAAGTGATCTCAAAACATTTTTGACTGCCTACCATATGCCAAACATTGTACAAAATATTAGATATAAACTTATGAGCAAACAGAAACATGGTCTTTCCCTTCATGCAGTTGTAGTCTAGTGGAAGAAACATCTATTATGAAAAAATTCCCACCAACACAAATACAGGTTCCAGTTTCAGATTACATGAAATAAGCACACACCACTCTATCTCTCCCAGTGACTACAGCTATAAAAACTAAGCATCATTAAATATCCCAGATATTTGAGGATACTGAAAAGAAAATAATAGCAGGCAGAAGGAGGAAGACGACCAAAATCAAAATTTCCACTAAACTAGCAATAAGTTTACTATTTTTCTCTAGTATTCTATTTAGTTGCATAGCAAGCAATAAAGTGGGCAGCAGAGAACAATCAGAGAAAGATTCAGGAGAAGTCCTTTAGTTCTGGTTTGAGAAACATAATGGGAACCACAATTGCTCAGAGAGAGCAAATAATTTATTATTTCTCCTTGTTTTCTGTTCTCCTTGCATCCCTGTACTCACAACACTGTGTACATGACAGAATGGTATAACTAAAGTCACAGCATCCTAGCCAGAAGACCTTAAAAGAAACCCTTGGGAAACTAGTAAGTACCAGAATTATTAATTAATTCTTGGACTCATTATATACTGTGCAGAGATGAATTTAATTCTATTCAGCATACCAAAGGCATTGAGACCTGACCTAATGTTAATATTACCACCCAGATCTCAAACTGACCCTTGATTGAAACACACACACATAAGATGGATCCCAATAATACAATGAAAGCTTTAAAAACTGAAGTATGAACCACAAAAAACAAAAGGCAGATTAGAAGTTTCTGTTTGAAATTAACCAGATTGTTGCCTGATAGTACAAAAGTCTCAACATTCTCCAAAATTCTTTGAGCGAGACCTACGATAATACAGTATTTAAATCACCCAGACAACAATCCAAAATTACCTAGCATTCAGAGGACCAATTCACATGAAAAAAAAAGTGATGCACAAATGCTGAAATAATACAATGTTGGAATTATCTAACAAAGACATTAAAGCACATACTAGAAAACTGTTACAGCAAAGACTTGTGAACAGTCTTATAACTAATGGAAAAAATTGAAAGTTTTAATAAAGAAATGTAAGACATGGAAGAGCCAAATGAAAATTAAGAATTTACAAATAATAAGCAAAGTAACTATCAGTGGAGGAGTTTAATAGCAAAACAGAGATGAGAGAAGAATGTATCACTGAAGTTGAACAATGATAAATGTTAATTATTCTATCCGAAAACAGTTAAAAGTTGGGGGAAAAAATGAACACATCCCCTAGGACTGCTGAGACAATAACAAAATGTCTAACATTCATGTAATCATAGTCCCACAATGAAAAGAAAAGATCAAGGTGCTGAAAAAATGTTTCATAAAATAATGGAAAAAATTGTTCAAATATGATGAAAAGCATAAACATACACAGTCAAGAATGTGAGCGAATTCAGAGCAAAGTAAACCCAGAGCGACCTATAAAATCTCATAGGACAGAGACGTATCAAAATCAAAGTGCTGACAACTAAAGACTTGAAAGCAGCCAGCAAAAAAATGACACATTATATACAGAAAATGTTTTATAAATATACATTTCTCATCAGAAACTATGGAAGCCTGAAAGAAATATAATAGCATTTTGCAATGAAAACAAAAAACTCTCAATCCAGAATTCTATATCTAGAAGAAATAACCTTCAGAAATGAAGATTAAACCCCCCCCCCCATCAAGCTACCAATGACTTTCTTCACAGAATTGGAAAAAACTACTTTAAAGTTCAAATAGAACCAAAAAAGAGCCCGCATCGCCAAGTCAATCCTAAGCCAAAAGAACAAAGCTGGAGGCATCACACTACCTGACTTCAAACTATACTACAAGGCTACAGTAACCAAAACAGCATGGTACTGGTACCAAAACAGCATGGTACTGGTACCAAAACAGAGATATAAATCAATGGAACAGAACAGAGCCCTCAGAAATAATGCCGCATATCTACAACTATCTGATCTTTGACAAACCTGACAAAAACAAGCAATGGAAAAAGGATTCCCTATTTAATAAATGGTGCTGGGAAAACTGGCTAGCCATATGTAGAAAGCTGAAACTGGATCCCTTCCTTACACCTTACACAAAAATTAATTCAAGATGGATTAAAGACTTAAACGTTAGACCTAAAACCATAAAAACCCTACAAGAAAACCTAGGCATTACCATTCAGGACATAGGCATGGGCAAGGACTTCATGTCTAAAACACCAAAAGCAATGGCAACAAAAGCCAAAATTGACAAATGGGATCTAACTAAAGTAAAGAGCTTCTGCACAGCAAAAGAAACTACCATCAGAGTGAACAGGCAACCTACAGAATGGGAGAAAATTTTTGCAACCTACTCATCTGACAAAGGGCTAATATCCAGAATCTACAATGAACTCAAACAAGTTTTCAAGAAAAAAACAAACAACCACATCAGAAAGGGGGCGAAGGATATGAACAGACACTTCTCAAAAGAAGACATTTATGCAGCCAAAACACACATGAAAAAATGCTCATCATCACTGGCCATCAGAGAAATGCAAATCAAAACCACAATGAGATACCATCTCACACCAGTTAGAATGGCAATCATTAAAAAGTCAGGAAACAACAGGTGCTGGAGAGGATGTGGAGAAATAGGAACGCTTTTACACTGTTGGTGGGACTGTAAACTGGTTCAACCCTTATGGAAGGCAGTGTGGCAATGCCTCAGGGATCTAGAACTAGAAACACCATTTGACCCAGCCATCCCATTACTGGGTATATACCCAAAGGATTATAAATCATGCTGCTATAAAGACACATGCACACGTATGTTTATTGTGGCACTATTCACAATAGCAAAGACTTGGAACCAACCCAAATGTCCAATAACGATAGACTGGATTAAGAAAATGTGGCACATATACACCATGGAATACTATGCAGCCATAAAAAAGGATGAGTTCATGTCCTTTTTAGGGACATAGATGAAGCTGGAAACCGTCATTCTCAGCAAACTATCGCAAGGACAAAAAACCAAACACCGCATGTTCTCACTCACAGGTGGGAATTGAACAAAGAGAACACATGGACACAGGAAGGGGAACATCACACACCAGAGACTGTGGTGGGGTTGGGGGAGGGGGTAGGGATAGCACTAGGAGATATACCTAATGCTAAATGACGAGTTAATGGGTGCAGCACACCAACATGGCACATGTATACATATGTAACAAACCTGCACGTTGTGCACATGTACCCTAAAACTTAAAGTATAAAAACACAGTCCTACTCTTAAGTAATTTCTATAGACAGTTCTTCAGCTAGACGGGGAACTATTTCAGAGAAAAACATGAAATACCAGTCATGAAGAAAACAAATAAATGGTAACTATTTAGCTAGATATAAAAATACTATGTCTTTCCTATTTAATTCATTAATCTATATATTATACTTGAAGGCAAAAATTATAATAGTGTATAATGAGGTTTCCAATGTATAGAGATGCAATAGTTAAGACAATTATAATGGTGACGAAGGTGAAGAGACCTATGTGTTTGTAAAGTTATCATATTTCACGTGGAGTGGTAAAATATTAATCAGAAGTAGACTGTGAAGATTTAAGTATATATATTATATTATAATACCTAAAAAACCTACTGAAAAAAGATATAGTCAAAGAATGAATGTTAAAGGTTAAACAAGTTCAAATAATATAAAAGGAATAAAAAGGGAAACTGAGGGAAAAGCACAGAGCAATTAGAAAACAAATAATAAAATGATAGAACTAAACCCAAACATCAATAATTGCATTAGGTGCAAATGTTAAACCAATTAAGAGAAATTTTCAGAATAAAATAAATGAACCAATTATATGTGATATATAAGAAACTCATCTCAGATATAATAATATGAATAGGTTAAAGCTAAAAGAGTAGAAATACATGTGTCATCCAAAGAGTAATCAAAACAAACTTGAGGTAGCTAGATCAATATCAGACTAAGTATAATTTTGAGAAAAGAAAACTGCCAGAGTTATGGAGGGACATAACAAAACAATGATAGGATCAATTTACCAGAAATATAAAACAGTCCTGTTTATGCACAAAACAATAAATCTACAAAATATATTACACAGAAACTGACAGAATAGAAAGGAGAAACAGACAAATCCAAAATTATAGTTGAAGACTTAAAACACTCATTTGAACAGCACCATTAACTAACTGGACATAATTGACATTTATGAATTATTTCAATGCAAGGCAACAGAAAACACATTATTTTTAATAAATAAGAAACTTTTATCAGGATGGGCCATGTCAAAACATACTTTAATATATTTAAAATAATTTAAAGCATACAAAGAAAGTTATTAGATGATAACAGAATTAAACTAAACTGGATTACAAATTGATAGCCCGGGAATCTTCCAAACACTTGGCAGTTAAATGACACGATTATCCACAGTTGCCATGATTGTCTATGACTCTCATGTATTTTATAGGAAAAAATATTGTAAATACAAGGAGTTTAGAAAATTTTCAAGACACAAGGCAGCACACAAAATCAATTGTGTATCTCTATAGTAGCAAAGAACAATTGGAAACTGAAATTTATGTATGTATGTAAATATATATATTTAAATACATATATTTTTATATATATATACACACACACACACACACACACATGCACACACGCACCACACGCATGCTCCAAACAATGAAATGCTTAGGTAAAAATTTAGCAAAATAAGTACAAGGTCTTCATGATGAAAAGTACAAAACACTGATGAACTAAATTAAAGAAGACCTAAATAAACGAAGAGACATACAGTGTTCATGGATTGGTAATCTCGAGATAGTAAGGAATTTTGTATTCTAATTGTGGTGGTGGTGGTGGTTATGCAAATATGCATGTGTTAAAATTAATATAACTGCATCAAAATAGTTAATTTTATTGTAAAAAATTTAAAACAAAAAATAAGCAAAATTATAACTATAATACATGGTATGGAAAGACCATAAAATAGGCAGACTTTTTATAGAGAAAAGTTGAGGGTACATATATTTGAAGAAGTAATAGTTGAAATAGAATATTTAGAATAAATGGGAATTATCTAGACAAGAAAGAGGAAGAACATTCCGTATATTGGTATAAGCATGTTCAAGGGTATATGGCAAGAGGAAAAATAATGAGAATGAAAGATGCAAAGAAATTTGTGTGGCTAAAACACAGAAAGCCAATTTTGATTGGTACAAGATGTGGCTGCAGAGATAGGGAGAGGGCAGACCATAGACTTGCAGTCAAGTTATTAAATTTTGCATTGCTTGTGATAAAGATAGGAAAACTTTGAAACATTTTAAATATAGGAAAATGAGGGGAGTAACGTCAAAAGTCAGATTTGCATTTCTAAAGATAGTTCTTCCTGCATTATGAATAATAAATTGGGAGGAAGCTGACTAGACAGAAAAAGAGCAGATAGAAATCTATTAAAAATGTCCAGAGCTAAATGGATTTGAAATATATTTGGGACTTGCTTTTTAGTAATGCCAGACTACATAATTTAACTACCACTGATAACTATGATAGCCAAACAAAACATACTTTTAAAATGTTCTTGATGATATTGGAGAGCTAACAAGATAATAAATAATTATCAATACATGATCCAGAAGAGAGGATGGAGTCCCAGGAAAAGAAGCCTGATAGTTGAAGGCCACTTTTCCTGCAGATAATTTACCAATATAGGACAGGGTGACGGAGAGACAAAAAAAGCCTTTAACAATTTTGAAAGCCTTGTGGTACCAAACAACAGGAATTTGAATCCGGCACACCAAGAGAGGACATCTGATAAAGTCCTCACAATATATTTAGAATGGAATGACTCTTAGGAGTAAATTAGAACCAGATATAGACAAACACTTGCAGGGAATTCAGACCACTCTAGCAACTGAATCTCAATCTCCAAAATTTATTTCAGATACTTCTAGATTACTAGTGCTTCTAGTTATCTCTTCAAAAAGACAACATAATCAGCTTCAGATTATTTCTATATACAATTTCCAAAACGCCATTTCTGGTGAATATAACAAACGAGGACGTTAGAAAACATGACTAAACACTAGCAGAAACAGCAGAAAATAGAAATCAGACACCAAGGGCCTTCAGATAACAAAATTATCAGACATAGACCAAAAAATAACTATTTTTACTATGTTAAAGTAAATTAAACAAAAACGTCAGTAATTAAGCAGTTAATGAGAAATTCTTTTTAAAAAGAGAAACCAACAGGAAATTATAGAGTAGGGAAATATAATAATTAAAATCAAGACCTCCTAATAGCAAGAAAGCCAGGGAAACATATCGTGATTTCACATTCCTGCATCTCTCTGATCTCTTCCAATAAGGTCCTGTTTGCTAAACCCAACTCAAAGCCACAGGTTAAGGGAATCATGTTGACGTAGTTCATATATGTCACTCACCAAAGGCAGAGAAAAATATGGGGAATGAATCTGAAGAGGTAAATGGAAGTTACCCAGCAGAGGACAAAAGACAGAGTAAATTATAGCTAAGGATTTCTAAAAACTGATGAAAGCTATCAAGATCAATATTCATGAATCCCAAGCAGAAATTTTGTATTTTTTTAAAAAAGGATACTCACACCTAACTTATCATAGTAAAACTGCTGAATAACTAAGACAAAGAACAGTGAAAAAAAATAGATGACTTCCAAAGAAACAACCATTTAAATGTTGGCTGACTTTTCAGCAGAAACAATGGAAGTTATAACACTCTGAAATTTACGTCTTTAATGTGCTTTAAGTTAATCATTTCCAACTTAGATTTATATACCAGTGAAAAATAGTATACAAGATAATGTGAAATAAGAAATTTTCACAAAAACAAAAGCTGAATAAATATGACATCAGATCTGAACTACAGTTCATAGTAAAGTGTGCTCTTCAGTAAGCAAAACGTAAATACAGATTGAAAAATAAAATAAAATAAAAACACTGCCAGAAGGAAGGTGAGACATGCAGGAGGTAATAAAAGACACAGAAAAAGTAAAGGCATTGATACATAGAAACAAAAACATATATAATAAAACAGCAATAATGCATCCAGTGGTGAGTTTTAAAAATATATATTATATATATTTTTATATATGTATAATGAAATATATAATGATCAAATGGAATATGTATTAGAAGGAGTAAATGAAGTTTAATTCTTTTAAGATTTTTGCCTGGGAAAGATTAAAAGTACTAACATTACAGTTTGATAAATCACAACAACTTCACCTGTTTTATTCAGAGTTGCATTCAATCTCTCTTCCATATTGCAATAGCATTGAATAAAGTTTTTCTTTCCTGTTTAACTAAATCTGGAGCAACTTACCTTTGACACTTTTAATGATCAGATTTATCACTGGACCCTGATCTCTCACCCAGGACCTCAGGTGCACCTTTGAAGCCTTTGTCTTCACTCCTGACTGATTAATCAGAGATCCATTGATGAGTCCTTCTCCTGATCCAGGTTTCTGAATGACATCCACTGAAGCACCACCGTGAGGACAGATTTTGATTCTCAGGATTCTGAGTATACTTTTGAGGCTTGGATAGAATCCTAGGCCTTTTTTTTTCTTTTTGGAAAGGTATTGTTGGTTAAGAATATTGGAAATTCTCATTGAGAGATCATTTGATCAAATTTCAGTTCTTCAGTATTTAGAGTACTATTTCTTAGTGGTGATTTCATTTTGATTCTTTTTTTGGCGCAATCTCATAGAGATATTTTGAAGAATAATTTGGAACTTAAATGTCCTTTTTCAACTTTATTGATGTATAGTTCAAAAATAAAAAAGTACATGTTTAAAGTGTACAATTTAATGTGCTGACATATGTATACACTGCAAAATAATAACCATAATCAATCTAATTAACATATCTATTATATTACATAATTGCCTTTTTCTTTTCTTTTTTTTTTTTTTTTTTGAGACGGAGTCTTGTTCTGTCACCCAGGCAGGAGTGCAATGGCACAATTTCGGCTCACTGCAACCTCTGCCTCCCTAGTTCAAGCGATTCTCCTGCCTCAGCCTCCTGATTAGCTGGGATTACAGGCGTGTGCCACCATGCCTGGCTCATTATTGTATTTTTAGTAGAGACAGGGTTTCACCATGTTGGTCAGGCTGGTCTCGAACTCCTGACATCTTGATCCGCCTGCCTTGGCCTCCCAACGTGCTGGGATTACAGTCGTGAGCCACCGCACCCGGCCGTAATTGCCATTTTTTTCTTCTTTTTTGTCCTAAGAACACTTAACATCTAACCTCTGCCCTCTTAAAAAAATTTCAAATACTGCATCAACTCACATACATGTGGAATCCAAAACAGTCAAACTCATAGAAGCAGAGAGTAGAATTGTGGTTTCCAGGGACTGAGGGAAAAATGGAGAGATGTTGGTCAAAGAGCACAAAGTTTCAGTTATACAAAATGAGTAAGTGTTAATGTATAGCATGTGACTATAGTTAATAATACTGCATAGTATACTTGAAATTCAATGGCCTCTTTGGGAAACTTGAGGTCTCCCTAAACGGGCTCACTTAAAACTTCTCTACTCCCTTTACCTTCATTCCTCATTCTCCTTTTATCACCTTAAATATTCTCTTCAGTTTATTTAAATTGTATATGACATGTCTAACTTCAACACCTCTGCCTCCTCCATCCCTCTGCTCATCTTTGCCAGAACTTTCCATTCCTACTCTGATCCCTCAACTATCCAAAAATAGTTTATTTTATTTTGATGCTTCCCTGAAAGCTCTCTTTTTCAATCTAATTTTTATTGTTATTTTTTGTGAGTACATTGTAGATGTATATATTTATGGGGTACATGAGCTGTTTTCACACAGGCATGCAATGCATAATAATCGCATCATGGAGAATGAGGCATTCATCTCCTCAAGCATTTATCCTTTGTGTTACAAACAGTCCAATTATACTCTTTTAGTTATTTTTAAAAATATAATTAAATTATTATTGACTATAGTCACTGTATTGTGCTACCAAATTGTAGGTCTTAATATTTTTTTCTTCTAAAACCTCTTGTAATCAACTACAACTAAAGTGTTTTTTTCTTCAGTGAAAGGGACTGTCTTAGAAATCTATGAAAGTGACTATGGCCAGCTAATTTGAGACACAAGCCTCCAGTGACATTGCTTAAATGCTCTTCAGACCACACCACTGGGCTAAGTCAGGATTTCTAGAACTCTAGTGGAGAAATGAATGTGTTCATGAAACTACTAATCCAAGATCAAACAAAAAAATATTTAATTACCCAGGGCTGAATAAGCTGATGCAGGATTATTATGGGCTCTGTTTGGTATATTGATGATGCTGTAATGTTCTGTTTTCTCTTAAGCTAACTTACAATAATCTATTGGATTTTATTCTGTAATTAAAAATTTAACATTTATCTTCTTATCCTAGCCTGATTTCTCAAGAATTTGGAAACCCTTGATGAATAATTTTTTCATGGCAGTAAAATTATTTATATAGTTTTGGCAAGAATCAGTCCTTCTTGAAACAATATAATTGGAAAAAATGATTAAATAACCAAGTCTTTGATTAGAGTGTCATATTTGAAAATAAAGCATAGACTCAGATATGGTTAAAGAATTTTAAAGAACTGAGGTTGACTTTATGGAGCCAACATTTATATAAAGCCTGTTTGAGTAAATGGACATGATGCCTAGACTGCATATTTCCTAGCCTTACAGCAAAGTAAAGAGAATTTTTTTTTTTTGACAATTCCGTGAAGTCTGGTGGTGAGTTCCTGCCTTGGCTTACAAACCCAAGAGACTTCTCGAAGTCCAATCTGAGATTCCCCATGAAAACTTTCAGCAAATCAAACTTAAAAATACCTATGTGATTAATTACCATCCTTGCAACAGATATAAATAAGCAGGCCAAATCTGATCAAAACAAACCTATATTTTAAACAAGAATATCTTATTTTAATTTTCTTTTATCAAAAAGAAGTGGGGTGCAAATTGAAATTTTATATTTCAGTAGAAAACCCATCATTATGAGTTATCAAATTCTCGTCACATTTATTACCTTTGAACTATTTTTCACTCCTCTGTAAACTATAGTATACGGTTTTGTTATCTAGCTATCAATTGGACTGGATTCTATCATCTTGAACGTTTTGTCAGTCCTTACAAAATTTTCTTTTTTTTTTTTTCTTCAGTAGCTGGGTACAACTATACAAGCCTAAATTTCTATTTTTTTTCCCTGTCCTCCTGAACTGGTATAACTCAGAACTAAAATCTGACTTCCTGGATCATAACTGATACCCTAGTTTGTCTTTTAGCTGACTTTTCCCATTGGATCTAGAGAAGTCCTGTGAGATGAAACAGGATAACTTTTTATAAATTGCAAAGAACTCACCACCATGCCAGGTTATGTATGAGCAACCTCTGTGCCTGAAACTGCTGCTAAGTGGGCCAATTCAGGAACTTTACTAGAAATTTGCACCGTCCGTGCCTTTGTTCTAGGAAATAACCATGGTTGTGGATAAACCTACTAACCTCTTAATGTATATGCCATCACCAAACATTTAAACTGAAAACCAGGAAATCAATTAGATTGCCATTACCGTGATCATTACACTCTCTAAAAATGCTTTGAGTATCTAGGATCCTTGATTAACTGTGATTTTGACACAGAAACTCCATTATTAGTCTGGTTCAACAAGTAATCTTTGTTGTTATTTTTATATCTTATAGAAATGTCATTTTTATTAAATACCTGATGGCTAACACCATTCAGAAAATATCCTCTACTGCCAATTATTAACAGATAGTTAAGCTGGTCTTTAATTAACGAAGGGTGACTGAATGAAAAACAGACTTACATTGTACAGAGGAAAAGTAATATCTTATTTCCTTGCACAGGAGGAGGAACTAATAAGGACTCTCTCCTTGTACAGGACAGGAGACTAACAAGAAGAAAATTCTAGTCAGCCTTTTTGAACTCTTCTTCTCTACTAGGTCTCTTTCTTGGCCTGCTGTTCTTGACCTGCCAACTGAATTAGCTTTACCCCACCCAAACCAGTATAGTAAGAATATGTCCACCCTTTATAACCTAAGCAAGTTTTTCTTATAGTTTTTTACCCACTGACTCCCTCACTGTGCTCATTGGCTATAAATCCCTATCTACCTATTTCTATTTAGCACTGAGTTCAATTTCTCTCACCTATTACAATAGCCTTGAATAAAGTCTACTGTGTCTGCTTAATTCCCTCTGGTGCAATTTCTTTGATACTTTGTAACTTAAAAGATGTGTAGCTCTGGTCAAATTATTTCATTTCAGCGTGCAGTTTCCTTATATATAAAATGAGAATAATAATAGTGCCTATACCATATGTATTTTGTGGGGGTTTTTTCGGAATTAAATAAAATATCTGTAAAATGCTTAAAATATAAAAATGGCACTAGCACATAGTAAGAATAAAAACTTAATAACTGTTAGATATTATTAGGAAAAATCTTCAGTGTCTTATCATGGCCATATACAAAATAAAAGGACAAAAATATAGTAAATAAATACTTCAGCAAGTCACATTTCCTTATTATAATGTCTACTGATAATAATGCATTTTCTTAGCACTGTACTACATGAAGAATAGAAATTCATTCAGAGAAAAAAAAACACAACAAAAATTGACTTTTATAGAGTATGCACCAAATGCCAGTCACTGCATTAGTAACTAGGGTTACAATGATGAAAAAGCCTTGTTCTTGGCCTTTGACAAGCTCATAGTCAAGTGGGAGACACAGACGTAAAAAATAAATCTTTACAATTGAAATGGTTTAAATATAAATGACCAACCATATTTTCCTTTTGAAAGAAATCATTCCGGAAACATTAAAATGGAGAATAGCTTGGAGGGCAATGAGATAAACAGAAAGACCAATTAGTTTACTATTGTCATCATTTAGGTAAAGAATAATCATTTAAGTAAAGACAGTAGCAACAGGAATGAAGAGTGAGAATGTGTATCTGAGATACGGTATCATCACATGAACTATTAGAGAAATAAAAGCCTTGGGTAGGGGTATGGCATGATGACAATATTCAAATATGAAGGCCTACCATGTGGAAAACAACTTAGACTAATTTTTTCTTGGTGGTATGTCAAACAATCCAGATTTAAGGAGAAAAGGTTACTGGGAAGCAGAGTTAGGGAAATGAAAAGTTTAGTCAGATCCTTCAAGAGACAATCCATGTAATTGAAAGTACTGAAAATAGAGTCTGAGTGAACAATTATCCATAACTGTTATGAACAGTAGTCATATATTTGGCATGGAATGATTCCACAGTACTTCTCCCTTATCATTTGCTTAAGATACATGTCTTATTAATATTTCCTGAAAAGTTATTCTGTTCTTCTTTCTCTATTCCTTTGTGTTAAACCAGGCTATTCTCAATGGTGTGAGTCCTTCCTTCTTTCATAACTTGACTCCCACCTAACTCTCTCACCCGCTTACAAAAAATCAACTCAAAATAGATTAAAGACTTAACTCTGAAACCTGAAACTATAAAACTACCAGAAAAAATGTAGTAAAAATTCTTCAAGTCATTTTTCCAGGAAAGGATTTTTTGGATAAGTGTATTACTCCATTTTCATAATGTTGTGAAGAAATACCCAAGACTGGGTAATTTATACAGAAAGAGAAGTTTTAATGGACTCACAATTACACATGGCTGGAATAGCCTCACAATCATGGCAGAAGGTGAAGGAGGAGCAAAGGTCCATCTTACATGGTGGCAGGCAAGAGAGCATGTGCAAGGAACTGCCCTTTATAAAGCCATCAGGCCTCATCAGATTTATTCACAATCACAAGAACAGCATGGGAAAAACCTGCCCCCATGATTCAATTACCTCCCACCAGGTGCCTCCCACACACCTGGGGATTATAGGTGCTACAATTCAACATGAGGTTTCGGTGGGGACACAGCCAAACCATATCAATAAGACTTCAAGAACACAGAAAACAAAACGGAAAAAAAGATAGATGTTATTAGATTAAGCTAAAAAGCTTCTGCACAACAAAGGAAACAATCAACAAAGACACGATTCAAAGAAAGGGAGAAAGTGTTCACAAACTAATCATCTGACAAGGGGTTAATATAAAAAATATATGAGGATCTTGATCAATTCAGTAGCACAAAAAATAGAAATAATCTGATTTTAAAATGAGTAAAAGATCTGAATAGACATTTCTCAAAAGAAGACATAATGAACACATGAAATGAGCAATGAACATATGAAAAAAATGCCCAACATCATTAATCATCAGGGAAATGCAAATCAAAAGCACAATGCAATATCATTCCATCCAGTTAAAATGGTTATTATCAAAGAGACAAAACATAAGAAATGATGGTAAGAATTTGGAGAAAGGGGAACTCATACACTATTGATGGGAATTCAGATTAATGAAACAATTATGAGCAAAATACTAAAAACAGATCTAATGTATGATTCAACAATCCCAATACTGGATTGGGATCCAGTATCCAAAGGAAAGGAAATCAATATGTCAAAGAGATATCTCGACCCTCATATATATTGCAGCACTATTCACAATAGCCAAGATGTGGAATCAAACTAAGTGTCCATCAACAGATGAAGAATTTTTTTTAATGTGGTAATATTTACACACTGGAATACTACTGAGCTATAAAAAAGAATGAATCCAGCCAGGCACGGTGGCTCATACCTGTAATCCCAGCACTTTGGGGGGCAGAGGTGAGCAGATCACGAGGTCAGGAGATCGAGACTATCCTGGCTAACATGGTGAAACCCCGTCTCTACTGAAAAACACAAAAAAATTAACTGGGCGTGGTGGCACGCACCTGTTTTCCCAGCTACCCAGGAGGCTAAGGCAGGAGAATCACTTGAACCCGGGAGGTGGAGGTTGCAGTGAGCCGAGATTGTGCCACTGCACTCCAGCCTGGGCAACACAGCACGACTCCATTTCAAAAATAAATAAATTAATTAATTAAATAACAATAAAAAAAGAATGAGTCCTGTCATTTGTGACAACATGGATGAACCTAGAGTACATTGTTCTAAGTTAAACAACTCAAGCACCAAAGTGCCAATACTGCATGATTTCACCCATATGTGAAATCTAAAAAAAGTTCATCTATATAAGTGAAGATAGAATAGAGCTTGATCAATGAGTACAAAGTTACACCTAAATAGGAGGGATAAGTTCCAGTATTCTCTTGCACAGTAGGGTGACTACAGTTAATAAAAATGTATTTGTCTATTTCAAAATAGCAAGACAAGAGGATTTTGAATGTTTTTATCACACAGAAATCTCAAGTGTTTGAGATTATGGGTAAGTGAATTACCCTGAATTGATAATTATACAATGTGTATGTGTGCTGAAACATCACACTGTACCCCACGAACAGGTACAATTATTACATATCAATTAAAAACAAAACTTTAAAAAGTTATTAAAATGTATGTTAAATGTTTCTTTAAATTATTATATAATCCTAATTTAAAGATAGAAGTTTTAACTCTGATATAATTCTACTCTGCTGTTATTAATTTATGATATCGTTTTTAATTTCTTCCAAAACCCCATCTTTGTATACAATTTTCCTTAAAAGTTTCTGATATATTGCTTTATTATGTTATCTAGCAAGAGAGAAAACTTAAGTATACTGTTTGATTTAATTTTATTGAAATGTTCTGTTGGGTATATGAGATTTACCATGTGTTACAGACTATATTGGGTCCCCTTCCCTGCCTAAATATAATAATTCTTATATTGAAGGCTTTACCCCAATGTGACTTTATTTGAAGATATGGCTTTAGGAGGTGACTACAGTTCAATGAGGTCATAAAGTGGGCCCTAATCAAATGGTACATGTGTCCTTATAAGAGGAGGGAGAGAAACCAGAGAGTGTTCCTTCTCTTTCCATATACATGGAAAAGATCTTGTGAAGACACAGTGAGAAGGTGGCCATCTGCAAGCCAGGAAGAAAGCTCTCAACCAAAATTGAACCCTTGTTAAACTTTATCTGGGATTTCTAATCTCCAGATCCGGGAGCAAATAAAATTTTGTTACTGAACCCATGAAGTCTATAACACTTTGTTGGTAGCTTAAGCAGACTACTACACCATGTCTTCTCTTTCCTTTCTTCAATTTTGCTTTGCTTACCACCATAGTCTCTCTGGGTGTTTTATTTTTTGTCTGTCTTCTAAAACTTCTTATATAACTGGAGAAATAAATGAGATTTCCTCTGTTATAGTTCACACACTTTTCCTTTTATCTGTTACATATTTGTGTTGGCTATGTTTCTTTGTATTATTAAAATCTTGTTCATTCAAAAATTAAACAATGAAAACTAAATCAGAGAAGACAGAAAGTAGTAATACTAGCAATTTGGGCTTCTGGTAGTGTTGCATTGAGAGGGCATGTATTTCTCTTGGAAAAACTGGTAATAGAAATTAGTATTGGAAGGCATAGTGTGATCTGCAATAAAGTCAACAGGATTCATAAGGAAGTCCCAGGACAGTTTATAAAGGCAACTACTATAGAGCAGTTTTCGTAGATGCTTTGTAACTTGCTGCCCACTTTAAAAAATTATATTTTCAGCCTAAAGTATGCTTCTTTCATTTTTTATAATACCACCATCACAATTATGGCTCGTATTTCTCTCTGGTGTTTTAGATATGGATTTTAATGTATTATGGACAAGTCAATCTCTAGAGGTTGAAACACTTGCTATCAGAATTTTCCACTATTTTTAAAGATAGGCCAGATTCATTGGATACAAGATTCAAATTCTAGATTCACTGAGTAACTGGATAGCTGCCTACTGCCTTCTTTTACCCATCAAAAAAAGAAGAAAATATTGGTTATGTAACTCATACATGTGGGGTACTGTGGGGACAGAGGTAAAGAAAGCAACTTTTCCAAGACTAGTGTTGATCTCCAATGAGAAGATTAAAAAAGAATTCCATGTTCTCACTTAATATTTAGGTCTAGTATTCTATCACATTTTTTTCCTGAGACCAAATAACAACCAAGTTCCAATTGATAGCTAAGGTTACTATGAATCTCAAAAGGATTTTGGAACATGTTAGTTTTCTATTACTGTGCAAAAAATCACAAACGGAGCAGTTTAAAACAATTCCCATTTATTCGCTCATAGTTTTGTGAGTCATAAGTCCAGGTGTGCTCACCTGGTTTCTCTACTTAGGGTCTCAACAAGACCAAAGTCAAATTGTTAGCTGGATGGGCTCTTACCTGTACGTTCTGTGGAAGAATCCACCTACAGTATCACCCAAATTGTTGACAGAATTCAAGCCTTTGCAGTTGTAGTCAATGTAATCTCCATTTTCTTGCTGGCTGGCAACCTGGGACCACTCTCGTCTAGCAGAAGGCAATCTCGGGTCTTTACCTCATGATTCCTTTCTACTAAACAATTGAGAACTTCATGTTGAATCCCTCTTACACTTCCAACCACTCTGAATTACTGTTCTACTATTGTCTAAATAAAACTATCTGTCTTTAAAGGGCAATGTGAAAGGTTAAGCCTAACCAAATAATCTCCCTATATTTAGGTCTAAGTACACTTAATAACACCTGCAAAATCTTTGTCACATAGCATGACATAATCATAAGAGTAACACCTTGGGTGCTAAAGTCATAAAAACTATCTTAGAATTCTATCACACAGAGTAACAAAGAAAGAAAAATTTAAAAAAGCAATAAAGGAGAAAAACAAAGTGAAAGCAAATACAAAGTGAAAATATACTAAAAAATTTAAGATTTTACAGTTTTGGGTATGATAATGTTTTGAAGCAGGAAACATGTATGTATTTGTAAACACCGATAGGATAAGCACAATGTTAAAATATTTTGACGTTGATAAGCATGTAAATCAAGCCTTATTTTCAGTGTAGCATCTGTCAGATAAACTGGTAAATTGGTGGTAACTATTTAGGAAAACATTAATTTATCAACAAGAGAATGAATAACTCCTTATAGTTTAGTGCACAACATAGAATAAGGAGCCAGACCAATATATAGAGACCCAGTTGGTAAATTTGAAATCAATTGAAAATGTAGTAAGTAAAAATGAGAGAAGATAAACTGTCACATAAAATAATAACAACACGATGCATTATTGAAGAGGAGAAATGATGTACATGAAAAAAAACATTAAGATAAAAAGTAAGTCATTAGCCGGGACATTTTAATTTTCTTACCAATTAAGTTTATAGAATGTTAATACATTTTCAACATTTAAAAACTACTTTCACACAAGTATTCATGTGAGACATGACACCACGAGATGCTCTGAAATGCCAGTTGTAATTGAAAGACTTTACTTAAAAAAAAAATAACTATTTCTTTTTGCAACATATGGGAGGGTGTAAGCTTCACTATGTGATCCATCCGACTTGTGCTCCAAAGAGACAGGTGTTAAATTCCTGTTAAAGGAAGATTTTGTCTTTGTAATTCAATTTATTTTACTTGTATTACTGTAATTGTAATAACACAATATTGTTTAAATCATACTACCCTAAAAGTAGTCTTAACCTTAAAAAAATCAAATTAGTAGTTGATATTTCTTGCCTATTATGCGATAAATTTCCCATAACCTTCTCTAAATAACAAAATTTTGGGTATGGGAAACAGATTAATATTTTTCAGGGGTTAGGGGTTTGAGGAAAATGTTAATATAGCAGAAGGTTATTTATTTGGGTTGATGGAACAGTTCTGTATCATGATGGTTGTAATGATTACATGAAACTATACAGGCTACAAAATTTCACAGAAGTATAACAACACCAACAGTATAATGAGTACATGCAAAAACTTATGAGATATTTATGAGGTACATAGTTTATTTAATAGTATTGCACCAATGTAAATTTCCTCCACGTTTTGATAACTGTATTAAGATTTTGTAAGAATTTTTCACTGGGGGAAGCTTCGTGAAGTGTACAGGGGAAATAGGTATACTACTTTTGCAATTTCTATTTGAATCTCAAACTATTCAAACTAAAAATTTAAAAAGACATATATCATCAAGTCAAAACTATATTTTTAAGATAAACACTTAGCAAGTCAGAAAAGACACTGGAAATGTGGGAAGATATTAGTGCCTGGAGTTACTAGAGAGTTTAACAAGGATCTTATTTATTTATTTTTATTTAAAAAATAATTTCAACATTTATTTTAAATCCAAGGGGTACATGTGCCTGTTTGTTACACGGGTATATTGCGTGATGAAGATCGGGATACGATAGAGCCCAGATTGAACCCATCACCCATAAAGTAAGCATAGTACCCAATAGTTTTTTAACCCTTGCCCCTTGCCCTCCCTCCCACCTCTTTTAGTCCCCAGTGTCTATATTTGCCATTTTTATGTCCATGAACACCCTCTGTTCACCTACTTTCGATAAGGGAAGGAGTCAAGGAAGTCTTTAACAAAAGGAGGCATTTAAAGAGAAACTTTAAAACATGAATGCAAATAAGGTGAAAAGAATAAGGAAGACTATTCCAGCTAGATGGAGCAACACTGAAAAGATCTTGATGTAAGAAAGCTTGGCATATTCCAGAAATTAAAAGAAGACCAGTAACTTGATTTCAGAGACCTAAGGAGAGAATGAAACAGATAAAATTGAAAAGTGAAACAGAAGCCAGGTCATATAAAGCCTTATTGACCATGGGTATTTTTATTGTTTTTAAGTTTTCACTTGAGTAATGGAATATGATGAATGCTTCAATCATATTTACATTTAAAAATAGCACCCTGGCTACACTGCAGAGAATGAAGTGTAGTGGGGCAAAGATGGAATTCTGAATATGTGTCATTAATGTATCACAGTGATGCAGAGAGTAGATGCTGCTACCTTGAGGTAGAGTGCTGCCAGTGTTAATGAAGAACAATGGTCAAAATTGGAGTATTCACGTTTGAAAATATACCCAGGATACATGGTTGGGGCATATGAAATAAAAACATTCTCATTTGGGAAGAGAATAGATAGACAGACTGGAGGGATCTGATGAGAAGCCTCTATTAATCACAAGAACAGGAAAAATAAGAGAAAACATGAATTTTGGTTTTTAGAATGTTATGAGTTGAGTTTTGAGACATGCAGATATTGAGGTATCTATAAGATATCTACCTAGAGATGTCTGTTAAAAAGTTGAATAATTTAACCTGCACTTAAGACAGAAATCTAAATTAAGATACCACTTTGAAAGTTATTGGCACTCTGTTCATAATGAACACAATATTCCTTGTTGAGATCAGATACTTTTTATAGAGTGAGACAGAAGTTCCAAGGTAGAAGTTTGGAATCTATATACTAGGAAGAGGAAGGCAATCAATTAAAAAATTAGAAGAGCCATTGATATCACTCCTTAGAAAGTAACTTACCCTAACTAGATGAGGTCCTGTAGGGAAGACAGGCCTAAATAATTTTCAAGTGCTTCTTAATAAATATCCTGTAACACTTGCAACAGTCAACTTTGTACTATAACAATGCGTGTGTTTTTGAATCATGCCTACAAGTTTCAGAAATTCTATGGTGAAGAGAGAGCATGTGTTGTCATCTTGGTATCCTTGTCAGTTCTTTTCAGAATGCCTTGTAGGTGCTCACTAAACCTATATCTAATTGACTTTCAAGTAATTTTAATAACAAAGCTATGTGATATTTCGTTTTACAATCCTTCAACCATTATCCAAAGCAGAAAAATTGAATAAAAAATAAAAATAATGATGTATACATAATAAAAATTTGTTCTTTCAGTTGAAAAAGTCAAACTATTTGTTAGTGTTACTTTAGGGTTTAAATTAATATAGATTTTGTATCTCTCTCCCCATGGTAGACTACTCTGTTATCTAGGTAAAACAGCCACAGTGGAGAGAAAAGTAAGGAAGAAAGGCAGGAAGAATAAAGGGGAGGGAGGAGGAATTGAATTAAGTCTGGCCTAAATCTGTCTCCATACTTGGATGATAAAGTTTCGTTGAAAACAGACTCTGTATGTGGTGAACTGTAACCAAACTTGATGTGTAAGCAAGTGTAACTTAACCTAGATGTATACTCTTGTAACCAAGAAATTGAGTCTCAGACAATCTTAGCACTGAATTCTCAGCCAATCCCAGACTGAAAGCTGCCCAGTTGTGCCCAAATAAGACAAACTCAGAACTGCACCAATTGCATAATCCCTGTAAGTCATTTCCTGTTTTCTAGTTATAAAAATAGTTTACGACATTGGAGGTAGGGGCATTTTGAACTATCTTAGGCGTGGAATGGTGCCAGGTTCTAGACTCTTTTTAATACTCAAATTTTGCTAACTTTAACTAGTCTCAGTACTTTTTAAAGAGGGGAGGCAGGGAGGGGAGTAGGAGAGAGAGGAGGAATGAAATGTCATTAATTTGAAATTAGGCCTTGAGATTGTTATCTATTTCATTTATCTGTGATTCAAAACAAGTAAACATACTTTTAATGTTGTGGATATTTAGCAACTTAGATATATATCCTCACAGCTTGACGGGTAAGCAGTACAGTCTCTGAAAGCTTGAAAAAATATGGCTAGTTTTCCTTCTACAGTTGCCTGTTTAGCACTTTTATAATCAATATTCCCAAGAGGTGGGCAAACATAAAGCTGGGTCACTGTGATTTGCCATCATGATAAGAGGCTATACTTCCCATATTTTCTGGGAAACAAGATATATATTTTGTTTATCTGTACACCAATACAGATGTAAAATGGAAGTATCCGTGTTATGAACAAAAATGGTTTTGAAAGTCAGACTAAAAGTTGTTATAAAAGAAAGATGTTAAAAATATTACATCCTCTTATCAGTAGGAGCAACATAGGCAAATCCTAGGGGACAACGTGTAATAGAGTTGTTCTCCTTACGTAAAAAAACTCTCATAATTATCTGCCAGTATATCATTTGACCTACTCCTTTAACACCTTGACATTATATGCACAGACAACTCTCCGTAAGAATGCAAGTGGATGGAAGACAGTAATACATTTTAGTACTATTGGCTCCTTTAGCTAGGCATATGTCATCAAATTGCTAGTTGGAGATGAGGAGCCTTATGTGTGACATTAGTTTCAGGATATTGTCTGTAGGAGATATGTCATAGACTGTCCTTCTAATTGAAAAACTGATATCTTCAAATGGATATCCATGGCATTTTTGAAAACCTTGTGTTAACATTTTTATCCCATGTATAATGTTAAATTAATCAGGACAGTACAATTTTGTTATCTTCTCTGAACTTTAATTATAATAGCATCTAAAAGAAGGGAGAGGCCGGGCACGGTGGCTCACACCTGTAATCCCAGAACTTTGGGAGGCCAAGGAGGGCAGATCAGGAGGTCAAGAGATTGAGACCCTCTGGCCAACATGGTGAAACCCCGTCTCTTCTAAAAATACAAAAATTAGCTGGGCGTGGTGGCACGTGCCTATAGTCCCAGCTACTCGGGAGGCTGAGGTAGGAGAATCACTTGAACCCAGGAGGTGGAGGTTGCCGTAAGCCAAGATTGTGCCCCTGCTCTCCAGCCTGGTGACAGAGCGAGACTCCATCAAAAAAAAGAAAAAAAAAAAAAAAAGGAGAGGGGTTTGCATTTCTAGATGGCAAACTAAAGCTACATTTTTACACCTGTTTATCTGCAAACTGCAAAACAATGATGGTAAAGGGAAATTCTTGTGGCAGTGAAGAGAATGGAAAAGGAGACATTCAGCGATTTGGGGAAGATTTGGGGAAGATTAAAGAAGGTAAAAGCCATTTGACAAAAAATAAAAAGGAAGGACTAGCAGTCTAAATACACACAAGGGACTGCAGAAGATAAACTCTAGGTTCCAAATTGGCAGGAATAAGAAGAACTCCCAATTAGGAGAACTTAATTCCTAGTCCACTTAAAATAAATTCCCACATTTCTGTCCTCTTCCTATGTGCTCAGAACCCAGGCAGCTAAGTATTTCAGCACTACATGAATGCAAAAAGGCTCTTTCCTAAAAAATGCAAGCAAACAACTTGAGGGGAATTAGAATTCAGGGTGAACTTGCATGTTCATAAGCACAATTTTTACCATTCTGGCATTTGTGAGCATCCTAGCCTAAAGGTTGGTAGGCTACCTGCTTGTTTTAAAATTAAACCTATCAGTGGATAATACCAGCCCACATACATAGAATTCCAAGTCAGACTTCATAAACATGGGGAAACCTAACTAGAAAATGATCCACACAGAAACAAAGTTACCTAGAAAAAGTAAACTGCCTATTCTCAAATGTAAACAAAAATCAGAAAATGAAGAAAAATTAACAGCATGAAAGACAAAAAACAAAGAACAAACACAAGTATCGACCACAGGGAACAATTCTAAAAATATATAATTCAAGAAACAACAAAGCAAAGAAACAATTAACTCTAGAGGCTTCTAATTTGCATTTTCAGAGGGATTTGTAAAGGAATTTCACTCATTGAAAAATGAAATAATCACAGTAAAAAATAGAAATTATCATGAAGTATAAATTCCTAAATTAAGAATTATATAGAACTTTGGAAGATAAAGTTGAAGAAGCATTTTAGGAGAGAGAGAAGAGAGAGGGAGAGGGGTAGATATGCAGGTATTGGGGAAGTCAAAAGACGAAGCAGAGTTATTGAAACAAAAAGAGAAGCTTAAGTAGCATTTAAAGGTATAAGAGTAACAGAGTGTTTGTGATAATGGCAGTGACTTCAAATCTTGACTTTCAAAGTAGAAAGTTAATGGGCAATGTATTAAATCAAGAAATCAATATAAGCATTTTTAAATTAAATCTATAAAACAAAAAAGAAAACTAAAAACAGGACATGGTTAAAAATGTTTACCTCAGAAAATTATTTGGTAATAAAAAGGAATGAATGATGTACTCATATATACAATAGCATTGGTGAATCACAAGAACATTATATTAAGAAAAAAGTTGAACACAGAAGAGTACGTACTGCATGCTGTATGTTTCCAATTAAATTAATTCCACGCCGGGTGCGGTGGCTCACGTCTGTATTACCAGCACTTTGGGAGGCCAAAGCGGGTGGATCACAAGGTCAAGAGATCGAGACCATCCTGGCCAACATGGTGAAACTCCGTCTCTACTAAAAATACAAAAATTAGCTGCATGTGGTGGTGCGCTCCCATAATCCCAGCTACACAGGAGGCTGAGGCAGGAGAATTGCTTGAGCCCAGGGGGGTGGAGGTTGCAGTGAGCCAAGATGGTGCCACTGCACTCCAGCCTGGTGACAGAGCGAGACTCTGTCTCAAGAAATAATAATATTATTATTAATAAAATATTATTAATATTATTTATAATAATAATAATAAATTTTAAAAAATTCCTTTCCAGAAAACACAAATCTATAGTGATAGGAGGGAAATTGTTGATTTTCAAGTGCCATAGTTTGAGGGAAGAAAACCAACTGCAAAGGGAAAGGAAGAAACTTATGGGTCTGATGGATGTACTTCATATCTCAAATGTGCTGGTGGTTACACAACTGTATCCATTTGTCAAAACTCATCAAATTGTACAAACAAAAAGGAATTCAGTGAATATATTTTATACTGTGAATTACTGATTACAAAATAAGTAAAAATGGTTACCTCTAGGAAGTGGAACTGGGAATACGAAGTAGTGGGAAATGGAACAGTTGCAATGTATTAAATACTCTTCTATATCATTTGATATTTAAACCATGCTTATATATTACTTGAATAAAAATTAAAACAAACAAAACCAGAAGGCAAAGAGTAAATATATATACATATAAATACCACCTGAAGAGATTGTACTTACTGTTAACTTTTTTATTTAAAATGACTTTTTTATTTAAAATGTCTTCTTTTTTTAGTTGTGGGTAAAGAACTTATTTTACTCAAGACTTTAAAAGAACCTTTTAAACAAAAAAAGAAACACATGGTTTTATTTTTTACAGCATTTGAATTACAAAATGGTATAATTTTATTATAGGCTGTAATTTTTTATTTGATAAAATCATTCTGTATATTTGGTTGCTCTTAACTCCTCAGTTGAGAAACTAACTGGCTGACCATGCATGTAATAAATTGCTAGAACATCTGACAGTAAGGGAAGAGAGACAAGTAGACAAATTTAATATATCTCTTTACTCTGAGAATAACATTATATTGTAATTACTTATTTGTCTTTATTTTCATAAAGACAAGAGCTATGTCTATCTTGCTTATCATCTTATACCATTATCTATAGACTATGGGACATATAATAAGGATTTAATAAATATATCTGGAATAAATTGATCTATAAGGGAATATAGTACAATTTATTCACCCAACCAATATAAATGTATTGAGCATTTACTATGTGCAAGTATTACATTGGGAATATGGTGACAAAGTTAACAGAAGTCATGGTTTTCTCTCACAAGAAATTTACATTCTTGGAAAGTTATCAACTAGTAAATAATTTAATACTTTGTGATAACTGTTGTAACTTAAAATTCACACTGGCTTTGGAAGCTTAGAGTATTATTCACTAATTTTGCCTGAGATAATTGAGAAAAGCTTCAAATATAAACCGCATTTTAGCTGGGGGGGATATTGCTGAGTTAAGGATAATACTAGAAACTAAAGAATTCCATTCACAGAATTCAACATGTACAAAGGTTGAGTAGTGTAAAGCAACATGTTGGATGTCAGGAAAAGTAAGTAGTTTCATGTAGCAGGAGCACATATGGAGGAAGAAATCATAATTCAGTCCTGGAGAGATAGACTGGGAATAATTATGACCAGAAAAGGGTTAAAGAATTCATCCTAGAGCCACTGGTGAGTCAAAGGAGGGTTTTATTTAGGGAAGTGCTGTTCAGGTCGTAGTGTGAAAGAAAAGAAGTTTCTCAGTGCCTAGAGGGAGATATCAGCTAGTAGATGATTGCAGTTGTCTAGGCTGCAAATGTATACAAATACAAAGCAAGATCCCTAAAAGTAAATGGGATTCGATAAAGGAAATGTTTTTTGCCTGACATAAGGGTAAACTTTTAAAGTTAGGTTAATCTGTACTTTGATACATAATTACTTCACAGATATTATATAAAATTGCTTTGCTTTTCTCGTTAAAAGACTACATAGAAAAATATGCTAAAAATATTTTAGTATTTCTTTAAATATTCGAACATTCTGTAAAGAAAAAAAATGATTAAACACGTGTGAACACTATCCCAAATCAAAATATAAATTGTGTGCAGATAACTCGAAGTTCTGTTTTTATCGACATCAATTCAAAATACTCCTTAGAATTAGAGTAAAGTTTTTTGTTTTGCTTTTTTTTTTTTGAGATGGAGTCTTGCTCTGTCTCCCAGGCTGGAGTGCAGTGGCATGATCTCGGCTCACTGCAACCTCCGCCTCCTGTGTTCAAGCCATTCTCCTGCCTCAGCCTCCCCAGTAGCTGGGATTACAGGCACGCACCGCCATGCCCAGCTAATTTTTGTATTTTTAGTAGAGACAGGGTTTCAGCATTTTGGCCAGGCTGGTCTCGAACTCCTGACCTCGTGATTTGCCCGCCTCGGCCTCCCAAAGTGCTGGTATTAAAGACTTGAGCCACCATGCCCAGCCGAATTAAAGTTTTAATAGCACTTGGGGTATAATACTTAACCCCAGAACCTATCTTGTTATTGCGTATATTCCAGGCACCCTGGTCTCCCATCTGTTTTTACTTTACAGGAAAGCTAAGAGAGTGTGGGTAATTATTTCATTTCCACTATTGGCAAGAGAATAATTTTCTTAAACAGAGTAGAAGGGAAGGAACAATTAGTGGTATTGAGCATTGTTTCACATGCTTGTTGGCCGCATGTATCTCTTCTTTTGAAAAGTGTCTGTTCATGTTCTGATACGAGTTTACCCTCAAACTTGTACATGTATCCTTGAATCTAAAATAAAAGCTTAAAAAAGGAGGAATGAACGGTTTTAACATGGCAAAGATTATTTAATCAAAATATGGATAATACAAATGCCTAATTTATTTTTTTCATTTCTAAAAACATAATTTCAAATCTTCTTGAATCCTCAACCATTATATTTAGCTATTTGTAAGCAAGAAACATGTTTATTCATCTCTATTGTCCAGCACTTTTTCACTCCATGGGCTGTAAATAAATAAATCTCCTGGATGTTTCAAGCAATGATAAAATGATTAATGGATAGCAGCAATAATATTATTGATGAGACCTTTATAAAATCTCCCTTACATCCTTTCAAAAGAATTTAAACAAATACTATAATATAGGGAAGGTGTTTGTTACTGACTTCTCGTTTATTCTGAGTTTCTTCGCAACCACAGGTAACTCAGATTGGATTATAACAAAGAAAGTGAATATTGTTGAGACCTATTTGTCTGAAGACTTCATAGAAGCATCTCTCTCATTGCTTTATAGGTACCGACTAAACAATTGGCACCCATTCATTCTTTACTTAATTCAGAATACACTTCTTGAGTACTGTCTTAGTCAGCAGTTGGGCTGCTACAACAAAAATTCCACAGATTGGGTGGCTCAAAAAACAGAAATTTATTTCTCACAGTTCTGGATGCTGAGATGTCTAAAATCAAGGTGGCAGCAATATGGTTCCTGGTGAAGGCTTTCTTCCCGGTTAGCAGATAGATATATTTTTTTGCTGTATCCTCGCATTGTGGAGAGAGAGAGGAAGCAAATTCTTAGTCTCTTCTTATAAGGGCACTAATCGCATCATGAAGGTTTCACCTTTGTGATCTAATTGCCTCGCAAAGGCCCCCATTTCCTAATACCATCACATTGGAGATTAAGATTTCAACATATGAAAAAAACACATCCAGTCCATAGCAAATGCATAATATTTACAGAGGTTTAGGGTTATAGAGATGAATGTGACACAATCCTTTTCTTCAATGGTCTCAAAAATAATGGATGAGAATGGCATGTCAAAAAAGTATAATACAAAAGGTGTGCATTATAATAGGTGTGAGTATGTGTTGTGGACACTCAGAGAAAGGTGCAATTTTATATTTACCTGAAAAAATCAGTTAAGGTTTATAGAAGTGAGATTTTAGGTGGTTCTTGAAGGATAAGAAGTGTATAACATACATATAATCGGAATGACTGAGGATAACATTTTGGTTATTCAAAATGGGAAATTTAAAAAAAAGCTATGCAAGAATGCAGTGCATTCCATGATTGGTAAATGGTGAAGTGTGTCAGCAATATGGCTTGTATGTATGGTAGTTCTAATAGATTAGGCCAGAAAGATAAATGAGGCCAGGCTGCCAATAATATAAAGTGCCGTAACAGAGGGCTTAGATTTTAGTATGTATGTGGCAGAAAACACTGAAGATTTTTTGCATGTGAACAATATTATTCACTCGTGTTTTAGAAGGCTACCTCAGACTGCAGTGTAAAAGTAGATTGATGAAGATGAGATTGTAAGTAGAGACCCTGGTTAGGAAATGTTTACAGTAGTTTAGGTAAAAGACCACGAGACAAAATTAAGATAGTGGTAAAGGAAACAGATTAAATAGTGATTTAGGAATATATGTGGTACTAGATTTTAAAATAAAAATCAGGCCTAAGTAACGTACAGGTGAAAAATTAAGTAATGAAAACTGAAATAGCTGAAGTAATGAGAAACTCTCTGGAATCAAACAGAGAAGACAAGCAGAGGACTTTGAAGAATGCACCAATATTTAAGAAGGGAGGGAGAGTGAGAGAAAATGATCGAAGGAGGTGAAAAATATCAAGCCATAGTGCCCACAGAGGCAGGGTTAGAAATAGAATGAAGTGGTTGTGTAGGAAGCCAAGATAGGAGAGATTGTCAAGAAAATGTCAACAATGTCAAAAGTGAATGATAAGTAAAATGAAGTTTGATAAAAAGCTTGCTGGATTTCACAAGTAGGAAGTCATTGACTGTCTTTCTCCTGAGCAGTTTTAAAAAACTTAAAACCAAAACACATTTAGAGTAGATTGAAGAATAAATAATAGGTAAAGAAGTGGAGACAATGAGAAAAGCCTACTTCCTTAAAAAGCTTGTGAAAGAAAATAAATATATCAATAAGTTAAAGAGAAACCCATATGAAAGAAATACATTCTCTTCCTCTTTCTGCTTCCCCTCTTCTTGCAGCACCTGCTCATTCATTTTCTTCTTTTTATTTTTTTAAGGGAAAATGTAAGCATAATCGTAGGGAAGGTAGAAAGGAAGGAGACATTATAGATAGTGAGAGTGGTGGGGAAAACAAATAATTGACGGTTTAAGGTCACAGACCAAAAAGGTTAAAATTTGTTAACATAACTCAAAATAATAAAAGTCATATATGACAAACCCACAGCCAATATCATACTGAATGGGCAAAAGCTAGAAGCCTTTTCCTTGAAAACTGGCAAAAGGCAAGGTTGCCTGCGCTCTCTCATGACTCCTATTCAACACAGTACTGGAAGCTCTGGTCAGGCTAATCAGGCAAGAGAAATAAATAAGGGGTATTCAAACAGGAAGAGAGAAAGTGAAATTATCTTGTCTTGCAGATGACATAATCCTATATCTAGAAAACCCCATCGTCTAGCTCAAAAGATTCTTAAGCTGATAAATAACTCCAGCAAAGTCTCAAGATACAAAATCAATGTGCAAAAATCGCTAGCATTTCTATATACCAACAACAGGCAAGCAGAGAGCAAAGTCATGAATAAACTTCCATTCACAATTGCTTCAAAAAGAGTAAAATACCTAGGAATACAGCTAACAAGGAAAGTAAAGGACCTCTTCAAGAAGAACTACAAAACACTGCTCAAAGCAATTACAGAGGACACAAACAGATGGAGAAATATTCCACGCTTATGGATAAAAAATCAGTATCATGAAAATGGCCATACTGCCCAAAGTAATTTATAAATTCAATGTTATTCCCATTAAACTACTATTGACATTCTTCACAGAATTAGAAAGAAACTATTTTAAAATTCGTATGAAACCAAAAAAAGAGCCCCAGTAGCCAGGACAATCCTAGGCAAAAAGAACAAAGCTGGAGGCATCACGATACCCAAGTTCAAACTATACTACAAGACTACAGTAACCAAAACAGCATGGTACTGACACAAGATCAAACACTTAGACCAAAGGAACAGAACAGGGAAGGGAACCCAGAAATAAGACCACACACCTACAACTATCTGACCTTTGACAAATCCAACAAAAAAAGCAATGGGGAAGGGATTCCCTATTTAATAAATGGTAAGGAGAGGGCTGGCTAGCCATATGCAGAAGATTGAAACTGGACCCCTTCCTTACACCACATACAAAAATCAATTAAAGATAGATTAAAAACTTAATATAAAACCCAGAACTATAAAAATCCTAGAAGAAAATCTAAGTAATACAATTCATGGCATAGGCATGGGCAACGGTTTCATGCCAAACATGCCAAAAGCAATTGCAACAAAAGCCAAAATAGACAAATGGGATCTAATCAAACTAAAGAGCTACTGCACAGCAAAAGACACTATCATGAGAGTAAACAGACAACCTACAGAATGGGAGAACATTTTTGCAATCTATCAATCTGTCCAAAGTCTAATATCCAGAGTCTACAAGGAACTTAAGCAAATTTGCAAGAATAAAACAAGCAACCTCATTAAAAAGTGGGCAAAGGACATGAGCAGATACTTCTCAAAAGAGACATACATGCTTTCAACAAACATATGAAAAAAAGCTCAATATCATTGATCATTAGAGAAATGCAAATCAAAACCACAATGAGATACCATCTCACGCCTGTCAAAATGACAATTATTAAAAAGTCAAAAAAACAGCAGATGCTGGCGAGGCTGTGGAGAAAAAGGAATGCTTTTACACTGTTGGTGGGAGTGTAAATTGGTTCAACCATTGCAGAAGACAGTGTGGCAATTCCTCAAATACCTAGAGGCAGAAATACCATTTGACCCCGTAATCCCATTACTGGGCATATATTCCAAAGAAATATAAATCATTCTATTATAAAGATACAGGCATGCATATGTTCATTGCAGCACTATTCACAATAGCAAAGACATGGAATCAACCTAAATGTCCATCAGTGAAAAACTGGACAAAGAAAACATTATATATATACACATACACATACACACACACACACACACACAGTGGAATACTATGTAGCCATAATAAGGAACAAGATCATTTCTTTGGCAGGGACATGGATGGAGTTAGAAGCGATTATCCTTAGCAAATTAATGCAGGAACAGAAAACCAAATGCTGTATGTTCCAACTTAGAAGTCGAAGCTGAATGATGACAACACATGGACACATGGGGAGAACAACACACACTGTGGCCTGTCAGAGAGGTTGTGGGAGTGACAGCATCAGGAAGAATAGCTAATGGATGCTGGGCTTAATATTTGGTGATGGGATGATCTATGCAGCAAACCATCATGGCACACATTTACCTTTGTAACAAACCTGCACATCCTGCACATACACCCTTGAACATGAAATAAAAGTTGAATAAAATAAAATAAAAATAAAGAAATTGATAACACATGATTTAACATTTAAGATTCCAGGATGTAGAAACTGAAAGATCTGGTTTTATATCCTGGCTCTCCATTTAATATTTGTGTGAATTTAAAAATCTGTAAACTTTTTTCCAATTTTAGTTTCATTGTCTGTAAAACTGGAGCTAAATTATAACCACATAACAGGGCTATTATCCGAATAAAATGAGAAATTAGAAGAAAAAAAGACCATAAGCCAGGCACAGTGACTCACGCCTGTAATCCCAGCACTTTGGGAAGCTGAGGCGGGTGGATCACCTGAGGTCAGGAGTTGGAGACCAGCCTGACCAACAGAGAGAAACCCCATCTCTACTAAAAATACAAAAATTAGCCAGGCATGGTGGTGCTTGCCTGTAATCCCAGCTACTCAGGAGGCTGAGGCAGGAGAATCGCTTGAATCTGGGAGGCGGAGGTTGCGGTGAGCCGAGATGGCGCCATTGCACTCCAGCCAGGGCAACAAGAGCGAAACTCCATCTCAAAAAAAAAAAAGAGAAAAGAAAGAATGACCATAATACAGTTCCTGCCACATGGTAAGCCATTATTATTAATATTTTTACTATCACACAATTGGCTTTACAACAGTGACAGGGTAGCCATTTTTGTAAAACATTACGAAAATGGCTAAGGATAATAAAAGACAAATAATTTTGTAGGTTTCCAAGTCTATTGTTAAAATTATTTCTGGGACTGTTGTTGTGTGTGCACATTCACACATGCTGTAAATACCATGTGCACTTTTTACTCGGGCGTGAATAGGATGGAAGGCCAAATGTATTACCTGAACCATCTTTAACTTCTCTGTGATCAAATATTTAAGTTCCTGCCAAGTATTTAGTCATTTAGATTCAAACATAAAGTTTGGGATTAATAAAGTTGAACCAACTACACGTGATCTCCCGTTCTCATCTGATCCTCCCCAATGGTAAATAAGCTCAACATATTATTCATATTTGTGCTAACATAGTTAAAGACTGCTCATATATTTAAAACTTAAATTATTTGCTTGCAAATTAGATCTAGATATTTGACACCTTAGCACTTCAGAATGATGTTTCGAGTCTTCCTTCATCTATATTTTGTTCACCAATTACTTTTTTGTAAAAACATTTTTTCTAATATTTGTCTAGTTTTCCCAATGTTGGCACACTGAAGCTGTAAGCCAGTGACTCAGAACCACTGTAAGCCCACTGGATCCTATTACTGGTAGAACGATTGTCTGCATGTGCATATTGCATCAGCAAAAATTGAATATTGAAGAATTGCAGTTTGGAACCCACTTATGGATATATCACTGTCCTGCTGTAAAACAGGTCACTGTCTTTGCTTCCAGCTTAAGAGGTAGATTAGCTAAAAGTTTAACCCATTAATGTAATTTTGAGAATGTTTTAACACCCTATTTTCTTTGCCCTGTGCTCATTCTGAAGCAGCTATGATAAAAAGAATTTTCATTGTTCTATAGGGAGATGTTAGTTTGTTATACTACATCTGTTACTAAAACCCAGGGACTCTTAGTGGCAGTTGAGGCAGATAAATCTGTCAAAAGATGTGCTCAAGGTTCCAGAGGCCGAAATGATTTCCTTCTCCTAAGTCTGTATCAATGATTACAATATTGATAAGAAGAAGTTGAAGTCACCTGCTCAAACCTCCCTTCCATAATAACTGTTCAGAATTAGATATCCATGATAACATTTTCTGTAACAATGAAAATTGTCAGTCTGCCAGCTTGATAAATTGTAGCTCCAACTGGCAGAGCCATTTGCTTTGTGGTAAGCACAAAATTGACAGATCTTTTTTGAATACAAACTATAATGCTTGCACCTTTCACAGCTGGTTTAGCTTGTAAACAGAGCAGAAAAAAAAGACTGATAAAAATTGAAGGTTATGCACAAAACAAGCCCCATGACTAACTTTTTTTTTTCTAGTAAAAGGATATTACCTCTGTTATTGCAACATGGCCCAAATGAGTACCCTAAAAGAGTGGATGATGATGATTCAAAAGTTCCAGTGACATACTACACTGGATATTTCACACACATTTTCAACTAGTTTAATTTTCAACAGTTTGTTATTATTGTTTGCAAAATGGTCTCCTTTTATCTGTCATTACTTTCCACTCAGAACTTGAATATTTACCAGTATTTTTTATAAACACTGTACCATTGCTTACACAGGTGTATCTCCAATACCAAGTAATTGTAATTATTTTATACAAATTACCACCCTGTATGTACTATCAAGAAATAGGTAAGAAAATATTTCAAAACATTTTAAAGATGCTATTGTGTAAAACACCAGATTATTCTCTAAGTCTCCTCTTTTCCATAGTTACTGAGTAGATATCATGATATCTGAGCTACAATTTCAAGGTAGATCTAGAAATTGATATAATCTTCCCTTTTCAAACAGATCTAAAATTATAGGCATAGGTTTAATGCTTTCATCCAGAGAAAGGGATTATTGATTAATAGTTAAATTTAAGATATTGTTAACAATTACTTTAAAATTCTAGGTTAAAGCCAATATTCTAAAACCCATAAACTTCTATATTACAGGGGTGTTACTTTACATTTTTATTGTGGCAAAACATTTAACATGCAATTTACCCTGTTAACAAAAATTTCAAGTGCACAAAACACTATTGTTAATCATTGGCACAATTTTCTACATCAGATCTCTGAAGCTTATTCATTTTATATAACTGAAACTTTATACCTATGGAACAGCAACTTACTGTTTCTCCTTCTCCCAGCCATTGGAACCCAGCATCTTACTCTCTCTTTCTATTAATATAAGTATGAATATTTTAGATGCCTCTTGTAAGTGGAATCATGCAGTTATTTTTCCTGTGACTGGCTTATTTCACTTAGGGCAATGTACTACAGCATCATCTGTGTTGTTGCATATGACAGGATTTTCTGCCTTTTTAAGACTGAATGATATTCCATTGTATGCATATACTGCTTATTTTTATTCATTCATCAATCAATAGATATTTAACTTATTTTCATGTTCTGGCTTTGAGAATAACACTACAGTGAATACAGGATTATAGATATATTTTCTAGATCCAGATTTCAATTCTTTTGGCTATATACCTAGAAGCAGGATTTCAAGTCTATAACAAAATCAAATAACTCAATTAAAATGGGTAAAGCATTTCTATAGACTTTCTTCCAAAGAAAACAACTTTTTGGAAAATAGACTTTCCCCTAAACACATATAAATGGCAAACATGCATATAAAAATATGCTAAACATCACTTATCTGCAGAATGGAAATCAGAACTACAATAAGACATCACTTACACCTGTGAGGACGACTAATTAAAAAAAAAATTAACAAAAAAGGATACCTAGTCTTGGTGAACATGTGGAGAAATTGGAATCCTTTAACAGTGTTGGTAGGACTATAAAATGATACAGCCACTATAAAAAATAATATGGGAAGTTCCTCAAAACAAACATAACACGTTTTTTGTACCCACTGTTAATCACTTGCCTTCATTTCTAGTTATCACTGACTTTAATCAGTGTTAAATAAACTTAAAGAAAAGGCCTTACCTATTATCACCCTGCCCCCTTATAATATTAGACTCAACTCCTTCATATATATCTTCACCTCTCTAGGCCTCAGGATTGTTGGACCATCAACAATTCTCCTTATATTTTTTAATATCTTCAAATCTCAACTATGACAAGGATAAGAAAAATAATACTGTAGGAAAATAAAACTATGTTTATCTCTTAAGACCCTGCTGTAATAAGGTTTTGCTTTATCCAATAAAAATAAAAATATATTTTTCTTAATATGTTTTTCTACTTTATTTTGTATGTCAGCGTAAATTTAAATACAAGATGCAGATTTACTTGACTTAAAAGCCGTTTTTAAGTTAAAAAAGATTAAGTAAGTCAAACAAGTCAGATAATAATAAAAACAATGTATTTGAAATACGAATGCATATAGTAAAATGCTCTAATCTTAATTGTGCAGGTTAGATATATTTTTACATATGCATATACTTCATCACCACCATGGAGTTTAAAATAAATAACATTTTTAATATTCCATAGAGTTCATTCATGCCCATTTTAAATCAATCTCCCCACCCACAGGGACAACCACCATAAATTAAAGTTTTTATTTCTATATTTTTATTTATATCACCATAAACTAAAGTAATCACACTGTATGTACTAATTTGTAAATAGTTTTCGTGTGGTTTCTGTAAAATAACTTAATGCCTGTGAAATAAATTGACAGTGTTATATGTAGCAAATATTTTGTTCTATTTATTGTTGTATAGTATAACATTGTATACATAGATCACATTTTCCTCACTCATTCTACACTTGATGGGCTTGTTTTCAGTCTGAGGATATCATAGATACATTTGCTATTAATATTCCATTACATGCTCTTCAGAGGATATATGCACATATTCACTCATTTCTCTAGCAATGGGATTGTTAGGTTGCAGCATAGATAGGAATATTATTGTTCCTATTAGATATGCTTTGTTAGATACTGCCAGACAGGTTTTTAAAATACCCCCGAAGTGGATGTATCATTTTTCAAAACCCAAAGAACATGTGAGAGTTCTAGTTGTTCTGCATCTTTACAAAATCTGGAATCTTCAGCTTTATAAATCTTACCTGTATTTGTATGAATATGTCAATATCACATTGTATTTTTATTTCTGTTCTCCTAATGAGAAATGATGTTGATCACCTTCACATATTTGGAGCCACTGGCCAACTGAATCTAATGAAAACTATCACAAAGGCCAAGGACAGCTCAACCACAGAGCAGATTCCTATAGTCTTCTATTCTATCATAACATCAAAAGAAGAAGTGTGGCATTTACTTGAGGTAAATATCATATGCTTCATCCTCTAACATTGTGTTACACAAAGTGTAAACAAAATGTGACTGCTGTAAAATACAAAAAATTAAAAACCATACAAATAATCCGACAAATACAGCTCAAAATCAAGACTGAAAATGTTAATCAAAGTAAGATTATAGAAATTTTAATTAGCATCCAAGAACATTAAAATAGCTATGATAAATGTTAAATGGCCTATTGGGTAAAGTGGACAGCATGAATGCACAGATGGAGCATTTCACATAAGAAATGGAAAAAATAAACTAGAATAAAATGGAAAATGTTAAATGTAATGCTACAGCATTATAAATGAAGTATTCATTCAATGTGATTAAAAGCAGACAGGAAAAAAAGAAAGTATCAGGAAACTTGAAGACAGAATTTGAAGAGAGACCAACAAAAATTACTCCAATAGAAGTACAAAATAGGGGAAAAAAATTAAGCATCTGAGTTGTGTGAGACTATTTCAAACTGCCTAACACTCATATCTTTGAGGTCCTGTAATGAGAAAGAGAATGAAGCAAAAGTAATATATAAAGGAACAATTATCAAGATTTTTAAAAATTGCTGAAATTCCTCAATAACTGATCAAAAAATTTCAAAAATCGACAAATGAAGAGAAAAACCTCTACGCACATTTTATTCAAGCTAATAAAAACCTAGAAAAAGATAGCATCTTAAATGCATCCAAAGAAAAAAAAGATTATACTCAGGGTAAAACTGAGAATGAAAACCTAATTTTCACGAGAAACAACGGAGGTCAGAAGACAATGAAAATAACTAATTAAAGTGATAAAAGAGAATTTAAAATATCGTACAGAATTTTTATCCAACAAAAATATCTTTTGTAAAAAAGAAAGCGAAATAAGGATAGCTTTAGACAAATATAGAAATAATTCTTTACTAGCAGACCTGCACTAGAAGACCTGCGAAAATAAATTCAACCATGTTGAAAATTTACAATACCAAGTAGAAATAAATAACAGCATGAAGGAAGGAAGAACACAAAATATTAAACATATGGGTAAACAAGACAAATAAATTTTAAAAGTCTATATATACTGTGTAAAATCATTAAATAAAGGAAGACAGCAAAACAGAGGAACAAAACAACTGTGAAAGAGAAAAAATAAAAAATAGCAATAGTAAGTCATCACCTATCGATAATTACTTTAAAAGTAAATAAGTTAAGTTCCCCAGTCAAAATGCATAGAGTAGCTGAATGGATAAAAATAAACACATGTAACTAACCTGCACGTTGTGCACATGTACCCTAAAACTTAAAGTATAATTTAAAAAAATAAAATAAAAAAATAAACAAGTACCTGTGATATACGGCCTTCACTTGCTGTGCTTTCAATAATGAATAGAACATATAAATAGAAAACCAATAAAGAAACAGCTGATTTGAATAAAACTATAGACCACATAGACTTAACAGACGTATATAGAACTTCTCACCCAACAAAGGAAGAACATTTTCCTCAAACACATGATGATATGTTAAATCACAAACAAGTCTTAACAAATTTAAGAAGATCAAAATCAGCACTGATCTCTGGTAGGAGACCCGGGTTCAAGTCTACCACAGCTTGGAACAAATGTTCCTCAGTGCCACTCCCTAGAGAGAGCAAGGTTTTGAGTAAACCGACATAATTTGGACAGATCTAAGGAGAGAAATTTCCAAAAGTGGGTGGAGATGTGACACAGATGCTGAGGCTAAGGGAGGAGGCTGGGAACCCTGCATGGGATACTCAAATGCTGGGGCTAGTTGCCAGCCTGGAAAGGCTCCTGGGGAATGAATGAGTGAAGAAACTGTGGGACAGGCCACTGTTGCTGTGGACCTCCAGGATCCCGGCTACAGGGGTCCCCATGTCCCCCACATACATTTAAGCTGACAGGGAGATCTTCCCAGACAGTAGACAAAGAAGAGGCTTAAGCCAGCACAGAGCTGGGGGACTTTGTGCACCACACACCTCCAGCAGAATACGGCCATAGGGACCTATCTCCCTGGGCTCCCCATCTTTCTCTGACGGAGCTCTAGCCTAATCTGACTACTAGGCCAGGAGAAAGTGGGGCCGAGTTCTCTGCAGCACTGGGCACATCTGTTCTGCAGGCCCTCCTGACCTGTAGCTACGCCCAGGTCCACTGTCTGGCTGCTAAGAGTGTGTGCATAGCCCAGCCTCTGCTGCCAAGCCTGGGTACTTTGCCTCACCTGCTTACATTCATGGTGGCCAGGGAGCACTTCAGATCCCTCAGTGCACCAACAGTCCGGAGGAAGTGCGTCCGGAATTGGTGGGTTCCTGGTCTCACTGACTTCAAGAATGAAGCCACGGGCCCTCACGGTGAGTCTTACAGTTCTTAAAGGAGGCGTGTCCGGAGTTTGTTCCTTCTGATGTTTGGATATGTTCAGAGTTTCTTCCTTCTGGGTGGGTTCGCGGTCTCGCTGGCTCAGGAGTGAAGCTGCGGACCTTCGCAGTGTGTGTTACAGCTCTTAAGGCGGCGCGTCTGGAGTTGTTCGTTCCTCCCGGTGGGTTCGTGGTCTCGCTGGCTCAGGAGGGAAGCTGCAGACCTTCGCGGTGAATGTTACAGTGCTTAAGGCGGCGCGCCTGGAGTTGTTCGTTCCTCCCGGTGGGTTTGTGGTCTCGCTGGCTTCAGGAATGAAGCTGCAGACCTTCGCACTGAGACTTACAGCTCATAAATGCTGTGTGGACCCAAAGGGTGACCAGCAGCAAGATTCATTGCAAAGAGGAAAGAGCAAATCTTCCTCGATGTGGAAGAGGACCGGAACACGTTGCCACTGCACGCTTGGGCAGCCTGCTTTTATTCTCTTATCTGGCCCCACCCACATCCTGCTGATTGGTCCATTTTACAGAGAGCCGATTGGTCCATTTTACAGAGAGCTGATTGGTCCGTTTTGACAGGGTGCTGATTGTTGCGTTTACAATCCCTGAGCTAGACACAAAGTTCTCCACTTCCCCACTAGATTAGCTAGATGCAGAGTGTCCACACAAAGGTTCTCCAAGTCCCCACCAGAGTAACTAGATACAGAATGTCGATTGGTGCATTCACAAACCCTGAGCTAGACAGAGGGTGCTCATTGGTGTGTTTACAAACCTTGAGCTAGATACAGAGTGCTGATTGGTGTATTTACAATCCCTTAGCTAGACATAAAGATTCTCCAAGTCCCCACCAGACTCCGAAGTCCAGCTGGCTTCACCCAGTGGATCCCGCACAGGGGCCACAGGTGGAGCTGCCTGCCAGTCCCACCCCACGCTCCCGCACTCCTCAGCCCTTGGGTGGTCGATGGGACTGGGCACCATGGAGCAGCAGGCAGCACTCGTCGGGGAGGCTCCGGCGGCACAGGAGCCCACGGCGGGCGGGGGAAGCTCAGGCATGGCTGGCTGCAGGTCTGGAGCCCTGCCCTGCAGGGAGGCAGCTAAGACCTGGCGAGAAGTCGAGCACAGCAGCTGCTGGCCCAGGTGCTAAGCCCCTCACTGCCCGGGGCTTGCGGGCAGGCCGGCCGCTCTGAGTGTGGGGCCCGCTGAGCCCACGCCCACCCAGAACTCGCGCTGGCCCGCAAGCGCCGCGCGCAGCCCTGGTTCCCGCCCGCGCCTCTCCCTCCACACCTCCCTGCAAGCTGAGGGAGCCGGCTCCGGCCTTGGCCAGCCCAGAAGCGGGCTCCCACAGTGCAGCGGTGGGCTGAAGGGCTCCTCAAGCGCGGCCAGAGTGGGCGCCAAGGCCGAGGAGGCGCCCAGAGGGAGCGAGGTCTGCCAGCACGCTGTCACTTCTCAGAAGGAGCTGTTTGTCAATCCTGGCACACCAGGGCTTCAGTGTGCAACTCAGGAATGCCAAGTCAAGATCTGTGTCTAGCACTTTAAGAAAGAGAGGAGCCCATATTCTCAGAACACTCAGAGGGGTGAGATGCATGGGCTTGTGGGCTGCAGTGGGAGCGGGGCATGTCTCCTTCTACAGGGCTGGCCTGAAAAGGTGTGACGAATATCCCTGCCACAGACTTGGCTTAGGGAGCCCCATAGCCTCAAAAACCTCACGAAAGAAATGAGGGCACAGTGCCAGTGCGTGGAAGGGGTTCCCCCCCCTCCCCACACACACCAAAGAGCACTGCTGCAAATGAGAGGAGATACAGAGGAGTTGCTGGGCTGAGTAGGAGCCTATTTACAGACCATTGTTCTTAGGTACCTTCTACTGGATCACAGCTCAGACTACAATACCAAAAAATATTTCGTTAGATTTCACCACTGCTGCCCCACTCCCACTGGTGCAAGGGCATGTGTGCGGACCCTACTGTGCTACCCCCACTGGAGTACATGTGCAAGGAATCCATCACAAAGCTGCTGCACCACCACTGCTAATTTGGCTCCTGGCTTGACTGTTGTTGGTGTATAGGAATGCAAGTGATATTTGCACATTGAGTTTTTATCCTGAGAGTTTGCTGAAGTTATTAGCTTAACAAGTTTTTGGGCTGAGATTATGGAATTTTCTAGACATAGGATTATGTGAACTGCAAACAGGGATATTTTGACATCCTATTCCTATTTGAATGCCCTCTATTTTTTTTTTATCTTGCCTGATTGTCCCAGCCAGAAATTCCAATACTATGTTGAATAGAAGTGATGAAGGAGGTCATCCTTGTCTTTCGTCAGTTTTCAAAGGGAATTCTTCCAGCTTTTGCCCATTCAGTATGATGTTGTCTGTGGGTTTTCATAGCTGGCTCTTATTATTTTGAGCTCTTTTCCTTCAATACCTAGTTTATTGAGAGTTTTAATATGAATGGATGCTAAATTTCATCGAAGGCCTTTTCTGAATCTATTGAGATAATCATGTGCTTTTTGTCTTTTATTCTGTTTATGTGATTAATCACATTTATTGATTTGTGTATATTGAAAAAACCTTATATCCCAGGGATGAAGCCTACTTGATCATGGTCAATAAGTTTTTGATGTGCTGCTGGATTCAGTTTGCTAGCATTTTGTTGAGGAAAAAATGACTAACAGAGTAAACAGAAAATCTAAAGAATGGGAGAAAATTTTGGTCAACCATGCATCCAACAAAGGTCTAATATCCAGCATCTATAAGGAATTTAAGAAAATTTACAAGAAAAAATAACAAACAACTGAATAATAAAGTGGGTAAAGGACATGAACAAACACCTTTTTAAAAGAAGACATACATGCAGCCAACAATCATATAAAAATAGTCAACATCAATGATAATTAGAGAAATGTAAATCAAAACTACAATGAGATTGCATCTAACATAAGTCAGAATGGCTATTATTAAAAAGTTAAAAAGTAAAAGATGCTGGCAAGGTTGTGGCAAAAAAAGGAATGTTTATACACTGTTGGTGTGAGTGTAAATTAGTTCAGCCATTATGGAAGACAGTGTGGGGATTTCTCAAGGACCTATAAATAGAAATACCATTTGACCCAGCAATTACATTGCTGAATATATAACCCAAAGGTTATAAATCTGTCTATTATAAAAGACACATGCACGAGTATGTTCACTGCAGCACTATACACAATAGCAAAGACATGGAATCAACCTAAGTGTTTATCAATGATAGACTGGATAAAGAAAATGTGGTACATATACCTTATGGAATACTACGCTGCCAAAAAGAAGAACAAGATCGTGTCCTTTGCAGGGACATTGATAGAGCTGGAGGACATTATCCTTAGCAAATGAACATGGGAGCAGAAAACCAAATACTGCATGTTCTCACATATAAGTGGGAGCTAAATGATGAGAAAAACATGGACGCATAGAAGGGAACAACACACACTGAGAACTTTCAAAGGGTAGAGTGTGGGAGAAGGGAGAGGATGGGGAAAAACAACTAATATGTATTAGGCTTAATACTTGGGTGATGGATTTATCTGTAAAACAAACCCCCATTACATAAGTTTACCTATGTAACAAACCTGCACATGTACCTCTGAACTTAAAATAAATGTTAAAAGAAAAAAATCCAAGAGTGTAACCACATATGAACAGATCTATTATTAATGTTTGTCTTTCAGACTCACTCAAATTCCAAAGAAAACTATTTACCAGTTAATCTCTGGTCTCCATTTCTCAAAAAAATAAAGGCAGCTAGAGAGAAGAGACAGATTACCTACAAAGGGAACTGCATCAGGCTAACAGTAGAACTTTCAGCAGAAACCCTGAAAGCCGGAAGAGACTGGGGGCCTATATTCAGCATTCATAAAGAAAATTACTTCCAACAAAGAATTTCATATCTAGCTGATATGGTATGGCTAAAAGTATGTGGAACTTTCTCCCTGCCATTGCTCTTGCTGCTGCCATGTTGGATACCTGCCTCCCCTTTGCCTTCTGCCATGATTGTCAGCTTCCTGAGGCCTCCTCAGAAGCAGACGCTAGTGCTATGTTTCTTGTATAGCCTGCAGAACCATAAGCCAATTATATCACTTTTCTTATGATTACCCGGTGTCAGGTATTTTTTATAGTAATGCGAGAATGACATAATATACTAACATATGCAGTTAATATTATATTTTAATAAGATTTTATATGTAGCATTTCCATTATGGTTTAGTTTTAAATAATGTAAATTTTTCTTTATTATTCCTTTTTCATCCTGTGATATATTGAGAGGAACAAGTTAAATTTTTGAATTTGGAAAATTTTGACTACATTTTATTAACAGTTTATAATTTATTTCATTGTTTTAGAAGAATTTGGTGTTGTCTACCTGGTAATAATTATTTCAGTTTGATTTGCTTTGAGGCCAGTTTTATGGTCACTTATGTAAATGTTCTGTAAATTTTAAATAATCTGAATTATTTACTTGGTGGTTGCAGATTCCACACACGTATTAGATGAAATATATTTATTGTGTTATCATATTTTTTATAAATCTTGCTATTTTTGGCTGTTTAATGAATCAATTATTGGAAGGATGGTGTTAATTTATCTTAGTGATTGTGAATTTTTCAATTTTCTTTCAAAATCAGTTTTATCATTATATGTTTAAGCCTATTAAATTGGGTATAAACAGAACCACAACTTTTATAGCTTATGTAGAAAGTACACTTCTTAACAATAAGTAGCAACCACATACTTATTGCTGCTTCTTTTCTTTATTTTATGTATATTAATATCAGGTCTGCATCATTCTTTATAATTAAAATTACTGATTATATATTTTAAATATTTATTTCAACATTTCTGTGACATAGTTTATGTGGGTGTGTTTTAATAAATATTTAGTTTTAGTTTTAAAGTAGAAGTTTGACATTTTCTTTCCTTTAGTTGTTGAGTTTGATCTACTAATATTCATTATGAATACTGGCTATTCCCAAGTATTTTACTTTATCCTTTCCTTTTGTCTACCATGTAATTCAACTTTACTTTTTTAAATTTTACTTTATCTAGTTGGATATTCTCTATTCTATTTCAAGTTTTGATTATTACTTTAAATTTTTTTGGCAATGATACTTCGCTATTTCTAAATTTATTAATTGTATCTACCATGTCTTACACAACAAAAGACAATAGAGTTTAACTTCAGGCTCCCTTCACCGTTATCTTATTAATTATTTTTCCTTCAGCACAGATTCCCAAAGTAAGGAGAAGCCAGAAGCAGTAAGAGTCCAAGAACCAGTTACCTTCTCATTACAAGCCTCAACCAAAAACTAGAATGTGCCACACAGAAATTATTATTATCTACTTGTCCACTTATGTTAAAAAATAATACGAATTTATGGCCTAGAATTTTATTTACACCACTTCATTAACCATCTAAACTTAGCCGTTATTATAATCCATTTGTATAGGCAATGCATATTCAAATCTACTCATTGGTTTATTAATCTTTTTGCACACCACTTCTTACACCCTACGATTTCTCAGCCTGATTTTCTTCCACTTGAAATACATCCCTTAATAGATCTTTTAGTGGTTTTATTAATCATAATTATCTCATTATTCGCCTGTAAAATGTTTTCATTTGATTCTAGTTATTGTTTGATGGTATAGTTGCATATAAAATTCTAGTTTTGCAATTCTTTTTTCTCAAAACTTTGAAATCATAGTCCATTCTTTCTGTCACTTATTGCATATTTTTTATCTCACAATTTTGGTGGGTTAAGAATTCAGGCATGTGTAATTGTGTCCTCTGCTTCAGAGTATTACGCAAGGCTTCAATCAAGATATCAGCAGTGACTGAAGTCTTATTTGAAGACTTGACTGAGGAAAGATTCACTTCCAAGCTGACTCACATAGGCGACAAGTTTCAGCTCTTCTAGTGTTGCTAAACTGAGAACCTCAGTTCCTCCCTGGCTGTTGGTTGAAGGCTTTCTTCAGTTGCTTTTCAAGTGTGCCTCTCCAAAATGATGGCTTACTTCGTTAGACGCACCAAATGAAAGAGTCTGCTAGTAAGATGTAAGTGACAAGCCATTTAATCTATTATTGGAAATAACATACTCTCAATAGTATTGCCATATTCTACTGGTGAGAAGTTGCACAAGGCCATGGATATCAGTATAAAGGAATTATATGGGACCTGTCTTAGACAATGTCTGCTACAGGCCTGGAATAAGGTTCTGGTTTTTCAGGTAATATACATTTTTACCTCACCACTGTACAACCAAAACAGGTAAGAATTTTTTCTTTGCTGTCCTCATCTATATGGAAGGTTTATTTATGCTAGTCTTTAATATAAGCTTTTGGGGGAGTCTAAGCCTTATGCATAATACACCAATTATATTTTCCAACTTGAATATGACCAAGTATTTTTTATTCTCCAATGCCCTTTCATCTTCAAACAGAAATTTAAAAACAAAAGAGTGAATGATGGCTTTAGCATTCTCTTAAATTCTATTTTCAGACTTGTAATGGTTTTGTACATTCTTAACAGTCAGTTCGCTTAATAATTCTAAAATAAATATCCAACATATTATAATTTATTTCATTGATATGGATATTCAGGATGCCTTGTTTTCAATGTTGTGAAGAACATAGTCCCAAATAGAATATCTATCTAGATATCAATATTTACATCTAGATTTATATACAATCTGTTATTCTGTGTCTCTGGAAAACCCTAATACATATTTTGGTTCTAACAGTGGTTACAGAAGAAAATAATTTTAAGGGTGACTTTTTCTGCATTGGCTCTGAGGTTTCTGGAACTGAGTCTCTAATATGATTAGATATAAAGACACTAATGACTCTATTTCTAGTAGTAAAGTGAGTACTTGATAGCTGTAGCAATGGAGATATGCAAAATATCACTAGTGGATTCTCCTAAACAACCGCTTATAGCAAGCAAGGAACTGGGTGACTGTTTGTATGATATTTTCAAACATTATTATCTAAGGAGTGTAATGAGATTGGCTGTTGCTCCTAATGTCACTGAACCTTTAAAGTAGAGGAAAAAAAGGATAATATCAGTAATTCAGATAACCAATGCAAGCACTACACAAACGATCTAAAAGCTTCTCTATGTGTTCTAAAGGTGACCTTTATATCCTGTAGCTGCAAGGCTGAGATTGCTGAATATCAAGTACAGAATATCATTTTGCAATTGTCTCAAATACAATAAAAATTGAATTCTCAGCCTCATATTGTGTCTACAGTTAAACTTAGTGCATTGACTAGGAAGAGACCCTGGAAGTTAGAATGGGAATGTGTGGTAGGTCCCTGACGAAGCTGGGGACATTAAGCCCCTCAATTCTGATGAAACTTCTTTGCCATGGAAGAAGCCTCTCCATCTCAGGAGGAGTGGTCTCTCCATCATCAGTGGGAGTGGTCTTTCCACCCCCATCTGAAGGGATTAACTCTGCATTTTCTGAGTAAATTGTAATGCCACCCCTGCCCTCTCAGAGGCAATGTCTACAAAAGACAATACTGAGTCTCCTCAGAATCCATTGCTACTACCTCTCTTTGCTTTTAGACCTATAACTAGCCTGAAATCCCATCCAGCCCCTAAAAGTGAGTTACAAAGAGCGAACCTTGAGATACACTATACTCCAAAAGAACTACCTGTGTTTTATCATTTATATAGGCAGAAATCATAAAAACATGCATTGGAGTAAAAAATAAGGGTGTGCAGTAATGGTGAAGAAACATAAAGACAGATCATGACAAAGTTATTAATATGGGCTCACTAAACAGAGATTCTACATTTTACCTTACAGGTTGGGGAGTTGGAAAGGGCTCTAACAGTCTGTTTGCATCATTGACTAAAATATGAACTGAAAGATGGACAACAGTGAATAAATTGGAAAGCTAGACCTGCTTTGGTTTAATGTAGAAGAGTCGATTTAATGGCTTAGGATGCTTGAAATGTTACAGAGGATTTGTTTTCTGAGACCTACTCATCCACAATGAAAGAGTTTAAAGGACATATTTTTCACCACAACTGTGAGAAATAAATTTAAGGGGAGCTTCAGCATTCTTGAAGAGCTTGTGATTTCTCTATCCATAGGTCAAAACTTAGAGTGGAAACTGTAGTCATTGAATTGGCATTTGATCCAAGGGTGGCAGAAGCCAAGTGGTAACACTCAACTACCAAAGGTAAGATGGGGATGGTTATCATAATTGGCAGTAGAGTCAAATCAGTGATCACAATAGTCTAGTTTGTGCAGATTTATGACATAGTCTAGTTGATCATGGTATTCCTAGAAGTGGAATAGACAGCCTACAGAATTCTTACTTAATACATATAAGCAGAACATTTCTAGGTCAGTGAACAAAAATATAACCTGAATCATAAAAACAGAGTTATAGCTCCTCAATCAATTTCCAGACTTTAGCCAGTTTACAAATCCAGAACCCCTTAAATGAAGAAAAAGCTTGGTGCCCTTGAGGAAGGGCCCTAGTACACTGCCTAAAATCTGTACATTTAATCTTCCTCCTAATCTTCCCAAAAGAGACTTATGTCCTTTTACCAGTGAAACTGTTCATTTGGGTAATAGAAAATAATCAAATCAGGTACTACTGGACCCTGGCTATGAACTGATGCAAATTCCAGGAGACCTAACATGCCATGGTGGTCCACAAAGAGAGTGCTTATGGGAATCAGGTGATCCATGGAGTTTTAACTCAGGTCCAACTCACAGTGGGTCCACATTGTCCCTCATGTACCCTGCAGTTATTTACTCAGTTCTGGAATGCATATTTTGAATAAATATACTCATGCTAACACAATCTCCATAATGGTTCCCTGACCTGTAAAGTGAAGTGTATTATGGTGGGTAATGGCAAATGGAAGCCAGTAGAAACACCTCTATCTAAGAAAATAGTAAAGCAAATGCAATATTTCATCTCTGTAGGGATTGCAGACATTAACGCCACCATCAAGGGCTTGAAAAATGAACAGTGGTGATTCCCACCACATCCCCATTCAGCTTGCCTATCTGGCCTTGCAGAAGACAGATGGATCTTAGAGAATGACAGTGAATTATTATAAACTTAACCAGGTGGTGACTCCAATTACAGCTGCTACACCAGATGCAGTTTCATTGCTTGAAAAAAACTAACACATCTCCTGGTACCTGGTATGCAACTATTGATCTGGCAAGTTCTTTTTCTTCATACATGTCAATAACAGCCAGCACAGGCAATTTGTCTTCAGCCAGCAAGGCTAGCAATACACTATCACTTTCCTACTTTCAGGGTGTATCTTCAGCCGTATGTCATAATCTAGTTCACAGGGACCTTGATTGCCTTTCCTGTTCACAAGATATCACATTGGTCCATTACACTGATGACATAGTAGCGACTGGATATAGTGAGCAAGAAATATCAACTATTCTTGACTTATCAGTAAAACATTTGCATGTCAGAGGGTAGAAAATAAATCTGATAAAAGTTTAGGGGCTTTATACCTCAGGAAAATTTCTAGGGGTCTCGTCATGTGGGACATGTTGAGATATATTTTTTAAGGTGAAGAATAAGTTGTATCATCTGGCCCCTCCTATAACCAAAAAAAAAAAACACAAAATGGATATAACACCTAGTAAACCTCTCTGAATTTTGAAGGCATCATATTCTTAATTTAGATGTGTTACTCTGGATCATTTTCTGAGTGATCTGAAAAGCTGCTAGTTTTGAGTAGGGCCTAGAACAAAACAAGCCTCTGTAACAGATCCAGACTGCTATGCAAGCTGCTCTGGCACTTGAGTCATATGATCTAGCAGATCCTTGAAGAATCAGTGACACATAGGGATGCTCTTAGGTGTATCAGAGAGGCCCCTACAGGTGAATCACAGCTTATGCTTTTAGTATTTTGGATCAAAGCCCTGCCATTCTCTGTGGTTAGCTACTCTCTTTTTGAGAAAGAGCTGTTGGCCTGCTACTGGGCCTTCATAACAACTAAATGTTTAACCATGTGGCACCAAGTTACCATGTGACTTGAGTGGACCATCATGGGCTGGGTTTTGTCTGACCCACAAATCTGATGTACTCTGCATTGTAACACTTCATCGTCAAATGTATGGACTATGTGTGTGACTGGGTCTGAGAAGTCTTGAAGGCAAAAAGTTACATGAAAAAGTGACCCAAACTCTCACAGTCCCTACTCCGGTTACACTACATTCTCTGTTCCAGTCTGCACCTATGGCCTCAGGGGGAGCTCCTTACAATTAGTTGACAGAGGAAGAGAAGACTTGAGGCCAGTTCACAGTTGCTTCTGCATGATATACAGACTCCATCTAAAAATGGACACTTGTAGCAATGTTAGCCCCATTCTGAGATCTCCCTGAAAGACAGTGGTGAAAGAAATTTATTCTGGTGATGAAAAATTTGAAAGTTGCTCCTATATATTCATGAGCTAGGGCCAATGAGTTGGCTGTATGGTCAGGGACATAGAAGGAATATAGCTGGAAAATTGGTAATAAGGAAATTTGAAGAAGACGTATGTGGTTAGACCTCTCTGAATGGGCAAAACAAATGAAGATATTTGTGTCCTATGTTAATTTTTACCATAGCATAATCTCAGTAGAGGAGGATTTTAATAATCATGTGGATATAGTTGCTCATTCTGTGCATACCAGTCAGGCTGTTTCTCCAGTTATCCATGTCATCACCAGTAAGCTCATGAACAAAACGGCTACAGTGGCAGGGATGAAGGTTATCCATAAGTTCAGAAACTTGAACTTCTACTTATCAAAGCAGACCTGGCTATGACCACAGCTGAGTATCCAGTGGCCAACAACAGAGACCAATACTGAATCCTGAATATGACAACGTTCCCATGGATGATCAGCCAGCTAGTGGGTGTTGGGTTATTACACTGGACCACTTCTATCATAGAAGAAGTAGTGTTTTGGCTTCACTGGAATAAGCTCTACATATGGATTTGCTTTTTCAGAACACAGTGCTTTGGACAAAATTACCATTGCAAACTTACAGAATGCCTTATCCACCATCGTGGTATTATACAAAACACTGATTCTGATCAATGAAACCACTTCACAGCAAATGAAGAGTGGCAGTGGGCTCACGCTCATGATATTCACTGGTCTCACCATGTTTCCCACTATTTTGAAGTACCTGGTTTGATTGAAAAGTGGATGCACCTTTTGAGGACTGTTAAAGCACCAGGTAGGTGGGAATCCATTGCAGGGCTGTAGCAAGGTTCTTCAGAGGCTGTGCATGTTCTGAATCAGCATCCAATACATAGTTCTGTTTCTTCTATAGCCAGGATTTGTAGGTTCAGGAATAAAGGAATGAAAATACAAATGCCATCACACACTACTACCCCTAGTGACCCACTAGAAAAAAATGTTGCTTCCTCTTTTTGAAAACTGTGCTTTGCTGGCCTAGAGGTTTTAGGTCCAAATGTTGGAATGCATCCATCTAGAAACACAACAATATTTATTTGTTTAAGTTAATTTAATTTTAAGTTCCAAGATACATGTGCAGGACGTGCAGGTTTGTTACAGAGGTAAATGTGTGCCATGGTGGTTTGCTGCACCTATCAACCCATCACCTAGGTATTAAGCCCCACATGCATTAGCTTTTTATCCTGATGCTCTCCCTCTCCCAGCCCCATTGACAGGCCCCAGTGTGTATTGTTCCCCTCCCTGTGTCCATGTGTTCTCATTGTTCATCTCTCACTTATAAGTGAGAACATGTAGTATTTGGTTTTCTGTTCCTATGTCAGTTTCCTGAGGATAATGGCTTCCAGCTCCATCCATGTCCCTGCAAAGGACATGATATCATTCCTTTTTATGGCTGCATAGTATTCCATGATGTATATGTACCACTTTTTTTTATTCATTCTATCATTGATGAGCATTAGGGTTGATTCCATGTCTTTGCTATTGTGAACAGTGCTGCAATGAATGTATGCGTGCATGTATCTTTATAACAGAATGATTTATATTCCTTTGGGTATATACACAGTAATGGGATTGCTGGGACAAATGGTCTTTCTAGTTCTAGATCTTTGAGGACTCACCACACTGTCTTCCACAATGGTTGAACTAATTTACATTCACACCAACAGTGTAAAAGTGCTCTTATTTCTCCACAGCCTCACCAGCATCTGTTGTTTCTTGACTTTTTAATAATCACCATTCTGACTGTCATGAGATGGTATGTTATTGTGGTTTTGCTTTGCATTTAAGAGACACAAAAATATTTCTATTGAACCAGAAATTAAAAGTGGCCTCTGAATCAACAGGCCAAGAAGTGAGGTATGGTGTTTTCTGAGGTATTAATCCTGACTATAGGGGAAAACTGGACTTCTTCTTCACAAAGAAAGTTAAAGGAAGAGTATGTCTGGAACACATGAGTTCCCTTAGGGTGTCGAAATATTACCATGCCTGTAATTAAGGTCAGTGGAAAACTACAACAACCTAATCCAGGCAGGACTACAAAATGTCCAGACCCTTTAGGAATGAAGGTTTGCATCACTCTACCAGGTAAAGAACCGCAACCAGATGATTTGCTTATTGAAGGCAAAGGGAAAACAGTATGGACACTGATAGAAAGTAGTTATAATTACCAACCATGACAACATGCCTATTAACAGAAATGAGGACTGTAATTATCATTACTTTGTTATGAATATTTGTTTGTATGTATATTGGAGTGTATGTGTATGTGTGTCTAGTATATATCTGTTTTCTTTTTTATTCCCTTCCTTATTCCCTTATCATGTAACATAAATTGCATTAACTTTTTATTATAACATTAAGTAGTGTTAATTTTATTCCATAATATTTAAGATATGGGCTATCAAGGAAAATAGTAATCCTCACTGAAAGATGTTAACTTCTCTTTTGGTAAAGGGGTTATAAATTTATGGTTGTATGCAGGATAGCTGTATTATGGTAGATTGAAGGATGACCTTTTTATTATTTGTATTTGGAGAGTAAGTATAGTTTAAGGAGATAAATATGAGTGGTAAAGTTGGTAAGGTATGAACTTATGATAGTTAATTTTATATGTCAACTTGACTGAGCCACAGAGTGCCCTGTCATGTGGTCACATTATTGAGGGTTTGTCTGTGAAGGTGATTCTGGATGAGATTAATCTTTGAATCACTAGACTAAGTAATGCAGATTGCCCTGCCTAATGTGTTGGGCCTTGTATTAGTTCATTATAACACTGCTATGAAGAATTGCCTGAGACTGGGTAATTTATAAAGAAAAGAGGTTTAATTAACTCACAGTTCTGCATGGCTGCAGAGGCCTCAGGAAACTTACAATCATGGCAGAAGGAGAAGGGGAAGCAAGGCACATCTTAACATGGTGGCAGGAGAGAGACAGCGACTGAAGGGAAGAAGTGCCACAAATTTGAATTATCAGATCTCATGAGAACTCACTATCATGAGACCAGCATTGGGGAAACCACCCCCATGATCCAATCACCTCCCACCAGGTCTCTCCCTTAATATGTGGGGGTTACAACTCTGCATGAGATTTGGGTTGGGACACGGAGTCAAACCATATTATTCTGCCCCTGGCCCCTCCCAAATCTCATGTCCTTCTCACATTGCAAAATACAATTATTCCTTCTCAACAGTTCCCCAAAGTCTTAATTCATTCCAGCATTCCATAATTAATTCAAAAGTTCGATTCCAAAGTCTCATCTGAGACAAAGCGAGTCCCTTACACCTAGGAGTAACATCAAAAACAAGTTAGTTACTTCCAAAATACAATGGGGATACAGGCATTTCGTAAATGCTCCCATTTCACATGGGGAAAAAATGGTCAAAACAAAGGGGCTACAGGCCCCATGCAGTCTGAAAACCAGCAGGACAGTCATTAAATCTTAAAGTTCCATACTTATCTCCTTTGATTTCATCTCTCACATCCTTTAAATAAAATCAAAAATGAAAAAGGGGACATTACAACCAATAACATAGAAATAAAACATCATAAAGGACTGCTATGAACAAGCATATGGCAACAGATTGGGCAACTTAAAAGAAATGAATAAATTTCTAGAAACACACAACCTACAAAGACTGAATCAAGAAATAATAGAAAGACCACTGTATTAATCTGTTTTCTCACTACATAAGTAACAAAGAGCTAAAGGAGAAGCAAGTCATGTTTTATGTGGAGGCAGGAGAGAGCGAGTGAAGGGGAAAGTGTCACACTTTCAAACCATCAGATCTCATGAGAACTCACTCACTATTATGAGAACAGCATGGGGAAACCACCCCCATGATCCAATCACCTCCCACCACGTACCTCCCCTGACACATGTAGATTTCAATTTTACATGATATTTGGGTAGGGACACAGAGCAAACCATATCAGGACTCATCCAATAAATTAAAGACCTGAATATAACAAAAAAAACTGAGTAAGAGGAAGCTCCTCTTGCCTGACTGCTTGGGCTAGGATATCAGTCTTTCCCTGCCTTCAAACTGACTGAAAAATCAGATTTGTTCAATCTTGAGCCTGTCAGACTTTGGACTAGAATTTACATCATCACATTTCCTGTTTCTTATGTCTTCTGATTGTGATTGAAACTACACCATCTTCGTTCTTTGCTGTCTAGCTTGCTGATTACAGACTGTGGGACTTGTCAGAGCCTATAATCATGAGTCCATATCCATATACAGGTAAGAGTACCTGATTTTTTGTAATTTATTCACAAATTCTCATCTCAGTCATTGGTGTGGGTTGCTCCTTTGGAATGTTAATTTTCTAATATTATGGCATATGTTATATATAGGCAGAGGCATTTTTAGTCACCAGAAGTGCTTTCAGGCAAAATGGTACTGGTACTAGCTATAGGTAGTTGAGCCAGGATACAGAGAAATGCTAGTAGCTGAGGTGGTATAAGCAGCCAACTGAAATCACATGCTTCATAAAACAAATAGAATAAATATGTCTGCAGCTCAGCAGGTAACTTTTGGCTACAAATATGCATTTGCAAATCATAGTCTTATTTAAGTCATTAGAATTGATTGTATCTTTCAGGGTTGTTTTGTATAATGATAAGCCTAGGTCAGATTCTTAGAGAAACCCAGTATTTTAGTGATGCTAGAAGAGGAGAAACCAACAAAAGAGTCACAAGATGGCCCAAAGAAGTAAAAGGAAACAAGACTGTGATGTCATGAAAGTCAAGGGACCAAAGTGATTTATCTCCAATACAGTGTGCTTGAGAACTTCAAATGCTGCCATGAAGGAAGATCAGATATGAAAAATATTCTTTGGACTTAGTCACATAGAGAACCCTTGTGATCTTGGAGAGTTGTGGGCCAGAATATCAAATCCCAGTGTATTAAGTTATGCTCAGTAAGATGCATGTTGTTTCAGAAGATTTTAATAGAGTAACAAAATTAAACTGAGATAAATTATTTTATTTGCTTGCTATACTCAAGGTGGGAAACATATAAGCATGTTTATCAGTTGATGGTAGAGGAAGTAGAAGGAGAGTGGTATAAGATAAATTAAATGTAGAGGATAATCAAAAGTGTCATATTCCTGGAAGAAAGGAAATCATGAGACTCAGAATACAGCTTGAGGAACAATAATTACACCTTTAACAAATGGAAATTATTAAATTTGGAGAAGTTGCATTATAAAACGAGAACCATATGTATACATTATTAGGCCTGAGTATTAAGAAAATGGTTAGATTGGATTATAAATTATTCATATTGTAGACTTGAAATTGATATGGTTTAAGCAAGCAGTGAATGATATATAATATTTTATAGATTCATTCATTTTGTTGTGTATGCATCAGTAGTTTATTCTCTTTGATTAGGGTGCAGTATTTCATTCTATGGCTATAACACAATTGGTTTAAACATTGGTTGATGCACATTTGGATGAGGAATATTACAAATAAAGCTTCTATAAACACGATGAGACACTCCTTTAATGAAACTTTAGTCTGGCTCCTCTGAGTCTCCTTTATCTACTAGTCCCAGTCCCCAGTAGGCATGTCAAGAGTCCAGTTTTAGCAGGAATCCTGCTGTATCAATTTAGAGACAATCCCCACCCTCAATATCTGATCATCTGTTTAGTCAGAATTGCCCCTTGTCTCCAATGCTTTCACTTAGTAATTTTCCATTCACTAAATCCCCACCTTTCTCCTTAGCTATAAATTTCCACTTGCCCATGCTTTATTTGGAATTGAGCCTAGTTTTATATTGAGATCTCTTTTCTCCTATTGCAATAGTCCTGAATAAAGTATATTTTTAATACTTTAGTTACTGTCTAGCTGTTTTCCTTTGACAGCATTCCTGTACATGTTTTTGTGTAGATATGTTTTTTGTTTGTTTGTCTGTTTATTTGTTTTGAGATGGTGTCTCGCTCTTGTTGCCCAGACGGGAGTGCAATAGCACGATCTCTGCTCACTGAAACCTCCGCCTCGCAGGTTCAAGCGATTCTCCTGCCTCAGCCTTCTGAGTAGCTGGAATTACAGGCGCCCGCCACCACGCCTGGCTAATGTTTTGTATTTTTAGTAGAGACGGGGTTTCGCCATGTTGGACAGGCTGATCTCAAACTCCTGACCTTAGGTGACCCACCCACCTTGGCCTCCCAAGGTGCTGGGATTACAGGCATTAACCACCGTGCCCGGCCCCCGTGCAGATATGTTTTTATTGCTCTTGGTTAAATACCCAAGAAATTTTCAAGGAACTGCCAAATTGCAGCAGCAGTGACAGAATCATTATCATTTATGGAGGGCTCACTTTATGTTAGTCACTATGCTTCATGCTAGACACTTCACAAAATATCTCGATTAAATCCTCGAAACAAGTCTATTCAGTGTATATTCTTTTTTTCTATTTTACCAATGAGAAAATTGAGAATCAAAGAAACAAAGTCATGTGCTCTAATTTACACAGCTAATAACTGTGAATTTAGGATTTAATTCCAGAGTGCTCTGATTCTAGAATCTGTGTTGAATAAAGAACATTCTACTAGTGTCATTCTTGGCTTTAGCTTTTGAGGTTTTGAAGATTTATAAATAAACCTCAATTTTCAATTTTCCTGGGTGGCTGCTGGTGAGAACCAGTCATTTGACCAGTTTCTGAGCTTAGGGAAATTCTACGACTTTGATTTTTTGCTTATTATCCCATTAGAAGTAACACTAATAAAGTAATTAAGTAACAATACATGCAACTCAGTATGCCAAATTCTAGTAGTTGATGTACATAAAAAGATAACTGTAGTTATAAAATTGAAGTTAAATAATTAAACAATTAAAGAGGAAATATGGATTTTGTAAAGGCTTTTAACTTTTCCGTGAATGAGGCCATCAAGATGACCAAATTGTGAAACTGTTTTAGTGAATGTTCAATCCACTGCAAAAATTATTAATGAAAAAAAGATAGAGTTTGTATAGGCAATAGAAGCTCTTAATGGAAATATTCAGCAGAAAGACAGGATCCTATGGAAAATTTATCATAATTATAAAGTTGGTAAAGGCTCTAAGGTTGCTATCCAACTGATCTTTATTTTTTTGTCTCATTTTATGAAAGAAATAATGTGCTATAAAGTTACTCAATGATTAGAAATTTTTGAAGTTCCTTTGACAGATCCTTCATTATTTTCAGGTCTTTTTTTTAACTTTTGCATTGATGGAATGAGTTACAATGATCTGTTTATGTGCCAGTCTTCTTTATTCTCCTCTGAGCTATTTTAGGATTAAGATCCTGCCTAATTGACTCTATTTCCCCAGCATTTAGCATAGTACCTGCTCCAAAACTTATGGTAGGGACTCAGATGTTTATTTAGTGACCAAATTAATATATAAATAAATGAGATACTCAAAGGAGAGGCTTGGCTCAGTTGCAATCATAGGAAATCTCTGCATAGGTTAAAAATATAAAATTTGGGAAAGAAGATTTGCAAAGTATTTTAGTCTTTACTAGCAAAGGTCATTGGTTTCCTAAACCAAATAAGATACTTGTAAGAAACCTTTTTGGCTGTATGAATCTGAACCAAATAAAAACTAAAATTCTACTTCTACCAATATATGTTTTCACAAAAAAGTAGGTGAAGATAAATGTGCTGTATGTTTCTGGAAATGCAAATGCACCATTTGAACATTCAACTCTGAAATGGTCGACTATAAAAGAGAGTATGCAAAAATGTATTCATTCCAAGTTAATTAGAAAATGAAACATATTGCATGTCATTGTTATATTTTCATTTGCTTTCTAGTTTAGTAATTCATTTATTTATTTAAACAAAATTGCATTTATTTATTATTAAATTAAAATTTATTAAAGTATTTTTATTAATATGTTTCATGTATTTATTATTTAAATAAGGTAAACATTTATCATTTTGAAACTATATTTTTTCAGTAAAATGTGTTTTGAAATCTAGCAATAAAAGAGGGGAATGACCAATTTCAGACAGTACTCAACAAGTTCTCTTAGAATGAGCCTCAATCCATAAACTCATATGATGGGAAAATGGCACCACCAAAGCAGTGAACTCAGATGCTACTGATTTCAGGAAGCATATCTCCAAATGTAAGACCATATCTCAATCCCTGCGTGAAAGCCATGGTATTTGAAGCTAGATCTGCTTATTAATATCTTCTTGCTTGGAATTTCCAACCTGCATTCGAACTAAGGACAAGCAGACTCTAACAATTTTTTTCTCACCCTGCTTAGTCAGATTATGATTCAATTCAACAAACTAAATTCTGCTACCTCAGCAACAGCTGACTCGTAGGAATCTGCCACCATTTTTAAAAGTTAGACTATATTAATAGGTACAAATATGACTCTGCCGTCTTTAGAAATAGAGTTGCTGGTGTAGAACATCATTAAATGCATCTTAATAATAATTTATTATTAAATATCTGCTATGGAGAGTTCAAGGAGTGACCTGGCATTTTGCCTCAGAAACAAATACATAATACAGAATATTTACAATCTTCTTTTGAGTGCCGATAACCTAGTTAACTAGAATAAGAATAGCACCGAGATCCAAAAAGTAATGACATCTATGTGATAGTTTTTCACAAAGTAAGATATGTGTGTATTGATTAAAATACAGAGAAGAAAAAAAGGTCACCTTGCTCTTAAGTCATCCATATACCTTGTCATTCATGAAAAGCATGGAGGTCATAAGGATATCTTTTGGTAAATCAGAGAAAATTTGTCCTCACAGTTAATTAACAGAGACTCTTAAGTAAAAACAGAGCTTCATGGTTTAATGATTTTTATCAATTCTTTATTGGGCTACAATTTTTCCAACTACAATTTTAACATGTGAAGATAGAAAAGAATTTGGGTAATGAATGAAATATTGTTAGTGCTGCTCTTTAAATCGTCCATTGCATTATCATTCTTATATTTTAATGAGAAAGCCGTCACAAAGAAAATGCCACAGCAAGACAATCTGCATTATTACTGAACTTTCAAGCCAAATAATCATAAGAGTTACTTTCTACCAAGCTTTCTAATGTAATTAGTATGGGACACTGCCTGTTCTCCTCAGGCCTTGCTCACAATTTTGGAGTATCTCAGACACCATGATAATAATTATTGAATATAAATTAGTACTATTAGAGTGCTGAGAGTTTTTTGTAAAATCATTGTTATCTAGTAGATACAGAAAAAATATTGTTATGATTATCTTTTAAAGTAAATGACCCAGTTGCACTACAGAAATTATCTCTGCACATGGAACTACTAAATAGTTGGCATGTTAGATTTAAGATGTGCTAGTTGTAAATAGTTTAAAGGAAAAAAATAACCTATTTTTAAAATTCCATTCAATATAATCATATAAACATTATAACTCTGCTTGTAGAAAAATGTTCTCCCAGAGGATGGACCTAAGGGAAAAATATTATATTTTATTAAACTTTTCAATTGTCATAAAAGCATTTATTAAAAACTATATTTTAGGCATTATGCTAGAAAAAAAGGGAAAATTATGCATGCTATAGTGAAGCCCACTATCCAAAAGAGATCAACATATACACAAAACTTTATTGTTATATTAAAATGAGGAAATGAATAAGAACAAATTTCTCACTAGGCTGAAAATTTGTATTGATTTGCCAGATACATTGAAGATAATAAAGCCTAATGCCCAAGTGCATGGAGGCAAAGGAGACTATGATTTATATAGAGAAGATCAGATGTGAGATTGTGATGGTTAGAACATTGGGGATAAATCAGTGGGAAAATTATCAGACATAATGCTGAAGTCCCAGGGCCATATCATATAGGATTCTGTTTATGTGTCAATAAAGAAGTCTTTATCCTGTATCCAGTGTGAAGCCATTGAATAATTTTAAGTAGTATTAAATATAATTAAATGAGTAGCCATTTGGGATGGATTGGAGACAGTGGAGTGAGGTAAAACTAGAGGTAGAGTGACTAATCAATATTCTACAACACATACTGAAAATCGGCCATAGGATAGACACACTGGAGTTGGAAGAAAGACCTTGACATAAGAGATAAGAAAAAAATGTACAGATAATAGTATGATGTGCAACTCTTCCTCTATAGGTCCAATGGGCAAAGAAGAAATGAATTTAAAATTTCCTGAGGCAGCAGTAGAGAATAGCCCAATCTACATATGCATTAATTTCTTATTGCTGATGCAACAAACCACCAAATTAGTGGTTTAAACAAGACAAGTTTATTATTTTACGCTTCTGATGGTCACAAGTTAAAAATGAGTTGCATGGGACTAATATCAAATGTTGCCTTTTTTCTGGAGCCTCTAGGGTGAAACTGTCCTTTGCTTTTTGCAGGTTCTAGAAGCCATCTGTGTTCCTTTGTGTCTGGCCACATCACTTCAATCTTTGTTTCTGTTGTTACCATCTTTCTCTGCTTCTGTCATCACATCAGCTTCTATAATGCTCACTGTCCTGCTTAGAATAGCTCTGACTATTCTGGGTCTTTTGTTCTTCCATATAAATTTTAGAATTTCTTTACTATTTCTGTGAAAAATATAATTGGTATTTTGATAGGAATTGCATTGAATATGTATATTGCTTTGGTACTATGGCCATTTTAATAATATTGATTCTTCCAATCCATGGACATGGAATTTTTTTTTTTAATTTTGGTGTCCTCTTCAATTTCTTGCATCAGTGTTTTATAATTTTTACTACAGAGATCTTTCAATTCTTTTAAGTGTGATTACTTTTTTATTCCTTTTTAACATTGTTCACTGTTGGCACATAGAAATGCTACTAATTTTTGTATGTTGATTTTACATCATGCAACTTTACTGAATTCGTTAACAGTTCTCATAGTTTTCTTGTGGGGTCTTTAGGTTTTTCCAAGTGTAAGATTTTATCTGCAAACAAGGATAATTTGACTTCTTCTTTTTCAATTTGGATGCCCTTTATATCTTTCTCTTTTCTGATTGCTCTAGCTGGGACTTCCAGTAGTACGTTGAATAACAGTGGTGACAATGGACATTCTTGTTGTCTTCCAGATCTTAGATAAAAGGCTTTAATTTTTATCCCATTCAATATGATACTAGCTGTGGGTCAGTTGTATATGGCTTTAATTATGTTAAAGTTATGTTCCTTCTAGACCCAGTTTTTTGAGGGCTTTTATCATGAAGAGATTTTGAATTTTACAATTACTATTTCAGTATCTATTGAAATTATCAGTTTTTATCCTTCATTCTGTTGACTTGTGGTATCCTCTTGATTGATTTGCATATGCTGTACCATTCTTGAATTCCAGAGATAAGTCTCACTTGGTCATGATGAATGAATTTTCTAATGTATTGTTGAATTTGGTTTCCCAGTATTTTGCATTAATATTAAACACAGATATTTGCCTATAGTTTTATTTTTGATGTGACTTTGGTTTTGGTATCTGAGTAACACTGGCCTTATAGAATGAGTTTGGAAGTATGCCCTCCTCCTCTGTTTTTCAGTATAGTTTGAATAGGATTGGTATTGATACTTTTTTTAATGTTTGGTATAATTCAGTAGTAAAGCCATCAGGTCCTGGGCTTTTATTTACTGGGAGACTTTTTTATGGCTTCAATCTCATTAGTTGTTATTGGTCTGTTCAGATTTTGAATATCTTCCTGGTCAATCTTGGTAGGTTTTGTATGTAAAAATTTGTCCATTTTTTTCTAGATTTACCAATTTATTGGCATATAGTTGCTCATAGTAGCCACTAATGAGCCTTTGATTTTCCGCAGTATCAGTTATAGTGTCTCCATTTTCATCTTTAATTTTTTTATTTGGATCTTCTCTCTTTTTACTTAATCTGGCTAAAAGTTTGTTTATTTTGTTTATCTTTTCAAAAATCTAAAATTTATGTCATTGATCTCATATTTTTTATTTCAATTTCATTTGTTTCTGCTCTGATAATTATTATTTATTTTCTTGTATTGATTTGGGGATGGTTTGTTCTTGTTCCTCTAGTTATTTAAGATCCATCATTAGATTGCTTATTTGAAGTTTTCCTCTTTTTTGATGTAGGCACTTATAGTTATAAACTACTATTTTAGTACTGCTTTTGCTATATCCCATAGGTTGTGGTGTGTTGTATTTCCTTTATCACTTGTTTCAAAGATATTCTCAATTTAATGTAAATTTTTTTATTGACCCATTGGTCATTCAGGATCATATTATTTAATTTCCACATATTTGTATAGTTTCCAAAATTCCTCTTGTTATTGATTACTAATTTTATTCCACTGTGGTTAGAGAAGATGCTTGATATTATTTCAATTTTTGAATGTTTTAAGACTTGTTTTGTGACCTATCATATGGTCTATCCTTAAAAATAATACATGTGCTGAGGAAAACATTGTGTAGTCTGCAGCTCTTGGAAGAAGTGTTCTCTAAATATCTACTAGAATCATTTGGTCTCTATTGCAGATTAAATCAGTTGTTTCTTTTTTGATTTTGAGTCCGGAAGGTTTGTCCAGTGCTGAAAGCAGAATGTTGCTCTCTCCAGCTATTGTTCTATTGGAGTCTCTCTCTTTTTCTGCAGCTCCAATAATATTTGCTTTGTATATCTGGGTTCTCCAATGTTGGGTGCATATATATTTTAAATTGTTATATTCTCTTGCTGAATTGACCCCTTTATAATTATATAGTGACTTTATTTGTCTCCTGTGGTAGTTTTCGTCTTGAAATCTATTTTGTCTGATATAAGTAACATAACTCCTCTCCTTTTTAGTTCTCATTGGCATGAAATATAATTTTCCATTCCTTCATTTTCAGTCTATGCGTTTTTATAAGTGAAGTGTGTACCTTGTAGGCAACAGATCACTGGGTCTTGTTTATTCATCCATTCAGCCAGTCTATGTCTTTTCATTGGAGAGTTTAGTTCATTTACATTCTGTGTTATTATGGATAAGTAAAGACTTAATCCTGCCATTTTTAAAATTTGTTTTCTGTTTCTTTTTAATGATCTTCTCTCCCTTCCTTCTTTTCTTCCTGTCTTCCTCTAGTAAAAGTGATTTTCTCTGGTTATATGATTTTGTTTGTTGCTTTTTATTTTTATTTTTTGTATCAGTTGTAGGTTTCTTGGTTTGAGGTTACCACGAAGCTGGCAAATACTATCTTATAACCCATTATTTTAACCTAATAGCAACACTATTTACATAAACAAACAAGCATGCAAAAAAGACTAATAGAGATTATATACCTTAATTTTGTCATCTGGTTTTTAACTTTATATTGTATCTATTTATATCATATTGTACTGACTATGTCTCAAAAATTTGTCATAGTTATTATTTTTATTAGGTTATCATTTAGTCTTTATCCTTAGAGTAAGAGTAATTTACACATCACCATTACAATGTTATAATATTCTATGATTTTTAGTGTACTTACTACTACCATTGAATCTTGTAACTTCAGGGGATTATTCATGGCTCATCAATGTTCTTTTGTTCTAATTGACATACTCCCTTTAACATTTTTTGTAAGACAAGTCTGGTGTTGATGAAATCTCTCAGCTTCTGTTTGTCTTTATTTCTCTTTCATATTTGAAGAATAAATTCTCAGGTTATACTCTGTTAGGGTAAAATTATTTTTTTATTCACCACTTTACATATGTCATGCCTCTCTCTCCTGGCCTGTTAAGACTTCCACTGAAATGTCTGCTGCCAGACATATTAGAGCTCCATTGGATGTTATTTCTTTTGCTGCTTTTAGTATTATTTCATTTATCCTTGGCCTTTCGGGGTTTAATTATTAAATGACTTGAGGTAGTCTTCTTTGTGTTAAGTCTGCTTAGTGTTCTATATCCTTCTTGTACTTGGACATTAACATTTTTATCTAGGTTTGAGAAGTTATCTGTTGTTACCAGTTTGAATAAACTTTCCACCCCTATCTCTTTCTCTGCCTCCTCTTTAAGGCCCATTATGCTTGGGTTTGCACTTTTGACACTATTTTCTATATCCAGTAAGTATGCATTATTGCTTTTTTATTGTTATTATTATATCTCATTCCACTGTATATTTTCTTTTCTTTTTTTTTTTAATTATACTTTAAGTTTTAGGATACATGTGCACATTGTGCAGGTTAGTTACATATGTATACATGTGCCATGCTGGTGTGCTGCACCCACTAACTCATCATCTAGCATTAGGTATATCTCCCAATGCTATCCCTCCCCCCTCCCCCACTGTATATTTTCAAATAGCCTTTCTTCAAACTCACTAATTCTTCCTTCTGCTTGGTCAATTCTGCTATTAAAAAACTCTGATGCATTCTTCAGTGTGCCTGTTACATTTTTAAGCTCCAGAATTTCTGCTTGATTCTTTTTAATAATTTAAACCTCTTGTTAAATTTACCTGACAAAATTCTTAAATCTTTTTCTGTGTTATTTTACATTTTTTTGAGTTTTCTCAAAACAGCTATTTTGAATTACCTGCCTGAAAGGTTACATATCTCTGTTTCTCCAGGACCAGTGCATGGTGCCTTATTTAGTTCATATGGTGAGGTCATGTTTTTTTGAGTGGTGTTGATCCTTGTTAATGTTCTTTGTTGTCTGGGCATTGAAGAGTTAAATATCTATTGTAGTCTTCACTGCCTGGGCTTATTTGTACTTGTCCTTCTTGGGGTGGCAGATATTTGAAAGGGCTTTGGTGTTGTGATCTAAGCTGTATCTGCATTATGGGGGCACCCCAAGCCCAGTAATGCTGTGACTCTTGCAGACTCATACAGGTACCACCTTGATGGTCTTGAACAAGTTTTGGGAGAATTCTCTGGATTACCAGGTAGAGCCTCTTTTTCTCTTCCTTTACTCTCTCCCAAACATACAGAGTCTCTTCTCTCTTCTGAGCCACCTAAAGCTGGGGTTGAAATGATACAAGCACCCCTGTGGCCACCAATACTGACTGTGCTGGGTCAGACTTGAAGCCAGCACAGCACTGAATGTCTCCAAAAGTCTGCTGTAACTACTAACTGGTTAGTGCCTATGTTTGCTCAAGGCCCTAGGGCTCTACAATTAGCAGATTGCAAAGCCAGCCAGGCCTGTGTCCTTCCCTTAAGGGAAATGAGGTTCCCCAAACCCCAGGTGGATCCAGAAGTGCCATCTGGGAATCAGGGTCTACAGTCAAAAACCTTAGAAGTCTACCTGGTGTTCTATTGTACTGCAGCTGAACTGGCACTCAAATCACAAGACACAGTCCTCCCTAAATTTCCCTCCACTTTTCAAAGGCAAAGGAACCTCACCCTATAGCCACCATTTCCACAGGCCATGAGGAGTACTGCCAGACTACCACCAATGTTCCCTTAAAGCCCAAGGTCTCAAATCACCTTGTCATGAATGCTGCCTAACCTAAGACTCACCCTTCTGCACAGTGGGCTATCCACTGGCTCAGGGTAGGCACAGAAATGCTGTCCAAGAGTCAAGTTCTGGAATTGAACACTCTAACAGTCCACTTGGTGTTCTGACCATCACTGGTCATGCTGATGCCTAAGGTACAAGACAAAATCCCCTTACTTTGCCCTGTGCTTTTCTCAAGATGAATGAGATTTTCCCTGTAACCACCACAGATGGTAATGTGCTGAGTCTCACAAGAAGCCAGCATGTCTCAGAGGTTCACCAAAGGTCTTTGTTGTAGTACCTGGGTATTGCTGCTGATTATTCAGTGACCCAGGGCTGGTAAGTTTGCAGGTGATTAATGCTACAAGGACTGGATCATTTTTTCAAAGCAGCAGGTTCCCTTCTGGCCCAGAGTGTGTCTAGAAATGTTGTCTGGAAGCTAGAGCCTGGAACATGGGCCTCACAACTCTGACCAGTGCCCTATCATGCTGTGGATGAAGTGATGTCTTGTATGCCAGACAACTTCCTCCCAACTCTTCCCTCTCCTCTCCTCAAGTGAAAGAAAGAAGTATTTTTTGGAGCAATGAGATGTGCAGTCTTGGGTTAGGGAAATCATGATTCCAGTACTCCCTCAGCTGCTCCAGCTGGTTTCTCAGTATGTTACATGCCCCTGCTAGACCACTGTCACTGGGCCTACTTTAGCACTGAGAATCACCTAAGAGTTGCAGTCCTTATGGCACAGACTGCCTTTCAAGTTCACTTAGAGACACACAGTGTTGTAGCCCTTGGTGACAAGGTTAGCAAGCACTCAAGTTTGTACCACTGGGATCTATGATTCCCCTCTGGCAAGGGCTGGTTTAAACTCACCCTCTGTGGATGGGCATCAGCTCAGTTTGATCCAGTTTTTCTTTCTGCTCAAACAGAACAGCACTGAGTTCAATGTCTCCCAACTGCTGTATTCTCCCTTCTTCAACACCCAGAGATGCTCTCTGCACAATGCTGCCACTGCTGGGGGTGGAAGAGAGGTGGTATCAGCAATTCAGGACTAATTTTTCTATCTCTTCCGTGCCTCTTTCAATGATATCAAGTTAAAACCAGGTACTGTGAGTACTCACATAATTTTTAGTTCTTATGAAGGTGTTTTTCCTGTGTAGATACTTGTTAACTTGGTGATATGGTTTGGCTGTGTCCCCACAAAAATCTCATTTTGAATTTTAGTTCCCATAATCACCTCATGTTGCGGGAAGGACCCAGTGGGAGGTAATTGAATCATGGGGCGGTTATCCCCATGCTGTTCTCGTCTAGTGAGTGAGTTCTCATAAGATCTGATGATTTTATAAGGGGCTTTCCCTGTTTGAGCTCAACATTTCTCTCTTGCTGTCAGGTGATGAAGGACATGTTTGCTTCCCCTTCCACCATTATTGTAAGTTTCCTGAGGCCTTCCAAACCATGTGGAACTGTGAGTCAGTTAAATCTCTTTTCCCAGTCTCAGACAGTTCTTTTTAACAGTGTGAGAACAGATGAATATAGTAAATTGGTACTGAGGGAAGGGGCACTGCTATAAGGATAACTGAAAATGTGGAAGTGACTTTGGAACTGGATAACAGGTAGAGGTTGGAACTGTTTGGAAGGCTCAGAAGAAGACAGGAAGATGTGGGAAAGTTTGGAACTTCCTAGAGACTTGTTGAATGGTTTTGAACAAAATGCTGATAGTGACATGGACAATTAAGTCCAGACTGAGGTGGTCTTAGATGGAGATGAGGAACTTGTGGGGAACTGGAGCAAAGGTGACTCTTGCTATTCTTTAGCAAATAGACTGGTGACATTTTGCCCCTGACCTAGAGATCTGTGGAACTTTGAATCTGAGAGAGATGATTTAGTGTATCTGGTGGAAGAAATTTTTCATTTTCTGGAGAGAGATTCCAGCCTAATGCAGAAATTTGCACAAGTAACAAGGAGCCAAATGTTAATCAACAAGAAAATGGGAAAAATAGCTCCAGGACATATCAGAGACCTTTTGGGCAGCTCCTCCCATTACAGGCCTGGAGACCTAGAAAGAAAGAATGGTTTCATGGGCTGGGCTCAGGGCCTGCCTACTCCATGCAGCCTTGGGACATGGTGTCTTGTGTCCCACCTGCTACAGCTCCATTCATGGCTAAAAGGGGCCAAAGTAAAGCTTGGGTCATTTCTTCAGAGGGTTCAAGTCCAAAGCTTTGGCAGCTTCCATGTGTTGTTGAGCCTCTGGGTGCACAGAAGTCAAAAATTGAGGTTTGGAAACCTCCAGCTAGATTTCAGAGAATGTATATAGATGCTTGGATATCCAGGCAGAAGCATGCTGCAGGGATGGAGCCCCCATGGTGAACCTCTGCCATGGCAGTACAGAAGGGAAATGTGGTGGTGGAGCTCCCACACAGAGTCCCCTCTGGGGCACTGCAGACACTGAATTCCAGCCCATGAAAGCAGCTTGGAGGGGGTCTGTACCCTTCAAAGCCCACAGGGGTGGGGTTGCCCAAGGCTGTGGGAGCCCACCACTTGCATCAGTGTGAACTAGATATGAAACATGCAGTCAAAGGAGATCATTTCAGAAGTTTGACTGTCCCACAGAATTTTGAACTTGCATGGGTCCTGTTGCCCTTTTGTTTTGGCCAATCTCTCCCATTTGGAAAGGGTGTATTTACTCAATGCCTGTATCCCCATTGTATCAAGGAAGTAACTAACTTGCTTTTGATTTTACAGTCTTATAGGCAAAGGAACTTGCCTTGTCTCAGATGAGAATTTGGACTTGGACTTTTGGGTTAATGTTGAAATGCATTAAGACTTTGGGGGACTGTTGGAAGGGCATGGTTGTGTTTTAAAATGTAAGGACATGGGATTTGGGAGGGTCCAGGGGGAGAATGACATGGCTTGGCTATGTCCCCACCCACCCAAATCTCATTTTGAACTGCAGTTCTCATTATCCCCACATGTTCTGGGAGGGACCCAGTGGGAGGTCATTAAATCATGGAGGCAACTACCCCCATGCTGTTCTTGTGAAAGTTAATTCTCACAAAATCTGATGGTTTTATATGGGTCCTTTCCCCCTTTGCTAGGCGCTTTGTTCTCCTGTCCCCATGTGAATAAGGACATGTTGGACATGTTTTCTTCCTCTTTCACCATGATTGTAAGTTTCCTTATGGCTCCACAGCCATGCTGAACTGTGAGTCAATTCAACCTCTATTATTTATAAATTACCCAGTCTCGGGCAGTTCTTTATAGTAGGGTGAGAATGGAATAATACACTTGATGTCCTTGTCGGGGGTACAATTGGTAGAGCCTTCTATGCTGCCATCTTGCTCTGCCTCCTTCCAATACACTTTTTTGAAAATCAAAATATGACTGCCAAAATTAAAGAGAAATAGTGAAGATAAGGACTAATATTCCAGAAATGGACTATTTCGTAGTCCTTCTGACCCACTCACACTCCCATATATCTTTTTGAAAGGTCTGAAATTATAATGTCAAGTTGTTTTGTTACTTTTTAATACTTTATGTCATGAAACTTCATTTATACATTTATTACACTTATTTTTAGCCTACATAATTTTCTGTTTTTTCTTTATTGCACTTTCCTTGTATTTTATATTTAGTTAATTTCTGGAGAAATTTTTTCAATAATATTCATCAGAAAGGGTGTATGGATGCTTAAATTTTCTCATTGCTTTCTTTTTTTAGTTTTTTTGATTCAGATTTGAATTTTCCCATTACCATATTATATTTTGTGAAGGACCTGTTCAAGTCTGTTGGACAATTGTATTATGTTGTCCTCTTTTTTATTGACTAGTTTTTAGAATTTTTACATATTCTGGATACAAGTCTTTTGTAAATAAATATATCATTAGTCTCATTGTGGTTTGCATTTTCCCTCAATGGTGTCCCTAGTTGAATAGAAGTTCCCAACTTTAGTGAAATCCAATTTATTAAACTTTTCTTTTATAGCTAGTTCTTGTGTATCTTCTTTAAGAAATTATTGCCTATTGCAATATCATGAAGATATTCTCCCAGTGTCTTCTTGAAATGATGCTTAGTATCATTAGTCATCAGAAAACTGCAAATTACAACAGTGAGATACAATTACACCAGAATACAGTGCCTACAACTGAAAAGACCAGCAACACCCAGTGTTGGCAAGGGTGTACAGAAAGTGGAATTTTCATATACCGATTGTAATATTATAAGTTTGTGTGATCACTTTGTAAAACTAGTAATATATAATAAATATACTATATGACCTAGCAATTTCACTCCTAGATATATTCCCAAGAAAAGAGGGTGCTTGTAATTATCAAAAGACATGTACACAAATGGTCATAGCGGCATTATGATTTTATATTTTAGCCCCAAGCTGAAATCAACACAAATATATTTCAACAGGTCAAAGAATTTGGGGAATATTCATACAAACAATGTAAAGGAAGGAATTATGAGCAGAAACATGTATGAACATCACAATCACTAATATTTTTAAACATCCATTGTCTTCCATCTTCTTTCTGAAATTTCTAGAAATTACCTGTCTTCTTGTCACTAAACTTTTCTCTTTATCTTTGTATAAACATAATGCTCTAAAATTGTGACACGAGAACGGCAAGTTTATAACTTAATGTGTATTGCAGAAGGCCTTGTTAAAAATGCAGATTCCTACTTCATACCTCCTCCAAGGAATTTTTATCTCAGTCATTTATTTTACACATATAGTTGTTGATTCTTAAACAAATTTGTTATTGTAATGGATTTATGTTGTTTTATTTTCCAGCATCCATTCCGTTTCTTTTTGGCAACAAACCTGATTTCTCAGATCATGTGTCTTTCAGAGAAAGTGGGAGTCTGGCAAATGTAAATATTGTCAATTAGGACATTATACTATTTTGGTCAATGTGATTGGTTTGAGCATATGCATTGTCAGGCCAATACAAAAATGCAAATCAGATCCTGAAATTTTGTTAAGATATTGAGAAGGATTACTTGCTCTATAGTTCAAATTTTTACCCGGAATTAAATAGTGTTAAAGATTGTGCAGCAAGTTTATATTCATGAATGGAATATTATTTCAGAATACAATTAACATAGGATAGGTAAATCAGGAAATGAAGAGGAAAATCTGGTTCTGATGACATTATTTGAATTTTTAGATGTAGCCATAATTTAAACCTATATGTCCCATGTGCTTTTAGTAACATGAATCAACATGCTTCCTTTCCTTCTTTTCTTTCCTTCCTTCCTTCCTTCTTTCCTTTGTTTTCTGTTTGTCTTTTCTCAATTTCTTAGGTATTTTCTCAATTATAACTAATATTTTTATTATCATGTAGTTTAAGGTATCAATTCTTAATTTTTTTAAAGTTTCCCTTACCCTTCTTTTTATAAAACACCTAACTTATCCTAATATGTAGTATCTATTCATGTGTATCTGTTGTTTTCCAGTTGCACTAAAAAATATGAAAATCTTTAAACCACAAGGAATTACTTGGGATATGTGGTTTCTAGTCCTGATCTATTTTTTCTCTTAAAATGTTATATTTTTCCTCTTAAATGAGTAAGCCATAATTAATCCCTAATTTTTAAATGCAAACATCTTCATATACTAATTATATAGGTGCAGAACCATTTATCTATTTACTTGTAGTGTTCATGTTCTTTTAATTACTATGGATTTTACAGTTCACAACAAATAAAGTAATTTAATGTTACATAACCATAAAAGACCAGGAATGATGTTGTATATTATAAACATATACAATATTTATAATATTGATATATATAATATAAAATACAGAAAACATGGTTCAGTGACAAAAATGACAAAAATATATGCAACTTTTAGTCCAGACAAAATAGCAATAATTTAATACACAAAGAATTACTACATACACACACACATAAACACACCATATAAATAGAGAGACAAAGACTCTCTATATAGTATCTACATACATACTATGTATGTATATATACATATATACACAAACATACATTCATACATGTATAATGGAATTTTGCACTAGCAACATGAACAGTCAATTTTTTTAAAGTGGTATCAGTGAAAATGGCAAAGTAGGGAAATCCAAAAGTTTGTCCTGTCACAAAACCAATGAATAAATTCCCCAAATTGTCCGAATCAACTGTACTGGAACTTTAGAAACTAATTAAAACCTTACAGCAACCAACGTAACACCTAATCAAGAAAATCCAGCTGAATCTCTGTAAGAGAGCTCCATGGCATTTTGACTTGCCCTGGTCCTAGTCCCAGCTCTCCGACTTGGCAGTGGCCTGGAAGACAACAGCCAGCATTACTGGCACAGATACTTTATGCTGAAAGGAGCAAAATGAACCTTGTTCTAAAAAAAATGTGGTTGTTGGCTTTGACTTGTCTTGTGGCTCTCTAAAGGACTGTATACAAATAGTTGCTTTTATTTTGCCTAACTTGGAACTCTCTAAAGGCTGAGAGGGATACCAAGGGGGAGGAAACATTTGTGGAAAACATTTAAAGGCAAATGAATTAGCCTATACATCCTGGGTCAAGTTATAACAGTTTGGGAAGACAACAGGCTACTCAAAATCTTGGGAGAAGAAGCAAGGAAATGAGATTCTTTGGGAAATAAGGACATTGAAGAGGTTTCAATATTCCTAGAAATCTGGAGGACTGTGGTGCATGCCTAGGGCTGGATGCATGCTCAGCAAATATTTGCAAAGGTCCTACAACTCCTACTTATGGCTAACCTTCAGGCTTTATGCAAGCAGGTAGAGAAGGTTGAAAGTAATTAAATAACTAAAAATACTTTTACACAATACGTTTCAGAAGTTCAGCTGAGCTGGAGAGAGCTGATATGTCAGATGTCAGAGTAACTGACTATAGCAACAAGCCAAAATGGAAGTAAAAGTGAAGCCTCTAATCATATTCTGTGATGGTATAAGCGAGAGACAAAAATCTGCGAAGGCACTGACTCCCGTCTGTTCTATGTCCCAAATTAAACAGCACTCTAGTCAAGGGTCATATGATCAGCATAGATGTAGGTGTGGTTTCACTGTTGAGAGAGCCTCAATCAGAAAGCTTCTGTAGTTTTATGAATGCTAGGGCTATCGGAAGGAGTAGGGAGAGGGGTAAGCATGAAAAACTTCTGAGTACTGAGTCAGAATGAGAAGTATTTAAATGATTTTACCCTCCTTCGCATGATAAGGTAGTCTTTGTAGAAGTGCCTGAAGAAGACCTCTGCCAAAGACCTCAGATAAAGGAACTTAAGAACGAATGCTCTGGTTTAGAAATGCAAATATGAAAAGTATATGACTGGACAGGTGGGTCTAAGTCCTTGACTGCAACTCCCCTCAAAGACATGACTGCATATACACCAAATGTGGTGTAGGGAGGGCAGCATTTACTCATAAAGTCTGCCAGTTAAAGGCTTCATAATTTGCTTATTGTTTGGCCTGAAAATCACACGAAAGCCTTTGGCCAGGAGCTGGACTCCTCAGGATATTCCAGACTTATAAACTGAAACCTGGGAAGATGACTAAAATTAAAAATAACATAAAAATGGCTTGGTGACAAGTATGAGAATAAATTGGAATCCAAGTCTACTGTTTTTGGGAATATGAAACATTGTGGATGCTGTGGAAAGTTGTTTGAAAACAACATGGTAAGAAAAAAAGCCAGACAAAAAAGGCTACATATTTTATGATTCAATTTATATGAAATGTGAATGGATTATAGCTCAAGAGTCACTCACTCTTGCCTTTTTACTGGGATAGAGTAAATTTTCTTAAATATTTATTTATTTGCTGTATGCCCTATGGGCAATTTTTAGAAACTGTAAATGCTGCTGTATTACAATTTATACCAATTATGTTTTTATCCTATGGTGTTTGGATCAGCAGAGCTCCTCAAGCCACCACACCAAAAGTGGATCAAATCACATACATTTATATATTCAATTTAAAATTCAGATTAATAATTTATTAAATAATTTAATTCCTGCTGTTTTCATATACTCCAAACTGCTTTGATTTATAGATAAGTTTATATAACCAACTAACTAGCATATCCTCACATATCAAAATATAAAACATTTCCACACATATCATAATATAAAATGTGTTCTTTATTAGAGAAAATAGAACGCTAATATTTGTATACTTATGAAGAAGATAACATGGCCAGGTAAATCTTAAAATAGAGCTAAAATTACTTTACATGGAGATGATAACAGCTGAATCAGTCATCACCCAAAAAGAGCTGTTATATTTTCAAATGACTAAAATTACTCATTGGTGAAATAGGACTACATTTTCATTCTTCAAATTTACCTCATAAAAGGAAAGTATGAGAATATGTATAAGTTTCCTCATATGTGTAGGTTTCATTTTTCAGATTTATTTTTATTATGTCATAAATAATCTGATGACATTTGACTTTTTTGTGAGTGTGACCAGAAGGAAACTAAGAATCTGTCGTGTACCATTTTCTATATAATATAGAGAAGAGTAGTTGCTGAAAGTTCTGTTGTACTATTCATAGATCATAATGGCATTTCTTGCAGATATCTAGAAGATGTGTGGGAAAAACAGCAATAAAACATGTTTTCTGGTCTTCACTCTAGCTTTTCCTGCATAACATATATCACTCCTTAAATGCACAAAATTATATAATCTGAAGATATTAAAACATTCAACAGAACTACAATTTTCTTTTTCAGATTTTTATTTGGTCATCTTATACTAGATTGTGAAGAATATATTTGATGTCAGTGAGCTAAATAAAGTCAATACTACTGGTCATGATATCAAGTTCTCCAAGAGCTGACTCATGGTAAGATTTCACTTGCTGTGGCTAAAAATATGAGCAAATATGACAAATGTCACTTCCAGGCTGATGCTCAACTCTTCAGCCCAGCTGTTCCACTACTGCAGAAATTGTGAAGTATATGTTGAGGGGGTGCCTCTATTAGAATAAGTCCCTATGTGACTGCAATGAGCAAAAGGCCTTGGCAATTCATACCAGTTATATACTATGAATGAAGAAATAATTTTTTATGGGTTTAAATAACTGAGACTTTGAGATCACTTGTGATATGATTTGGGTCTGTGTCACCGCCCAAATCTCATGTCAAATTGTAATGCCCAATATTGGAGATGGGGCCTGGTGGGAGATGATTGGACCATGGCGGTGGACTTCGCCTTTGGTTCTGCTCTTGTGATAGTGAACGAGAGCTCATGATATTTGGTTCTTTAAAAGTGTGGTATTTCCCCCACCTCTCTATTCTTCCTTCTCTGGCCATATTAAGAAGTGCCTGCTTCCTCTTTGCCTTCCATCATGATTGTAAGTTTCCTGAGAACCTTCCCAGCCATGCTTCCTGTACAGCCTGAAGAACCGTGAGCCAATTAAACGTCTTTTCTTTATAAATTATTCCATCTCAGGTAGTTCTTTATAGCAGTATGAGAATGGACTAATACAATTTGTTAATGTAGCAAACCCTAACTCATTTACATATTTTGACTAGTCAAGTTGAGATTTATATATAACTGAAACTGCTATCATATATAAATATGTAGAGAGAGAGAGAGACAGAGAGAGAGACAGAGACAAAGAGAGAGAGATGCACAATACAGGAATCATATATATATATAATATTTACATAAAAATAGTTAGATATATGATATAATATGTATATAATTATATATAATATATAACAACTATATAACAATTATATAGCTATGATTATATATGAAAGCAAATATATATATATATATACATTTTATGTTTGTCTTTGTATTTGAGTTGAATCTTACCACTTCTCAGTTTCCAGGTTAGATATCATTTCTTTCTGTAGGTAATCATGACCACCTCCAATCTAGGCTTTCTTTTTAATGGGTGTATGCTTGTATGCCATTCTATCATTTGTACCTTGTATATTGTATTTGTTTACTTATATTTCACACACCATGTCCTCAGACTTTGAGCTAAATGAGGCTCATTGCTTTGTCTGTCTTTTGAAAATAGCAGCATGGCTAGTACATATAAGGCTTTCAATACATTTTTTTAAACTTAAAGTTTGAGATAAAAGTGTTGGATAATTGATATAATTATCAATAGTAGGCATTAGTTCCATTAATTATTTCCAAAATCTAACATAAAATATAGATTTAGAAAATATTATTCCTTTAAAACACATATTTTTATCTGATTTCCTCTACAAATTCAACTTTTTTGTTATGCGTAATTCAGTTTGAGCTTGTATTAAAAAAGAAGATTTGAGAGAAACCCAAATGGCATTATGTAGATACTTCCTGAAATAATTTTAACCTAAATATTAATCAGCCTTTTTCTGAAGAATTTTAAGGCAGTGGCTTAACGTATTTTAAACTTTGTTTCTAAGATTTGGTAGTAGTTACACTGTGAAGAAGGATGTCATGTGACATTCCACTATTATGGTACGTGGTCTGATTAAGATATTATATAATATGTAAGCGTACAGTAAAGTCAACACTTTGTACTGCACAGTGCTTCTAGGCAGCAGACATTAATTTGGGAAAAAGTCTGTGTGGGTTTAATATTAATTGCTTAGTCAATTTCTCTCAAAAGTGGTTTACAAGTTCCCACTTAAAGATTACTTTTGATATTCACCTCTAGGAGAACTATCCTAATATGTCTTACTTCAGTTTTGAAGAGAAAGAAAATCTTGTTAATGAAGATTACATTTTCAACCTTATGGTAATTACACAACCTGACTGAAAAACAATAATTTCTTTGGGTGATTTACTAGGGATATGTTTTGAAATTTTGCAAGTGGGGGCAGGGTGGGAAGCATGGGGAGAGGGTTTAATTTTCTGCTCAAGTGAGTATATGACACTAAAATACCTAGATAAAAGTGAAAAATTCAGTAAGTCAACCATGACAGCCTTCAGCTGACAGAAATGACGCTCAGTATGCAGTTTTATTTCTCAATAAAATTATAAATTTAAATTGAAAAACTATAACTTCATTCTGAATGATTTCATGTATAATTTTCTTAGATTATTATATAGAATCATTGACTATTATAGCAGAAAGAAACCTTAAAGACCTTCTGGAATTCTCCTTTCCATTTCTTCCACTCCAATTCTTTACTTATTATTTTATGTAAGCCTTTTAACCTAATTGTTCCTGCTATGCATTCCCATATTATTTTGCATTTTTAAAATTCGTTGTAACAGCTCTAGTGACATTTTAAAAATTTAGTCATTTATTTGTTGATTCAAAAATAGGTATTAAGGACTTACTGAGTGCCAGTTTCTGTTATTGTGTAATTGTGATTGCTTATTTCATTGTACTTCCAACTAGGTTATAAGATCTAGTAGAACAGTGAGTGGGTTTTTTTTGTTTGTTTGTTTGAATACAGGCAGCCCATATGAGTTAGGTTTGGTTGATTGTGTATTCGTTTGCTATGGATGCCATAAGAAAAGTACCAAAGACTGAGTGGCTGAAACAATAGAGATTTGTTTTCTCACAATTTCATAATTTAGAAGTCTGACATCGATGAGTTGGTAAGGTAGCTTCTTTGGAGACCTCTGTCTTTGGCTTCTTAACAATCATTTCCTACTTGTGTCCTCACATGGTCTTTTCTCTGTTCATGTTACAGTCCTCTTCTTATAGACACACCAGTCAAATTTGATTAAGGCTCATCCTAACAACGTCATTTTAACTCACTTACATCTTTAAAGAGCCTGTCTTCAAATATCATCACATTCTGAGGTACTGGAGGTTAGGACTTCAACATACAAATTTTGAGGGGACTCAATTCAGCTCAAAAAAATCTATATAAAAGGGAAATACACAAGAAACTAAGACATGGACTACAAATGTTAGGGGTTAACTTTTCTCTCACATAAAACAAGATTAGAGGTAGAGAGTGAAGAAAATATATCATTCTTCACTTCCTCCTAGTACACTTGCCCACCAAATTTAGGGTGTCTCCCTCTTCCATCAAGATGGTTGCCAATGCATAAATTATCATATTCATATTATGGTCAGAAAGAAAAAGAAACTCCAAAATGAAAAGAACAGATGCTAACTAAGTATTCTCCATTGCAACAACTTCCACTCATGCCATATTAGCTAGAAATGTGCCACATGGCCCAGACAACCTCCTTTGTGATGCTGATTGAAATATATATTTTAAAAAATTGTGTTTGTCCGTATCCTAAAATATATAAGGATTTTATTAGGGGTAATTGTGAAAGGATGAGTATTCAGTAGGTATTAGGAATCTGTTTAAGACATTTTACTCAATAAAATTTATTATGTGAATGACAGGAATTAATGAATAATGTATGTCTTGTCCAGGAGTTTGTGTGGTTGTTGTTGTCATTGAATAGTTCAGTTAAAAAGTTGGAAAAAAACTATGTTTTTAGTATTCACTAGAGTCCCTCTACAGAATCTAAAGGCTATAAGGGCAAAATTTAAGAAAAAGTCACAGATCTAGTACATTCCCTTCATTTTATGGATAAAAAATAAACATTGTCTCATTTGAATCCCACAACACTTTAATAAAAGTAAAGCTGGTATTCTAGCTGATAATGAACTGGATGTCTAGAGTTTTCAATGGCTTGCCCAAAGTCTATGTTATCTAGAGTAGAAATTAGTAGGTCTCTTGGCTACTTAATATTGTTTCAAAATATTAGAACAGTTAAATCAAATACAGAGGTAAAAGATGTGAATTACAATCCATTTATTTTTCAATCTTAACAAATATGAAAATTTTACTATGTTTAGTTACATATTAACTTATATCTTGCCTTTACTTAAAATATGGTACTAACACTCCCTCCAAAGACTCATGAGGCTAGTCAGTGATTCTCAGTGTTGTCCACAGATAAACAATGAGCATTACCTGGGAATGTGTCAGAAATAAAAATTCTCAGGCCCTCCCAAACCTACTGAATCAGAACCTCTGTTGACAAAACCAAAAGCATGTGAATTAACAAACCCTCCAGGGGATGTGGATTCTCATGTATGCCAAACTTTGAGAATCCCACTTTTAGTAGAAAAATGATTATTGCTATGTTTTTGCCTTTTTCTCTATCTTTCCAAATCTTAACCCTTTTTAAGTACAAAAGTATATGGTACATTCTCCAATAAAGTTGCTGGAAATATTTCAGGATACACCAGGAATTTGTTACTTTGAAATCTAGATGTGAATTATCATTAAGTACCCAAGTAGCAATAAAAACAGCCCCAAGAAACAAGGATACCTGGGACTAAATCCCTGTGCAAATATGACTCCGCTTTATAGTTCCTAAACTAAGTTCTATCCCTAGTATAAAGTGTTCCTTCCTTTTTCAGATCTTCCTTGTGTTCTGCTGTAACTAGCCTTTTCTAACTGCTATGGTGTACCCCTATTCTGCTTCTCGGGTCAAAAACTAAATATTTATTGGACCTGCTTATTCCTCCATATTGTGTTATAACCCTGAAAGATGCTGACTCCTATCTCTACCCAGTCTCATATAAAACAGAGCAGAGCCATTCTATTGGTCAGATTCTCTGTTTCATAGGGTTTTTTTTTTTAATTCATTCTAGTATGTGGAAGTCCTGGGTATAAAAATGCTTTAAAAGTCCTCTCTCAATTAGCCAGGCATGGTGGTGGGCATCTGTAATCCCAGCTACTCAGGAGGCTGAGGAGGGAGAATCGCTTGAACCTGGAAGGCGGAGGTTGCAGTGAGCTGTGATAGTGCCATTGCACTCCAGCTTGGGCAACAAGAGCGAAACTCCGTCTCTCTCTCTCTCTCTCTCACTCTCACTCAAAACCCTCAAGAATGAGGAGGGGTAATAAACAGAGAGAGAACAAATCTGCCTTAAAGCAGGCTGAATTTCAATCAATGTAAAGATTAATTTGTATATGAGAATGTACAAGTGATTTGCAAATATATTAGTTAGGTTCCAACTTGCATTTTATGGTAGGCAAGAAATAATTCACTGCCTAAATGCTTTCATGATTCTGATAAAAAGTATTTTTGTAAGACAAAAATAAGAAAGACTTGTGAGAAAATTTAACATATAAACAATCCACACATATTTATGAAATCCAAGCACATCGTATCCTACTCACAGGCAACAACAAGTGCATTAAATAGATAAGAAGAAATCAACTGAAGCAAATGTATTTTTAGTTGAAAATTGAATTGCAAACATGACCCACATTTGTACTTTAATATAGATGTTCTATAATGTAAGTATGATCATATTACATTTTTTATCCTGCTTTATTTTTCTTCTTAGCAGTTAAAATATTTATAGTGCATAATTTGTTTTTTGGATTGTTTTGCTTTTATTTTCTAATTTTATTAAATTTTTATGGGTACATATTATATGTATATGCTTATGGAGTACATGAGATATTTTGATACAGGCATGCAATGTGAAATAAGCACATCATGGAGAATGGGGTATCCATCCTTTCAAGCATTTATCCTTTGTATTACAAACAATCCAGTTACTATTTTTTAGTTATTTTTAAAAGTACAGTTAAGTTTTTATTGATATTAGTCACACTGTTGTGCTATCAAATTGTAGGTCTTATTTATTCTTTCTCTTTTTTGTACCATGTAACCATCCCCACCTCCCCCCCACAAACCCCCCACTAACCTTCCTATTCTCTGATAGCCACTCTTCTACTCTCTACATTCATAAGTTCAAATCTTTTGATTTTTGGATCAATTCTTTTGATTTTTGATTCTTTTGATTTTTGGACCCCACAAATCCAAAAATCCAAATCCAAAGTGAGAACATGCAATGTTTGTCTTTCTGTGCCTGGCTTATTTCACTTAACATAATGATCTCCAATTTCATTCATGTTGTTGCAAATGACAGCATATCATTCTTTATGTGGCTGAATAGTACTCCATTGTGTATATGTACCACATTTTCTTTATCTGTGCATCTGTTGATAGACATTTAGGTTGCTTCCAAATCTTAGCTATTTGTATATTATCTGTTTATCTGCTAAATTATAAGGTATATGAGTGCAATGGATAGTTTTTCTTCAGTGCTTTATCCTCAACACCTAGAAAAATGCCTACATCATAGTTAGCATTCAATAAATATAAGTTGCATGAATGAAAGAAGAAGGAAAGAAGGTCGTTCTTGGAAATTAAAGTGCAATTCATTTAAAACAAAATCTTAATATACCCTCTGATAAGTTTTTTTTCTATTATAAAAACACTGATCTGATACCAATGATAATTAAACCGCAATATCCTGTTTATGACAAAATGACAAACCATAAGATAGGTAATGATTCATCATGAATACAAATATACTTACTCTGAACCAGCATCTTAGGTGCTTTTCAAACCTTATTATGATTTAGATTAATTCAGGCTAACTTAATAAGTAACATTGAATGTGTAATCTCACCTTCTAGTTTTATAAAGCAACAACAAAAGTTGAAATATACATTTTTAATCACCTAGTATGGATTATAGGACAAAACATAAGTTTCAAATGTGTTTTTGGCTTTTTCTAAGGACTTTTTAAACAAGTGAATCCTTGAGAAGTTGACTAACAGCATGAAACCAAAGTTTAATACTAAATGGTACAGTTGACCCATGAACAATGCAGGAGTTAGGTATGCTGACCCCTCACACAGTTAAAAATTCACGTATAGCTTTTCACTTCCCCAAAACTTAACTGTTAATATACCACTGTTGACCAGAAGCCTTACTGAAAACATAATTAACAAGATTTCTATGTTATTTGTATTATACATTGTATTCTTACAATATTATAATAAAGCTAAAGAAAACAAAATGTTTTAAAAACCTCAAAAGAAAGATAAAATATACTTACTATTCATTAAGTGGAAGTAGATCATCATAAAATCTTCATCCTTGTCATTTTTGCATTGAGTAGGCTGAGGAGGAGGAGGAAAAGGAGGGTTTGGTCTTGCTGTCACAGGGGTAGCCGAGTCAGGAGAAAATCCACGTATAGGTGGACCTGTGCAGTTCAAGCCTGTGTTGTTCAAGGATAAACTGTATGTCTGCTTTGCTTAAACTTCAAACTCATATTAGAAATATCCTACAATAAAGATAAATCTGTCCAGAAGAAGTTGGAATTGTTGGTTGAAATCATGCATGTATTTTATTATGTTTCATCTTTATGTTTGCCTGTAAATCATGACCTTTTAATAATTCAGAGCCTTTTGACAATTCCTGCTGTCTATATGTTAAAACTGCTTAATATTTTGAGTTTTCATTTCGTAAAAATGAAAATGAAGCATTTACATTCCATTTGCATTTTAATTATCATTTTATTTTGGTTGAATATAATTAATTGGTTGGATTTTTGCAAATTCTAATTTTGACTTATCCACTTTTAAAACTGTAAATATTTTACAGTTCTCTAATGATAGTAAAGTATTATTTTGTTTTCAGTTATATTGTACATATTTTTCAAGTTATTGTTGAACTATTGCAAACAATATGATAATGACCATGTTTGTAAATAAAGTCTTTTCCTGTTTTTGAAAACAATGAAAATAGGACCAGTGGTTTAAAAAGTATGAATATTTAAAGGCTCATGATGCAGATTTTCGTGATACTTCTCAAAAAAAACTGTAAAATTTAAATATTCATTAGGAGTGTGCAATCCCACCTCTTTCATATAAACTCCTTTTCATATACACTTATATACTATTAGTTTTGTCCCTCTGGAGAATTCTGACTAATAAAGATTTTGCTACTAGGAGTGGTTCTAGAGAAACAGAATTTTAAGGATAGATTTATTTAGTTGGTTTAGGGGTTTCTGGCGTTGGCTGTTTAATCTGATTATACCCCAAAATGCTAAGGACTCTACTTCTGATACTAAGGACTGATAGTCCTTGGCATGAAATATTTAGAGAGTTATACAAAATAAATGCATTTGATACACCTTATTCATTGCTTGTGAGAGGCAAGGAGATTAATGACTCAATATATGATCCTTTGAGCATTTGTGGAGAAGCAAGAAATATAATGAAGTTGGTTGGTTGCTCCTAAATTCACTGGACAAAGTGATGAAGGAAAAAGATGAGCTCATGGATTCTATCTCCCGGCTCCAGAAGCACATAGTTAGCTTCAAATCTTCTAAGATTTCCCTGGGTCAGAGTCTTATCTTCTGTAGACAAGGGCTAAAATTGCAGAAAATCAGACACAAGCACTTATAATGTGAGTGGCTGACCTGCAATGAGTAGTGCATGCGCAACCTCACCAGGTGTCTACTGTTAAAGTGAGGGCATTGATTGGAAAAGAATTGGACCCTGTAACTTGGGATGGGGACGTGTGTGAGAACCCTAATGAAGCTGGGGGCACTGAGCTCCTAAATTCTGATAAGCCTTTTTTTCTGCCAGGGGAAATGGCCTCCCCATCCCAAGTGGTGGCAACATTTCCTCCCCCACCCAGGCTGCCATCAGCCTTTCCACCTTTGTCTGAGGAGATTAACCATGCACTGCCAGAGGCAGCAGTGATAGCCTCCACTGAGGCAGTTGCCAGGCAAAACTAGGCTGATTCTTTTTGGGATCCACCCCCACCACCCCTCTTTGCTTCTAGATCTATAACTAGATTCAAGTCCTGGCAGGCCCCTAGAGGTGAGGTTAATAGTGTGACCCATGAGAAGGTGTGCTATACTCCAAAAGAAATTAGAAAACTACTCGAGTTTTCTAATTTATATAAGCAGAAACCCAGAGAACAGGTATGGGAATGGATATCAAGGGTGTGGGATAATGGTGGAAGGAACAGAAAGTTGAATCAGGTTTGGCTGGATGGTCAGGGAATTGGAAGGGCATGACTGGAAAATTGGTGACAAAAAAATAATTTGGGGAAGAGGTATGTGGATGAAACTTTCTGAAAGGTCAAAAACTATGAAGATATTTATGTCCTATGTGAATGCTTACCAAAGTATATTTTCAGCAAAGGGGGATTTTAATAATCAAGTGGATAGAATGATCTGTTCTCTGAACACCACTCAGGCTCTTTCCCCAGCCACCCTGTCATAGCCCAATGGGCTCATGAACAAAGTGGCCATGGTAACAGAGATGGAGGCTACGCATAGGCTCAGCAACATAGACTTCCACTAACCAAGGTTGACCTGGCTATAGCCACCACCAAGTGCCCAATCTGCCAGCAGCAGAGACCAATGCTGAGCCCTCGATATGGCACCATTCCTCGGGATGATCAGCCAACTACTTCATGGCAGGTTGATTACACTGGACCTCTTCCATCATGGAAAGTGCAGAGTTTTGTCCTCACTGGAATAGACATTACATCCAGATATGGGTTTGCCTATCCTGCTCACAATGCTTCTGCCAAGACTACCATCCGTGGACTCATGGAATGCCTTATCCACCATCATGGTATTTCACACAGCATTGCCTCTGACCAAGCTACTCACTTCACAGCTAAAGAATTGTGGCAGTTGGCTGATGCTCATAGAATTCCCTGGTCTTACCATGTTCCCCATCATCCTAAAGCAGCTGGCTTGATATAATGGTGAAATGGCCTTTTGAAGTCACAATTACAATGCCAGCTTCGAGACAATACTTTGAGGGCTGGGACAAAGTTCTCCAGAAGGCTGTGTAGGCTCTGAATCAGTGTCCAATATATTGCACTCTTTCTCCCATAGCCAGGATTCATGAGTCCAGGAATCAAAGAGTGGAAGTGGAAGAGGCATCATTTACCATCACCCCTAGTGAGCCACTAGCAACATTTTTCATTCCTTTTCCCACAATATTATTTTACGCTGGCCTAGAGGTTTTAGCTCCAGAGGGAGAAATGCTGCCATTAGGAGATAAAACTATGTTTCAACTTGCATACCAGCTTACCCATAGTAAAATAAAGCAACAAGGAGAGTCCTGAAGCCCCCATTCCAGACCCTATCTCCTGGACAACATTCTAGACACACATTGGGCCTGAAGGGAACCCACTGCCTTGAAATGAAAGACCCAGTCCTGGCAAGATTCATCACCTGCTGACTAAAGGGCCCTTAGGCCTTGAATAAACAGCAGCAGCAGCCAGGCAGTACTCATCATAGGCCTTTCAATGAGCCCTAGTACTGTGCTGGCTTCAGGTGTGACTCAGCACATTTCCAGCTGTGGTGGCCATAGGGAAGGACTCCTTCTGACTGGGGAAAAGAAAGAGAAGGCTAAAAAGGACGTTGTGTTGCAACCTCGGTACCAGCTCAACCGTAGTAGTAAAATAAAGCATGAGGCAAACACGTGAACTCACTAATTTCAGACCTTAGCTCCTGGATGGCAGTTTTTAGACTTGCTCTGGGCCTGAAGAGAACTCATTATCCTGAAGAAAGTGAATGAGGCCTTTCAGGATACATCAAAAGCTGACTAAGACGCCATGGGATCTTGAATAAACATCAGTGATAGCCAGGCAGTGCTCACCACAGGTCTATGGCAATGGTGGCCACAGAGAGAAATTCCTTCTGCTTAAGGACAGGAGAGTGATGGGTAAAGAGGATTTTGTCTTAAAATTTGGGTACCAGTTCAGCCAGTGCAGTAAAATTCAGCACTTATTAGATTTCTAAAGTTTCATATTCCAGGTCCTAGTTCCTGAACAGCATTTCTAGAATCACTCTGGGCCAGAAGGGAACCTGCTGTCCTAAAGGCAAAGACACAAGCCTTACTGGATTTACCACCCATCAGCTTACTAAACAGCCCTTGAGCCTTGAGTAAACATCACCAGTAGCTAAGCAATAGTCACCCAGGTCTTTGGTAAGACCCAGTACTGTGCTCACTTCAGGTCTGACCCCGAACAGTCTCAGTGGTGGTGGCAACAGGGGTGTTTCTCCTCTCTCCCAGCTCCAGGCAGCTCAGCAAGGAGAGAGAAACTCCATTTGTTCAGGGAATATGTGATGGTTAATATTGTGTCAAACTGATTGGATTTAAGGATGCAAAATATGTTCCTGGGTGTGTCTGTGAGGGTGTTGCCAAAGGACATTAATATTTGAGTCAGTGGGCTGGGACAGCCAGACCCACCCTCAGTGTGGGTGGGTACCATCCAATCAACTGCCAGCATAGCTAGAATAAAGCAGGCAGAAGAAGGTGGGAGAGGCAGACTTCCTGGCACTTCTGGGCTTCATCTTTCACCCATGCTAGATGCTTCCTGTCCTCAAACATCAGACTCCAAGTTCTTTGGCTTTTGGACTCTTGGACTTACACCAGTGGCTTTCAGGCCTTCAACCACAGACTGAAGGCTCCACTGTTGGCTTCCCTGCTTTTGAGGTTTGGGACTCAGATTGAGCCACTACTGGCTTCCTTGCTCCTTAACTTGCAGACGGCCTATCGTGGGACTTCACCTTGTGATCATGCGAATCAATTGTCCTTAATAAACTCCCTTTCATATATACATATGTCCTTATTATTGCTGGCCCTCTAGAGAACCCTGACCAACACAGCATAGTAAGGGAAGAGAACAAGAGACTGCCTGGTAATCCAGGGAATTTTTCCACATTTTACCCAACACCACCAAGGTGCTACCATTATGAGTCTGCAAGAGTCAAAGTGTTATTGGGCTAGGGTTGTCTCTTAATGTACATATGGCTGCAGTGACCAAAGAATTAGATCACAACATTCAATTCCCTTTGAATACTTGAACAACCTCTTCAAGAAGGACAGGTACAAAGAAGCCTGGCTACAAAGATTACAATAAATACCTAACTCTCCAATGCCCAGACATTGAGGAGCATACATAACCATCACGACCATCCAGAAAAAAACATGACCTCACTACAAACTAAACAAGGTACCAATGATCAATCCTGGAGTGACAGAGATATGTGAACTTTCTGACAGATAATTCAAAATAGCCATTTTGAAGAAGCTCAATGAAATTCCAGATAACACAGAGAAGAAATGCACAATCCTATCAGATGAATTAAACAGACTGAAATAATTTTTAAAAATTCAAGCAGAAATTCTAGAAATAAAATATATCCAATTGACATATTGAAGAATGCCTGAGTTTCTCAACAGCAGAATTCATCAATGAGAAGAAAGAATTGCAGTGCTAGAACACTGGATATTTAAAAATATGCTGAAGAGAGACAAAATAAAAACATAGAAAATATTGAAGCATGCATACAAGATCTAGAAAATAGCCTCAAAGTGGCAAATCCAAGACTTATTACCCTTAAAGAGGAGGCAGAAAGAGAGAGAGAGAGACTGGGGTGGAAAGTTTATTCAGAGAGATAATATCAGAGAATTTCCCAAACCTAGAGAAAGATATAAACATTCCAGTAAAAGAAAATTATAGAACACCAGGAAGATTTAACCCCAATAAGACTACATTAAGACATTAAATAATCTAACTCCCAAAGGTCAAGGATGAAGAAAGGATCCTAAAAGTAGCATGAAAAAAGAAACAAGTGAACTACAAAGGAGCTCCAATATGTCTGGCAGTAGAATTCTCAGTGGAAACTTTACAGACCAGGACAGAGTGGCATGGTATATTTAAAGTGCAGAAAGATAAAAATCTTTATTCTAAAACAGAATATCCAGTGAAAATACGCTACAAATATGAAGGAGAAATAAAGGCTTTCCCAGAAAAACAAAAGCTGTGGGATTTCATCAATATCAGGTCTGTCCTACAAGCAGTGGTAAAGGGAGTTCTTCATTCTGAAATAAAAGAAAGTTAATAAACAATAAGAAACCATGCAAAAATGCAAAACTCACTGCTTGTAAGTACACAAACAAATATAGAATGTTATTACATTGTAACTGTGGAGTGTAAACTATCATATTTTGAGTAGGATAACTAAAAATTGCATCCATTAAAACAATAACTAAAATAACATTTTAAGACATAGAGAGTGTAATAAGATATGAATAGAAACAACAGAAAGTTTAAAAGTGAAGGCATGAAAGTAAACTGTTGAGTTTTTAATTAAATTCCTCTTTGTTTATTTGTTAGTTTGTTTATACAGTCAGTGTTAAGTTGTCATCAGTTTAAATAATGGATTATAAGATAGTATTTTCAAGCCTATGGCAACCTCAAATTTATAAATCTACAGTAGACACACAAGAAATAATAAGCAAGACATGAAAACATTGCCAGAGAAAATCACTTTCACAAGTAACACCGGAAGAAAGAAAGGAAGCAAGAGGACACCACGAAACAACCAGAAAACAAATAACAAAATGAAAGTAATACGTTTTTACTTATCAATAATAACAAAAAATATAAATGGCCTACACTATCCAATTAAAAGACATATATTGGATGAATGCATAAAAAACAAGCCCCAAATATCTGCTGCCTACAACAAACAGAGTTTATCTATAAAGACATACATAGATAGAACACAAAGGGATGAAAAAAGATATTCTATGCAAATGGAAACCAAAAATGAATACCTAGACTTACATTAGATACAATAGATTTGGAGATGAAAACCTTTAGAGATAAAAAAGGTCAGTATCTATTAAAAAATAGGTCAAGTCAGCAAAAGGATGTAACAATTATAAATATATATGCACCCAACATGAGAGCACCCAGATATGTCAAGCAAATATAATTAGAGCTAAAGAGAGAGAAAAAATCTAATACAATAATAGCTAGATTTTTCAACACCACATTTTCAGCACTGGACAAGTTTTTCAGACAGAAAATCACAAAGAAACATTGGACTTAATCTTCACTGTAGATGAAGTGAATCTAATAGATATTTGTAGATCATTTTACCCAATGGCTGCATAATACACATTCTTCTACTCAGCACATGGAACTTTCTCAAGGATAGATCATATGTTAAAACACAAAAGAAGCCTTAAAAATTCAAAAAACTTTGAAATAATATCAAGTATCTAATCAGATCACAATGCAATAAAACTAGAAATCAATAACAAGAGGAAATTCGGACAGTATAAAACACATCAAAATTAAAAAATATATACTCCTGAATGACCAGTGTGTCAATAAAGAAATTAAAAAGAAAACTGAAAAATTCCTTGGAACAAATGAAAATAGAAACACAAGATACCCAAACCTGTGGGATACCACAAAAGCAGTACTAAGAGGAAAGTTTACTGCTGCAAGTGCCTATATCAAAAACATACAAAAATCAAAGAAATAACCAAATGATGTATCTTAAAGAACTAAAAAAGCAAGACCTGAAAACCAAAATTAGTAGAAGAGAAATGAAGCTCAGTAGAAATAAATAAAATTTAAATAAAAAATACAAAATGTGAAAAAGTTAAAAGTTGTTTTTTGACAAGATATACATAATCCGCACATTATTAGCCTGACTAACTTAGAAAAAAAGAAGTCAGAAATAAAATAAAATCAGTGATCAAAGGAAGACATTACAACTGATATCACAGAAATTCAAAGCATCAGCAGAGACTAATAGGAGCAACTATATGCCAATAAATTGAAAATCCTAGAAGAAATAGATAAACTCCTAGACACACACAATCTGCCAAGATTTAATCATGAAGAGATCCAAAACCTGAATAGACTAGTGGCAAGTAATGAGATTGAAGGCATAATATAAACTTTCTCAGCAAAGAAAAGCATGGAAATGAATGGACTCACTGCTGAATTCTACCAAACATTTAAAGAAATAATACCAATTCTTCTCAAATCATTCCAAAAAAAAAAAAACAGAGGAGGAGGGAATACTTACAAATGTATTCTATGAAGCCAGTATTACCTTGATGCCAAAATGAGACCAAGACACATCAAAAAAGGAAACTATAGGTCAATATATCTGTGAACAATGATGCATATATAGTTTTTTTAATTTTACTTTAAGTTCTGGGATACATGTGCAGAAAGTGCAGGTTTGTTACATAGGTATATATGTGCCATGGTGGTTTGCTGCACCCGTCAACCTGTCATCCAGGTTTTAAGCCCCGCATGCATTAGGTTTTTGTCCTAATGCTCTCCCTCCCCTTATCTCCCACCCCGACAGGCCCCGGTGTGTGATGTTCCCCTCCCTTTGTCCATACGTTCTCATTGTTCAACTCCCACTTATGAGTGAGAACATGATGCGTATATTTGTAACAGAATAACAGAAAACTACAAATCAATTGATGTGATACATCATATCAACATAATGAGAGACAAAAATCATATGATTATGTCAATTAATAGTGAAAAAGCATTTGTTGAAATTCAACATCCCGTCATGATAAAAACCCTAAAAAAACTGGGTATAGAATAAACATACCTCAACATTAAGAAAAAGCTATGTATGACATACTCTAGGCTATAATTATTCTGATTTGGAAAAACCTGAAGACACCACCAAAATACTATTATAACTGATAAACAAATTCAGTGATGTCGTAAGATACAAAATCAACATACAAAATTTAGTAGCATTTTTATATGCTAACAGTGAGCACTCTGAAAAAGAAATCAAGATAGTAACCCCATTTAAAATGGATAGAAATAAAATAAAATACCTAGAAGTAAACTGAATGAAAGAAGTGAAAGTGCTCTACAAAGAAAACTAAGAAACACTGATGAAGAAAGTTGAAGAAGATGCTGAAATATGAAAAATATTCCATGTTCATGGATCGTGAGAAGCAGTATTGTTGAAATGTCCATACTGCTCAAAGCAATGTATAGATTCAATACAATCTCTATCAAAATACCAATGACATTCTTCACAGAAATAGAAAATAAAAACAATCCTGGAATTTATATGAAAACACAAACAACACAGAATAGCCAAAGCTGTTCTGAGCAAAAGGAACAAAACTGCAGGAATCACAATACCCGACTTCAAATTATACCACAGAGCCAAAGTAACCAAAACAACATGGTATCCTGTATCCCCCAAAGCAAGGAAATCAGGATATCAAAGAGATACTTGCACTCTCATGTTTATTGCAGCACTATTTACAATAGCCTGTATTGGGAAACATCCTAAGCATCCATCAAAAGACAAATGGGCAAAGAAAATGTGGTATATGTAAACAATGGAAAACTATTCAGTGATAAGTGAGATCCTGTCATTTGCAACAAAATAGGAATTGGAGGACATCATGTTAGGTTAAATAAGCTAGGCACAAAAAGAAAAACTTTGCATGTTCTCACTTATTTGTAGAAGCCAAAAATTAATACAGTTGGTGCAATGGAGACAGAGAGCAGAATGATGTTTACCAGAGGCTATGAAGAGTAGTGGAGAGGGGGAAGGAAAACTGTGAATGATTAATAGTTACAAAAATGTAATTAGATAGAATGAATAAGATCTAACATTTTATTGTGCAATAGGGTGACTATAGTCAACAATAGTTTATCCTACATAAAATAACTAAAATAGTATAATGGAAATGATTGTAACACAAAGAAATTATAAATCCTTGAGGTAATGGGTACTCCATTTACTCTGAAGTGATTATTATGCATTGTATCACTGAATTAAAATATCTCATGTACCCCATAAACATATACACTTATTATATATCCATAAAATAAGAACAATTAAAACAAAAACTTTAAGAAATAAACATAAATACCACATATTCTCACTCATATGTAGAAGGTAAAACTGTATCTCACAGAAGTAGAGAATAACATAATTGTTACTAGAATCTGGGAAGCGTAGAAAGTAGAGGGGTTAGAAAGAGGTTGATTAGAAGATACAAAATTATAGCTAGACAGGAAGAATAAGTTCTAGTTTGCTATAGCACTATAGGGAGACGATACTTAGTAATGATTCATGGTATATTTCAAAGAGCGATAAACAATGATTTTGAATGTTCCCAACACAGGGAAATGAAAAATGTTTGATGTGCTGAACATGTTAGTCTGGTTTGATAATTACATATAATATATATATATATATATATATATATATTTAAACATCACTCTGTATCTCACAAATATGCAAAATTATTAGGTGACCATTAAAAAATTCTAAAAATGTAATCAAGTAGCACAACATACTGTGCAATTAGAGCCATATGTATACAAAAGGTATACTAGAGCTGAAAAATACAAACTGAAATGATTATTTTACTTCAAAGACAGAAGTAGTATACAAATTGCAGAAGATTAGTAAATTTCACATAATTCAATAGAAACTATCCACACTGAAGCACAAAGAGAAAAAAATATATATTAGCAAATCCTCAGTAAATTTTGAGACAATATAAAGCAATCATCACAATATTCATGCAGTTGTAATCTCAAAATACAATTAAGTAATAATAATAACTGTTTACAACATATGGAGAAGTAAAATGAAAAAAAGTTGGATGATGAAAGTTTTGGTATACTACAAGTTAAACTAAAGATAACTGTTGTAAAACCTTAAACAAATAAACAATTATATAAAAAGAATATGCCAAAAGAAGAGATTAAATGAAACGCTAAAAACACTCACACAGCCCTGAAATCAATCCATGCTTTTATAATCAACTGATTTTAGGCAAAGGTGCACAGATGACACAATGGGGATAGGACATTCTCTTCAATACATGCTGTTTGGACAACTATATATCCACAGGTAGAAGAATAAAATTTTCACCCTTTTCTCCTGTCATCTACAAAAATCAACCCAAAATGAATTAAATACTTACATGTAGAACCTGAAACTATAAAACTATGAGAAGAAAACATAAGTGAAAAGCTTCATTACATTGATCTTGGCAAGGATTTTCTTAGATATAGCCCCAAAAGTTCAGGCAACACAACAAAAATAGATAAATGAGATTATGTCAAACTAAAAAGCTTTTGTACAGTCAAAGAAACAATCAACAGACTGAAGAGATAATCTATGTAATAAGATAATATATTTGCAAGCAATATATCTGATAAAGTCTTATATCTAAAATATATCTAAAATACGTAAGGAACTCAGCTAACTTAATAGTAAGAAAACAAATAATCTGGTTTAAAAAGGGCAAAGGCACCTGAATATGCGTTTATTCGAAGACATTCAAATGGCCAATAGGTATATTAAAAAATGTTCAACATCATTATTAATCAGAGAAATGCAAATAAAAAAACATGATAAGATATCACCTTACACCTGATAGAATGGCAATTATCAAAAAAAAAAAAAGATTAGTGCTGGTGAAGATGATAAGAAAAGGGAAACCTTGCACAATATTGGTGGGAATGCAAATTAGTACAGCCATTGTAGAAAATATTATAGAGGTTCTTCAAAAATTAAAGATAGAAGTACTAAATGATCAAGCAATCTAACTACTGGGTATGTATTCAAAGGGTATGAAATGAGTATGTCAAAGAGATATCTGCACTCCCATGTCCATTACAGCATTACTTAAAATAGCCAAGATGTGAAATCAATGTAAGTGCCCATCCATGGATGAATAAATAAAGAAAATGTATACATACACAATGAAATACTATTTTACCTTATAAAATAAGGAAATTCTGTCATTTGCAACAACATGGATAAACCTAAATGACACTGTTAAATAAATAATCCAGGCATATAAAGACAAAAACCACATGATTTCACTTATATGTCAAATTTAAAAATGTAGAACTCATAAAAATAAAGAGTAAAATGGTGGTTACCACAGGCTGCAAGGTAAAAATATTGGGGAAATGGTGATCAAAGGACAATAAACTTCAATTAGGAAAGACTCATAAGTTCAAGATACCCATTGTACCTTATGGTGACGACGGTTAATAACAATATACTGCATATTTGAAAATTGCTAAGTGAATAGATATTAAGTGTTCTCACTACAAATAAATGATAACTATGTGAAGTATGATCATTTAAATAGTGTTTTATAAAATAAAATATATTACTAGGTATAAAGATGGATATTTCATAATAAAAAAATCATAAATAAGGCACTTACAAATGAAATTATTAAGTACAGACTATACTTAATAAGTCTGAAAATTAATAGCATAAGTTTATAGAACTGAAAGAAACAGAGAAGTCCACATTTGTATTTAGAGACACTAGAATTGCCCTCAAATAATTGAAAACTTCATAGAAAATCAATTATAACATAGAATAATTGAACAACACTATCACTCAATATAACCTAAATTACTTGTATAGAACATTCCATGTAACAGATACATTTATTCTTTCAAGTGCATTTGGAACATTGACCAAGGTAAACCATGTATTAGACCATAAATCCAGTCTTAATTACTATAAAAGGATTAAAATTATAGACCAAGTGTTCTCTGAACCATAAAGGAATTCAATTAGAAATCAATAAAAAAAATTTGGACATTAGACAACATTATTGTAAATAACCCATGTATATTAGTTCATACTGCTATAAAGAAATACCCAAGACTGGATATTGTATAAAGGAAAGACGTTTAATTGACTCATGGTTCCACATGGCTGGGGAGGCCTCAGAAAATTTGGTGGAAGGCAAAGGGGAAGCAATGACCTTCACATGGTGGCAGGAGAGAGAAGTGAGGAGCGAAGGGGAAAGAGCCCCTTATAAAATAATCAGATCTCGTGAGAACTCACTCACTATTACAAGAACAGCATGGAGGAAACTGCCTCCATGATCCAATCACTGCCACCAGATTTCTCCCTCGTCATGTGGGGATTATAGTGATTACAATTCAAGATGAGATTTGGGTAGGGACACAGCCAAACCATATCACCATGGGTCAATAAAAAAATCAAAACAGAGTTAAGAAGTCAGGATCATTTATAGAAATGAATGATAAGGACAACACAACATATCAACATTTGTGGGATACAGCAACAACAGAACTTAAAGTATAGCCTTAAATGCTTACATTAGAAATGGAAAATGCTTTAAAATCAATGATATAGGCATTAAACTTATGAAGCTAAGAATGAATAGCAAATTGAATACAAAGTAGGCAGAAAAAAGATAAACATTACAGTGAAATTTAGTAAAATAGAAGATAGGCAAATAATAGAGAAATTTGAAATTGAAAGTTAATTAAGAACAATTACAGTACAAATTAAATTAAATTAAAGAATAAATACACAAATTCTTTACAGAAATACAACTCATCAAAGTGGACTTTATATGAAAGAGAAACTTTGAGCAGAAATATAAGAAAATAAGAATGTAATTTGTTTTCAAAAACTTTCCCACACACAAAAAAACTTTAGGCTCAGTGTAATTTGTTTTCAAAAGCTTTCCAACAACAACACAAAAAAAAACCTTAGGCTCAGGGGATTTTACTGGTAAGTTCCAGAAAGCATCCAAAATCACCATGACACTAACATTATATAAATTCTTTTAGCAAATAATGGAGTGAACACTTTCTAACAACTTTTAGGAAGACCAAATTATCCTGATATAAAATTCAGATAAACACAGAAAGAGAAATGATAGACAAATGCCCCTCATGAAGATAGATGTGACTTCCTCCCAAAACTATTAGCTATTTGAATACAAAATATGTTTTTAAAAAATATATTCCAATAATATCTAAAGTTGGTTTAACATTAAAATTTAAAAAATATATTTACCACATTAACAACATGATGGGGAAAACTAATATGTTTAACTCAAAATGCTCAAAAAGCTTTTGATGCAATTCAACATTCATCATAATAAAAACAAGCAAACAAAAAACTTACTACACACTAAGAACAAAAGAGGCTTTCTCATCCTGATAAACGGTATCTATGATAAACCTGAAGAAAATCTCAAACTTAGTGATAAAGACCGAATGCTTTTTTCCTAAGACTGGGAACAAGTTTTTGATACTAGCACTCACCATTTGCATTAAGCATTTTACATAATGTTTCTTTAGTGCAGTAAGACAAAACAAAGAAAAGACAAACTGATAGAAAAGGAAAAATTAAAACTATCTTTATTCAGAAATGGCATGATCATGATTACAGACATTGTTATAACTCTACAAGAATCTAAAAGTACTAGTTAGTAAATTTAGCAGGACACAGAATAAAAGGCCAGTATCAATTTCATTTCTATATGCTAAGAACAAAATTGAAAACTTAAAATACGTCATATACAATTGCATTAAAGGTATAATAGAATATTTAAGAGAATATTTTAATATACGTCAAGACTTCTATATTTTAAGATATGTCAAGACTTCTACATCAAAACCACAAAACATTGGTGAAATAAATTTTCAAACAAAAAAAATGGAAATTTAAACCATCATTATCAATTGAAAGATTCAATGTAGATAAATTATTATTTTTTCCCAAATTGACTTATTTGTTCTATGCAATTTTGAGTAAAATATCTGCAGAACAATCTATACATAATTTATACAGCAATTCTAAATTTTATATGAAAAAGTAAAGAAACTAGAATAGAAAGAATACTTGAAATTAAAGATTAATATATGATGCATGGGATATGAAGATTTACTGTGAACTTATAACAATCAAGAGAGTGTGGTATTGAAGCAATGATAAATCTATATATAAATGATACAGAATGGAGAGTCCAGAAGTAAACCCATACATATATAGTTAACTTATTTTTAATAACAATGCCCTGGTAATTTAATGAAGGGCATACAGTGTTTTCAACAAACTGTCATGGAACAATAAAAATAAGAAAAAATAAGACTTACATTTATTCCTATCTCACACTACATACAAATATTGATTCAAAATGAATCACAGAATTAAAAGTAAAATGTAAAATGATAATATTTATTAAATAAAACAAGAGAAAAATACTTTTATCTTTAGTGCATCACTGATTTTCAGAAAGGAGACAATGATTATAAAATAAAAACAAAGACAAATTAGACTTTATCAATATTAAAAATTACTGCTTTATAAAAGACACCATTAAGTAATTAAAAAGATGGCAGAAACTACGTAAAAATATGCACCAAACTCATATCTGAAAAATTAATTGTATACACAACTTATACAAAGGTCCAACACTTCAATACACAAAAAATTAATGCTCCTAAATGTCAAAATATTTGAAAAGATACTTCACAAAGATAAACAAATGTCCAATATTCATATGAACAATTTTCAACATCTTTAGACACTGAAAAACAAAAACATATAGTACCCACTAGAATGGCTAAAATAAATAACTTGACAATGCAAAACGCTTTCTAGGATGTAGAGAAATGGAAGTCTCATTAATTTTGTGAAAATATAACTACCAAAATTGACTCAATGTAAAGCAGAAAATCTAAGTAAACTTTTATCTAATATAATAAATTAATTTTGTTCTGAAAAATCTTATCACAAAGAAAATTCTAGGCCATGGTGACTTTACTATAAATGTGATATAATGGGTGTAATATAATGCAAATTGTTACAATTTTAGAAAATACAAAATGGAAATATAAAATGGTACAATCACTTTGGGAAATATTTTGACAAAATCTTATAAATTTCTAGTAAGTTACTAATTAAACTTAGAATTTAAGGCAATGTCCAATTTTTCTTTCTAATATGAGAATATCATCTTCTCTTAAAGTTTAGTCAGTTTTAGGAGAATAGATTCTTCTTCTTAAGATTATTTTTAAATATTCTGGAATGGGTATGCTAGCCATGAAAAAGAACATCAATATATATGGAAATTTACCCATATAGAAGATATACTATTATGCTTTCCTTACTTATAAGGTGCCTATAATCAAATGCATCAATTAACTCATATTTCTAAGATTAACAAAAAAGTATATATTAAAATATAATTTTTAATTTTTTTCTGAAAAATGATGGCTAATTTTTAAAGAATACTAAATCAATGCTGGTATTCTTTCTTAAAAGCTGAAAACATTTCATATTTTATTAAGGCAAATTCTTGTCTATATGGAAATGCATTAATGTAAAACTACTAATTGAATAAAATTATCACCTTAAATCAATAGCACAAAATTACTCTCTTGGCCTTAGTTCAAAAATAAAAAGTAACAATTTTAAACTTTCACTTTCTAATACACACAGCAAGAAGATTTAACAATGTTGATGTTCATTCAGATAGAGTCCTAGCACTGAGTCAAAAGCATTTAACTTGGATCTTAAATTTTCAAAGTATTACTTGTATCGTTAAAATAAAGAAATGCAGGCTTTCTCCAGCAGACAGTGATTATGAGGTTCTCTGCTCACTTAAGTAGGATAAATTAATTCTTATTCAAAGGCAGAATACAAACAGTGAAAGATGTGAGAGCCTAAAACAAGTACTAAATGACTCTGACCAAAGCTTGTTTAGACTCTTAAGATATACACCACTCTGTATCTAATACAAGTAACCACATCATTAGTATGTGTTTATATACTAGAATGAAACAGTCTCTATTTATCTGTAATAGATACATTTCCTTAAACTGATATTTCCAATTTAATGGAAGAAATAATTATTTTTTTAAATTTTTCCTTTCCTTCTTGTTTCTGGCTCTGATTTAATAGATACATGATTAGACATATAGGAATTCATATATTTATATAGTTATATATCTAGTCATTTATCATATATGATACCATAAACACAAATGTATGATATAGATATGCATATATGAATACATATGTCTATACACATATAGATATACATAAAGATATATAGGTGTATCGCTATTTTATTCTTTTTCCCATAAACACAATCAGATTAATAGGTAAATGGAATAAAAACAAACCAAATAACACATTATGTTACAAATTTGAAAAATAATTAAAATAAGTAAGTTAACACAAAAAGCACAATTACAGAGGTATAAAAAGGTATACTTCTTTAGTATATCTCTAATGCCTGGCACAGTGCTGAGTATATAGTAAATAGCTCCCGACACAAAACAACATTGGCTATGCTTAACAACTTCTAACACTTGAATGTAAATCTTGGCATATTTTATTTTAAATTCTAAAGCTCTACAACTCTTTCTAAATGGGCTAATTCATTTTTCACCTTGGAATTTCAAAACAAACAAACAAAAAAGCCTGTTCTGTCTGGTCAAATAACTCATCAAGGGAAAGCTTAGAAGAGATTTAATGGAGAGACATACTCAGTAGCAGCGGTGAGTCTATCAATTGCTTTTAATTTTACAGGCTCATAGGCAGAAGGGACTTGCCTTGTCTCAGAGGAGACTTTGAACTTGGACTTTTGGGTTAATGCTGGGATGAGTTTAGACTCTGGGAAACTGTTGGGAAGGCATAATTGTGTTTGAAATGTGAGAAGAACATGAGACTTGTGAGAGGTCAGGGACAGAATGATATGTTTTGTCTATGTTTCCCCACCCAAATCACATCTAGAATTGTGATCCCAACATGTCAAGGGAGAGACCTGCTGGGAAGTGATTGGATCATGGATTTGGTTTTCCCATCCTGTTCTCATGATAGTTCTTATGAGATCTCGTGGTTTAAAAGTGTTTGACAGTCCCTCCCCCCACTGCCATGTAAGACATGCCTTGCTTCCCCTTCAACTTCTGCCATGATTGTAAGTTTCCTGAGGCCTCCCCAGCCATGTGGAATTGTGAATCAATTAAAATTATTTTCTTTATAAATTACCCAGTCCAGGTAGTTCTTTATAGCAGTGTAAAAATGAACTAACACACCACTCCCTAAATCAGTTCAGTACTGAGTAGAGTTAAGGCCTTCCCTTATGTCTGGATTTTCAGGCTCCCAAGTGGGGGTGTATATCCTCTAGGCAGTCTCTCCTTCTCTCATACTCCTAGTTTTCACCTGGCTCACAATGTAGGTTGCAATCTGCCACTTCTTTGAAAGATTCTGTGAATTCTTTCAGTTTTCCTGTTAATTCCCTGCATTGCCTTTTTAGAAAAGTTCACACTATGTATCTCTAAATACTATTTTGTCTTTCCAAGAGGGAGAGGCATGCTAACTCTGCCTCTGATTCACGACCTTAGAAAAATAAAATTTAAGTGAAGAATTTATAAAGTTTTAATATTAACTAGTTTTTTATTTTTTATTTTTTGAGACGGAGTCTCCCTCTGTTGCCCAGGCTGGAGTGCAGTGGCACAATCTCGGCTCACTGCAACCTCCCGCTCCCAGGTTCAAGCAATTCTCCTGTCTCAGCCTCCTGAGTAGCTGAGACTACAGGCACCTACCACCATGCCCAGATAATTTTGTGTATTTTTATTAGAGACAGGGTTTCACCATGTTAGCCATGATGGTCTCGATCTCCTGACCTCGTGTCTCCCTGCCTTGACTCCCCAAAGTGCTAAGATTACAGATGTGAGCCACCGTGCCCAGCTAATAAACTGATATGCTCCAAATATACTTGAAAAAAAATTTTTTTTCCCCCAAGACAGACTTTCGCTCTTGTTGCCCAGCCTGGAGTGCAATGGCATAATTTCAGCTCACTGCAACCTCCACCTCCCAGGTTCAGGAGATCCTCCTGCCTCAGCCTCCCTTGTAACTGGGATGACAGGAGTGCACCACCATGCCTGGCTAATTTTTGCATTTTTAGTAGAGATGGGGTTTCACCATGTTTGTCAGGCTGGTCTCGAACTCCTGACCTTAGGTGATCCACCCGCCCCAGCCTCCCAAAGTCCTGGGATTACAGGCATGAGCCACCGTGCCTGGTCTGCTATTTAATAAATGTTTAGTAGAAATAACTGGTAATGCTATGTCATGGTTTGGGTGTATCCCACCCAAATCTCATCTTGTATTGTAGTTCCCATAATCCCCACGTATCACGAGAGGGACTGGTGGGAGGTAATGGAATCATGGGAGCAGTTTCCCACATGTTGTTCTGTGATAGTAAGTTCTTAGGAGAACTGATGGTTTCATAAGGGGCTTCCCCCTTTGCTCGACTCTCATTCTCTCTCCTGTCGCCCTGTGAAGAGGTGCCTTCCACCATATTGTAAGTTTCCTTAGGCCTCCCCAGCCATGTGGAACTGTGAGTCAATTAAACCTCTTTCCTCTATAAACTATCCAGTCTCGGGTATTTCTTTATACCAATGTGAGAAGGAACTAACACATGCCATCTGAGAGTGGATTTTGTTGGAAGATTTTTTAAACATTATTAATAATTTAATCTCCATATTTTTATAAATTTATTCTGATTTATTCCTTTTTCAATTAGTTTTGATAGTTTTGGCCTCTCTAGAACTGTGTGCATTTCAAATATGGTACCTAATAAATTGGAATACAGTTGTTCATAATATTTCGTTATAATTCTTTATTTGTGTAAGGTTGGTAGCAATATCCCCACTTTAATGCCTAATTTTAGCAATTTGAAATTTCTCTCATTTTTGCCTAGTGAATTTAACCAAAGGTGTGTCAATTTACTCGATCTTTTCAAAGAAACAACAACTGTGAATTATGTTGATTCTTCCCTACTTGGAGAATTTAATCCATTGACATTTAACATAACCACTGACAAGATGGGCTTCATCTCTGCCATTTATTATTTGATTTCTATATGTCTTATATTTTTGGTTCCTTAATACCCTTTTAAGTGCCTTATTTTGTATTAAAGGGATATTTTCTGGTGTGTCATTTTAATTTCCTTGTCATTTCTTCAATTACATATTTTTAATTATTTTCTTAGTGGCTTCCCTGGGAATTATAATAATCATATAATTTCACATCAACCTAGTTTGGATTAATACCAATTTAATTTCAATAACATGTAAAACCTTTGTTTATAGCTTTGTCAACAACTATTTATGCTTTTTATGAAACGAGATACATCTTTATACATTGTGTATTTTATCAACAGAGATATTTAAGAATGTTTCATATGGTTGTCCTTTAAAATAGAAGAAAATGAAGTATAAACAAAAACTACATTTGTATTATCTATTTTTCATAACTTTTATATTTACATTTACTGTATTTTTTCAAAAAAAAATTTATGAAGATTTGAACAACTGTCTTCTTATTTCAGCCTGAAGGACTTTATCATTTCTCATAGCTCCTGTCATCTACTGACAAATGCCCTAACATCATGTTTATACACTGTCTTAATTACTCCTTCATGGTTTCTGATGAAAAATAAGCTATTTATTTTATTGAAGATACCTTGTACATAATGATTCAATTCTCTCTTCTTGTTTTCAAAATTCTTTCTTTGTTTTTGATAGTTGGCAGTGGGATTAAGTTGCATCTAAATGTGTATCTGTTTTGGTTTATCCTTCTAGGAGTTTCTTACCTTCTTAAATGTGCAAGTAGAGGGTTTTCAGAAAATGTGAATATTTTCCCCATTACCTTTAAATATTTTTTGCCGTTTTATTTCTTCTGGTTTCCCATTATGCATATGTTGGTACACTTATGCTGTCCAACAGGATCCTTAGGCTCTGTTCATTTTTCTTCTTTTTTTTTCTGTTACAGAGTGTATAATCTGAATTGCTGTATTGAAATACATTGAATATTTATTTTGCCTGTTTAAATCTGCTGTCTATTCTAGTGAACTTTTCAGTTCAGTTGTATTTTTCTACTCCAGAATTTGTATCTGTCTTTTTAAAAATAATTTATATATTAATCTTTTTCTCCATTTTGTGATGGATTGGTCTTACATTTTTTTCTTAATTCTGTAAATGTGGCTACCGTTGGCTCTTTGAACATATTTATAATAGATTGTTTAAATTTTTTCCTCAGTATGCTTAACATCTAGTCTTCTCCAGGCACAGTTTCTATTGACTGATTTTTATCTTGTGTGTGATCATATGCTTATTTCTTTATATACCTTGTAATACCTTGAATACTAGTCATTTTGGATATTATTCTAAGACTAGCCTGCAAATCAGATTCTCCTTTCTTCCTAGAGTTTGCTTTTGCTTTCATTTGTTGTTTGTTACTAAAGTAACTTTTCTGAACTGAATCAATAAAGTCTGTAATCTTATTTAGCCATTGAAGTGTTTGATTAGTTAACATTTTAGTCAGGAAATGAATGGAGAAAGACTTTCTTAAATGACTGAAAGCAAAAATGCCCTAACTTTGTGGAGAGGTTTTGTGTGCAAGTTTGGTCATTTCTTTAACACTCAGCAGGGAAGTTTACAACTCTCCCTTAGCTGTAACTTCCTGCTTGTTCAGAGCTTCAACACCAGCCAGAAATTAAAGCTTAGAGACATGTCAGGTCTGTGCTGAGCAAGTGCACAGCCATGGGCATGCACGTTCACTTCTAGATTCCCAGGAACTTTTAAAATCCCTTATGTACATCTCATTTCTAAGCATTTTCTTCCATGTTTTTTGGGTAGTTTCTTGTTTCTCCCAACTGTTACACATTGCCTCAGGCATCAGTGATCAAAATATTTGCCTCTAAATGTTTTAATACACAACCCCACATAATGATTTAGCACTGCATGAGTTCTGAGTGAGACCGAATAAGACAAGTATTTTCGGGTGTTCTTTCAGGGAGCTACCAGACAGAAGAAATAATGATCCTTTTTTGAGAATGAGATTTGTTTTTCTCCCTCCAGTACTGAGAATATACGCTATTATTTTCAATGCTACTGCTGAGCTGGAGAGTGTAGGAAAGGGCTAGAGCAAGTTAAAATTCTTCAAAGCTCACTGTTCTTACGGAGAGCCATTTTTCTGAAAAACAGGTACTTGCAAGTTTTTGTGTGGCTGAAAGCTTTTGGATAACTTTTCAAAAAGTTGATTCTCACATTGCTTAATCTGTTTTCTTTATTGCTTTTAAGGACAAGTAGAATTTCAGATTTCCTTACTTTGCTATTTTCTCTGACATCTCCATATAACATTCTTAAAATACAATGCATAGAAATGGAAAACTAATTAGAACTTGCCCGGTTTTAAGGTAGGTTGGGGAGAAGGATATAGTGTGGTTATAAAAGGTCAACATCAGGAATTCTTGTGGTCATAAAACTATTCTGTATTGTATGTGCAGGTGTCTCTGTTTTATTTTGCACAACTGTGTGTGAAAATACAATTATTGTAATATTTCAAAAAGTTTAAGTGAAAAAGAAACTAATAAAAGGGATTGAGTTACAGATACAATAGAACAAAAAATAATTTTCTATGGAAATCAGATTCCATCTCTTTTGAGAATGGTTAAATAAGTGCATTGCTTGTATCTATGTGCCCAATACTTAGACAACTAAATATCAACATAATTACATCCAGTGGAAGTTCTTTGTAAGTGTCACGAATGGGAAACTTACAGTATATTTATAATCTTTCTTAATGTGTATTTATTCATTTACTGGAATGAATAAATAACAAAATAATAACAAAACTTTTAATATTGAGATATGTAGGAGGAAATGCAAGAAGGAAAAGAAAGAGAAAAAGAAAAATAATAGCTGATACCAGTTTTATGATGTAAATATAGTATCTTAAATTGGTCAACACAAAGAGCAAGTACTGAAATAATTTAGTGGTTTGCTTTGGTAATGTATTTTAAGTTCCTTAAAATACTGCTCACTTATTATTGACAACTTCCAGTCCAAATTATGTCTGTAGTATTAGGATTTGTTTTTATGTCTCAAGTGAAGAGTCCCACATACTCTGTAGACAATGTTCTCAGTCCTGTGGTTTCCACTTATAGCTTTACTATCATTTTATTGGATAATTTCTACTAGTCATTACCATCATTCTTTCTTGCAAATTTCTCTGGAAACTATGCTTTTACTAGTTTGAAAGTCTCCCATCCCTTACTGTGTGAAAATGATTCTTGCTGTGATTAAATGAGGAGCAAAAAGTCACTCGCAGCAGGTCTAGTGGCATTCACTCTTCTTTCATGCAGAGTAAATGGGACTGGTGGGCTTTCTACTGAAAATCATTTCTGGGATTTCTCAAAAAGAAGGCAGACTGTGTGAACCATATGTAGATGGGTTCTTATGGCTTCTCAGACAATCAGGGAAGGAAATTTTCTCACCTTCGCTTGACAAAGTTGAATACGTCCAGATTATTAGCATTAGTCACTTTTACAGATGTCCCAGTTTCCTCTGTGTGTACTCAAGCACAGATATTTCTTTTTGTATGTTTTTCCGGTTATGCCTTATGCTAAACCAAAGCAACTAGAAAATTGATAGGAAGACTACTTGTAAGAGGAGGGAGCAACTAGAAATGGATAGTGGTTTAGTATAATGAGATTATCTCATCGGGTAGAAATTTATGTAGTATCTCTTTCTCTGCCTGTGTACTGCAATATATGGTTACATGTTTAGTAGCTGTATTTTAAAAATAAGAAGGAAATAGTGAAAGAGGAAAAAGTCAAAAACTGATCCACTCTTTGAGCAAAGCTTTTTTTCAGAATTTTGTTAGTATTCATCATACACCAACTAGTTTACATATTTAGTTCTTTACAATGAAAATGATAAAAAATTATAAGCACACATTTTATGATTTTTAATTCAGATTATGAAAAATTCTATCTTATTTGTAAATAATATCTTTAACACCTGAGTGAGTTTACTTGCTCAGAAAGGAGTATGAGGTTTATTTCTACCTAAGGATTTGATACATTTCATTAGTACTAAAATGTTTTTATTAACTTCAGCACCTTCAAGCCTAGTTTGCCTGCCCATACTGGAAGTATAACCTCCTCTTTTCATTTGTTTTCAAACTGATGAAATAAAATTTTCAAGCATTTTTCCCCTTCTACCAATGATCTGAAATACTACATGGCTCTAAGATGAATGTACATTTGCATGTTTGACTGGAAGTTCTGCAACTATTGCCTATGCCAATGAGTTTAAGTACACCGTCAACACATTTGACCTCCCATTCTTATAATCTTGTCACTTGAACCTGCTGTTTTGCATCTTCTAGCACTCTTAATTTTGTTTTCCTATTTAGCAAGTCAAACATCTTCCCACTATAAATTTCAAAAAAGGTATCATATACTTGACATTCTAGCTTCTTACAGTTTGGCTCCCTTAGCATTAAAAAAATAGAGCTGCTAATGCATAAATTCCTTTAGAATACTCTTGATTTTTCCTAAAAAGTCACCATCTATAGTGGTGAGTTTTTCTATATCCAGTCTGCCTATAAGCAACACATGCAGCCTAGTGGTCTAGTGGTAAACCTTTTTTATTGGGTGGGTGTTTCTTCTTTTTTTTTCAAATTTATTATACTTTAAGTTCTGGGATACATGTGCAGAACGTACAGGTTTGTTACATAGGTATACATGTACCATCGTGGTTTGCTGCACCCATCAACCCATCAGCTAGGTTTTAAGCCCCGCATGCATTAGGTATTCATCCTAATGCTCTCCCTCTCCTTGCCCCCTACCCGCGACAGGCCCTGCTGTGTGATGCTTCCCTCCCTGTGTCCATGTGTTCTCATTGTTCAACTCCCACTTATGAGTGAGAACATGCAGTGTTTGGTTTTCTATTCCTGTGTTACTTTGCTGAGAATAATGGTTTCCAGCTTCATCCATGTCCTGGCAAAGGACAAGAACTCATTCTTTTCTTTATGGCTGCACAGTATTGCAGTACTCCATGGTGTATATGCGCCACATTTTCTTTATCCCGTCTACAATTGATGAGCATTTGGGTTGGTTCCAAGTCTTTGCTATTGTGAATAGTGCTGCAATAAACATATGTGTGCATGTGTCTTTATAGTAGAATGATTTATAATCCTTTGGGTATATACTCAGTGATGGGATTGCTGGGTCAAGTAGTATTTCTGGTTCCAGATCGTTGAGGAATCACCACATTGTCTTCCACAATGTTGAACTAATTTACACACAAATACATATAACCATGTTTATTAATAGGATATTCTGTTGTTAGTGTCTATAATCCAAACTTCCTCTAAAGTCTCTGATTATATACATAATTTTATAATTTGGGTTTGTAGCATCAACATCCTGGGCTATTTTTTTCTTTAAATTCTTTCTGCTTAAGTCACTTTTTTCTTATTTTCTTTTTAATTTTTCTACCTTCTTTTACACAATTAGATTTTTTTTTTTTTGACAGGGTCTTCCTCCTGGTGTGCAGTGGCACAATCTTGGCTCACTGCACCCTCTACCTCCCAGGCTCAAGTGGTCCTCCCACCTTAGCCTCCCAAGTAGCTGGGACTACAGAGGCATGCACCATCACGTTCGGCCAATTTTTTGTATTCTTAGTAGAGATGGAGTTTCGCCATGTTGCCCAGGCTGGTCTGGAATTCCTGGGCTCAAGCTATCCACTCAACTCAGCCTCCCAAAGTGCTGTTATTACAGGCGAGAGCCACCACGCCCTGCCTGCAATTAGATTTTCTACGTATCTTCTGTTGTGCAGAGAAAAACTGTTCAGGAAGTTGACTAGGTGTGCATGAGTAGAACCAATGATTTTTTTATCTCTCTTGGTGGAGAGTCATTGTTAATAGAAGCCACTACAGTCCATTAATTCTTTACAATCTTGTTTAACTTGCCTGAAGATGTTAGAGATGAGGGTGTTTCTATACTGGGTTAATTTTTTTCTGTCAGTTACAAGGTCAGGGTTAAGGGAAGGATGCTGATCAGGTCAATATCTTTGTATTTTGTAGCTCCATTTTCTATCCATTTAACAGTTATACCATCCTTATCTGTTTTTGAAGATTTTAACCATTGTTTGATGCATTTGCCTATTGCTCCAATAGATCTGCACATAAATCCTAATCTGAATCTTGCCAATGTTGGCCACTCATAGTGAATTTTAAAGGATGAATATAAAGTCATATATATATATATATATATTCCTCATCTAAATTATGTACACTACGTTATGACATATTATGTTAAAATACATTCTATTGGCAGTTGAGAAAGGTTACAAAGTTTTGAGCACATTTTAGAAATACAACCAAGTTAAATACTTAAAAATATATATTTTTATAATGAAGGTATGGCATGATGTATCAATGAACCTATTGCTTTAGACATATTAATATTCATGTTTATCCATTCAATTTTTAACTACCTTTCCAAAACTGCCACATCAGCTGGTTGTTCTAAAGTTGTTTCTAAATACACACATTTGTCTTTTCTCAGTAAAAACTTAAAAACAAAAACCTAGAAAACTAGATTGAAATTAAATGTGCGAAACATATTTTTCAAAAGGTACAAGTCAGAAACTAATAGATTTAAGAATTGTTAGATACATTAATTAGTAATATTTTTAATAACTAGAAAAACAAAAATATTTGGTGTTTGCTTTTTACCTTTAATGATACTGTATAACTGGTGACCTTTCTGTTATAAAATAGTTATTTATGATCTATGTTAAGTGATGAAAATTGAAGATAAAGAGGTTTATATTGGTGAATCATTATTCTGTGATAGTTTGAACTATTTACTGACTAGCATTTCTTCCATCCTTTTTCTTGCCATTTTTCCTCTGCCTTGTTGGCTTTGTTCTTGGCCATGTTATTTTGCTGCATATAAACAGATGTTTTAAATGTAATTTTTGTGTGCTGTGGCCCTCTTGCTCTGACTCTTCATCATTAAAATAGTATGTCCTAGATAATGAATACATTCCTTCAGTGTAGATTCTGAAATGAGAAGACTTGTGGAGCCATGTTTAACCAAATCTAGCTGAGCCTAGAATATACAGGCCCCATAGAGTCTAGTGAATCCAGCATAAAACAGCAAAGCCAAGAGAGCCCAATAGAGCTACAGTGTACTTAAGACCGTAAAGTAAAGTAAGTAAGACATAAATGTTTGTTTTTTGAAGCCTCTGAGAATACATGGCTGTTAAACCACAAAACCTTATGAAATCTTATCATTATACTTATCTAACACTGACTTGAAGAACTTTGAATTAAAATAGCCACTGTTGGCGTTTGTAGATTCAATTGAGTCAGATTGGTTAACTCTTTGGTGTAATCAATTGCTACATTACTAATCATCAAAACAGAAGGAAACCCATAATACATGTGCTCATAGTTTTGTTAGACCATGCTTACAGAACCCCTAGAGAATTAGGGAATCAGTGAGAGCAGAATAATACATACAATAATGACAGCAGTTTGGACCTTACTTGTAATCAACAAACTTGATTACAAACAAAATTTTAATAAAAAATAAGAAAAATAAAATCCTGTAACAAAGCTTTTATTTGACCTTTACTGTAGGTTGTAGATTGGAATATTGTTATTAATATAGAAGACACATTCATCTTAAGCAGTTAGAGACCAAGTCGACTTCATTTATAAAGAATAATTTTATACTTATAGTCTGAAAGAGATGATGATCATCACTAGAATTTGAGACAGAATTTATCAAAATTGATTTCTCAAATAATCATAGTTTGTAAAATTGTTTATAATTACCATGAGGCATTCAATTTTTCCAAGATAGGGGCATTTTTATTTAAAAAATAGAATGATTATTATAGTTTATAATAGCAAAAACCGCAATTACTTTTACACCAACCTAATACTTCATTTCTTATGTCTTTAATACATGCCATGTGGAATGTCCAGAGGTCATTGTAAATAAACAGCATAAAGAGTCCCAAACATAGGGGAAACAAACAATCACATCAGCAAATTACAATGATAACAAAAAGGTCAGTATTTGGAAAGGTTACTAAAGAGAAGATTGATTGAAGATTTGGCATCTAACTGTGCCCAGAATCACAATGCTAATCTCTATCAGTGTGTAGCATTCAGGACTTCTAAAGGTAGAGATGAATACACTCTCAGCAAGCAGTAGAAGGCCTATTGGGTTACCTGAAACCCATCAGTGTCACATAACAATAACCTTTATTTTGGTATTCATCTTTAAATCTATCTCATACTGCTTCCCATTGTTGGCTTTGCATTTATTTATTTTTTAAGAAACCAAATCCAACTGAGATTGCAGCCAACACTGACTGTTACAGATAATTGTGCTTAAAAGCACAGCTATAGGTGGAGATATTTCCAACTCTTATTATTGATGCTGGCCCACATAATGATAAAATGCTGTTTCAAAGGAATATTTAGAGTGTTATTTAACACTGAATGAATCTGCTATAATTCTAGGACAAATAAGTGAAGAAATCTGAACTAAATCACAAAATCACAAAAACACCAAGTAACAAACTTATCATATGTTTCCAGGAATCATCTATTCATTCAATAATAATCAAGGATAGCCTACTGGGTGCTAGTCACTATTATATGTCAAAAGGATACAATAGTCAGGAAGCATACAAGTTCATGCTTTCATGAGATATTCATCATTTTCTAGTTAGAGAGACAGACAAAAGAGGTAAACTAGTTTATACTTTATAGTTATATATTAAACAAATAATACAGAGTGATTTGGGAAGTGAGAATAATATATGAAGGCAAAATAAACAAGATTATGACATGCAGTTTCTAGTTTGGCATGTAAGGAGCTTGAAAGTCATTACTCCACCCTAGCAACAAGTATAAATCTAAACAAATTTCAAACCAAAAACTCTTTGTAGAGAACTACACCTGACCACAGCAGAGACCCTCAGACAGAAACCTTAAGTTAGAACCAGTAACAGAGTAAGAAAACTTAAACTGTAACTGACAAATAGCAGGAGGCTCATTGTGGACAAGTATGAGAGTTAAAAACTCCAGGGAATCCAGTATTAGAGGGCATGTCCACATTTTGTGAGTTTTGCTTTACCTGGTTTTTGCAGTACAGAGCTTAGAAAAGCTTCTTTGTGCCTCTGGAAGAGGGGAGGAAAAAGTAACCCTCTGAAATATCTCAAAGTCTTGTGTTCTTAACAAGGCCTGCCCTTAAGAGAAACTATTTGATCACATCTTACCACCACATTGCTAAAGGCTCATTTACTATAGTTCATTTTATCATTTTATCCAGTAGATTGTGTCAAGCTTTACATACTAAGGAAACAGAGTTTCAAGAGACAGAGAAGGCATCAGAATCAGACACGGATATGAAAGGAATGTTGAGATTATCAGATAAGCAATTTAAAATAACTATAATGAATACAGCAAGGGCGGTAATGGAAAAATTAGACAAAATGGAAAAAAATAGATGGGTAATGTAAGGAAAGAGAAGAAAATGTTAAGAAACAATAAAAATAAATGTTAACTCTCTAACCAAAATAAAAAGAATGCCTTGGATGAGCTCATTAGTAGACTATATACAGCTGAGGAAACAATGTCTGAACTTGAATACAGGTCAATAGAATCTTCCACAACTATAATATCAAAAAGAAAAAAGACTGAAAAAATAAAATGGAAAATCCAAGAGGTATGAGACAAATAGAAATAGTAGAAGGAGAGAAAAATAGGCAGAGAAATATTGGAAGTAATAATGACTGTGTATGTCTTCAACTTAGTGTCTGACATGAAACCACAGATCTAGGAAGTCCATAGAACATCAAGCAGAACACACTTAAAACAGACACATTCAAAAACCCAAAGCCTACATCCAGGCATATTATATTAAAACTGTACAAAGTCAGATATAAAGAAAAAAACCTTGAAAGAAGCCAGAGGGTGAAAAACAGCTTACCTATACAAAAGCAAAGATAAGAATTTACCTTTGACTTATCAGAGATCATGCAAGCAATAGAGTGGTGTGAATATTTTAAGTCTTGATTAGTGAGAGAGGGTGGGAGAGAGAACTAGCCTTGAATTCTGTATCCTGCAAACTTATCCTTTAAAAGTGAAAGAGTATACTTTCTCACATAGACAAATATTGAAGACATTTGTTGCCGGTACACCTAGCTTGCAAAAAATGTTAAAATAAGTTCTTCAGAGAGAAGAAAAATGATAGAGATCAAAGAGTAGATCTACAAAAAGAAAGGAAGAGCACTAAAGACAGAATGACTGAAGATAAAATAAATCTTTGTTTTTTATTATTAATATGATAGATTACAGTTTGTTAAAACCAATAATGACTATGTAGTTGATGAATATTGCTTATGTATTCGTGAAATAAATGACAATATTGGCACAGGGATAGAAGAGAGTAATTAAAAATACAGATGCTTCTTGACATATAATGGGGTTATGTCCCAATAAACCCATCATAAATTGAAAATATTGTAAGTCAAAAAATGCATTTAATACATTTAATCTAGTGAACACGGTAGCTTAGCCTAGCCTACTTTAAGTGTACTCAAAACAGTTCCATTAGCCTATAGTTTTGTAAAATCACCTAGCATAAAGCCTATTTTATTTAAAAAGTTGAGTATTTCATATAATTTATTAAATACATGAAAACAGAATGCTTATATGAAAACTTGATGTGTGTGTTCTACTGAATGTATATCACATTCACACCATCAAAAAGTCAAAAAATTGTAAGTCAAACCATTGTAAGTCAGAGACCATTTGTGTTATGTTACTATAAAGTACTTACACTATTTTAAATAATGTTATTTTAAAGTAGACTTGAGTAGTTGTAAATGTATGTAGCAAACTCTTGGGCAACAACTAAAAAAACTAAAAAGAAAAAGAATTATAATTGATGTGCTATGAAGCAAAGCAAATAAAATCATACACACAAACTGCTTAATAAGAACTACAAAATACAGAAAAAGAGTGGAAAAATAGAGATAAAAGGGCAACAAATAGAAAATAGTAATAAATAGTGTAGCTATTAATCCAAATATATCAATAATCACTTTATATGTCAGTGTTTTAAAAGCACCAATTAAAATATACATTGAAGGGAACACAAAACATGACACAACTATATGTAGGCTACGTGAAACCCACTTTAAATATAAAGAAAGATTTAGACTATAAGTAGAGGGATGGAGACGGCTATACCATGCTAACACCAACCCAAAAGAAATTGGGATAGAAATAGTAACTTGGATACAGCAGACTTCAGAGCAAGAAAACTTATCAGGGATAAAGTGAAGCATTACTTAATAATGGGTGGATTCCTCAGGAAATCACAACAATCCTTAAAGTGTATGGACCTAACAACAGAGCATTAAAATACATGGGGCAAAAACAGATAGAACTACAAGGAGAAAAATATGCAATTAATATTATAATTGGAGACTTTAACACCCTTCTCTCTATCAGAAACAAACAGATTCATCAGGCAGAAAATCAATAATTACATAATTCAACCCTATAACACTATCAAACAACTAGGTATAATTGACATCTATAGGCTATTTCATCCAACAATAGTAAAATACATATTCTTCTGAAGCTCACATGGAAAATTCACCAAGATAGAACACATTCTGGGTCATAAAAAAAACCTTGCCAAATTTAAAAGGATAGATATCATAATGTATTCTCTCTGACCACAATTACTTAAACTAGAATTCAATACCAAGAAGATAGCTATAAAACCCCAAATCACATGGAGATTAAAGAACATACTTCTAAATAACAAATGGGTTAAAGAGGAAATATTAGGAGGAATTTTAAAATATTTCAAAGTAAGTAAAAATGAATATACACAACTTATTAAAATTTATAGGATACAGTAAAAGCAGTGGAGGGGAATTTATACTACTGAATATTAGAATAAAACAAATATCTAAAACCTACAATCTAAGCTTCCACTTCGTAAAACCAGAAAAAGTAGAGCCAATAATATTCAAAGTAAGAAGAAAAAATGATAATGTTTAGAGCAGAAATCAATGAAATTGAAAGCAACCAGTCAATAGAGAAAATCTATGAAAACAAAAGCTGGTTGTTTAAAGAATAAAACTGATAAAATTATAGTCAAGCTAACTAACAAATAAAAGAGAGAAGACACGAATATCAGAAATAAAATGGGGACATCCTTAGAGATCCCATGGGCAATATAGAGAAAATAAAGGAATACTGCAAACAAATCTATACTGACAAACTTGATAAACTAGATAAAATGAACCATTGAAAGACACAATCCATGGAATCTCACAAAAGAAGAAATAGACAATTAGAATAGGCTTATATCTATAAAAGAAATTGAATACATAATTAACAACCATCCAAAACAGAAAGCACCTGGCCCAGATGAGTTTGCTCCTGAATTCTACCAAACACTTAAGGAAAAAATTTTATCCATTATCTACAATCACTTGTAGAGGATAGAAAAAGACAGAATCCTTTCCAACTAATTTTATGAGTCCAGCATTTTCCTAACAACAAAACGAGACAAAGACAGTACAAGAAAATAAAACTGCAAACCAATATCTCTTATGTACATATATGCAAAATCATAAGTGGGATATTAGCAAATTGAATATAACAATTTATAAAAATTATTATACATCATGACCAAGTGAAATTTATTCCAGACAGCAAAGCTGTCTCAATTCTCAAAAATCAATTGATGCAATGTGTTATGGTCTGAATGTTTGTGTCTTTCCCAAAAAATCTGTATTTTAAAATCTAAACTCCCAACGTGATGGTGTATGAAGGTGAGTTTTTTGGGAAGATGATCAGGCCATGAGGGTAGAGAACTCATGAGTTATTAGTGTCTTTATGAAAGAACCTTCATAGAGCTCCTTCACTCCTTCTATCATGTGAGGACACAGAAGTGAGCCATCTATAAACCAGAAAGGGGGCCCTCACCAGACACTGAATCTGTAAGCCCTTGATCTAAGACATCACACCTTTTATAACTGTGAAAAATAAATGTTTGTTGTTTATGTCTGTTTAGAGTATTTTCATTATAATGAAAATATAATGAAAAGCATTCTAATGAAAATGATCCATCACATCAACAGTCTAAAGAATAATCACATGATCTGATCAATAGATTCAAGAAAAAATTGACAAAATTCAGTGCCTATTCATAATAAAAACAGTCACCAAACTTGGAAGAGAGGAAATTTCCTCAACTGGACAAAGACCATGTACAAAAACCCTATAGCTAGCATCATACTTATTGGTGAATAATGTGAAGTTTTCTCACTAAGATCAATAAAAGGCAAGGAGATTCCCTCTCATCTCTCCTTTTCATCATCATACCGGAAGTCCTAGTTAACACATTAAGACAAGAGAAGTAAATGAAAGGTATAGAGACTGGGAAAGAAAAAATAAAATTGCATTTCTTTGTTGATTATATGTGTGTATTAAAAAAACAAGTATCAATAACCTCATGTAACTAAAAAAGCAAATATAGAAAGGCTTTAGGATACAAGTTATATATAAAATTTAATCACTTTCCTACACATAAGCAATAAACGAGTGGAACTGGAAATTAAAACACAATACCATTTATATTAGCACTAGAAATAATAAAATACTTAGATATAAATCTAACAAAATAAACAGAAGATGTATATGAGAAAAACTATTAAATAGTGAAATAAGAAACCAAATAACTAAATAAGTGCAGAGATGTTACATATTTATGGGTAGGAAGAGACAATATCGTCAAGATGTTAGTTCTACCCAACTTGATCTATACATTCAATGAAATCCAAGTCAAATTCCTTACAAGTTAATATTTAGGATACTGGCAAACTGATACAAAATTTATATGGACAGTCAAAAGACCAGGAAAACCAACACAAACACTGAAAGACAACAAATTTGGAAAATGACATTACCTGACTTCATGACTTATTATAAAGCTATAGTAATCAATACAGTGTGGTCTTGATGAAAGAATGAACAAATAAATTAAGGGAAAAAATAAAGCATAAAGAAAGAGATCCATACAAATATAGTCAACTAAATTTTCAGAAAAAAATAAAAATAATACAATAGAAAAACAGTATTTCAAACAAACGGTGGTTTAACTGAATATCTAATACAAAAAAAAATCTAGACACAGAACATACACCCTTTACAAAAATTATCCCAAATTTATCATATACCTAAATGTAAAAATGTAAAATTATAAATCTCCTAAAAGATAAAAGGTGACCTTGGTTTGGTGATCATTCTTCAGATATACCAAAGGCACAGTCCAAGAAATAAATATATGATAATCTGTACTTCATTAAAATTAAAAGCCTCTCTTTGCCAAAAGATACTGACAAGAGAATGAAAAGACAAGCCACAGACTGAGAAAAAAATATTTGCAAAAATCATATCTGATAAAGGACTCTTAGCTAAAATGTATGCAAAATTCTTTAATTCAACAATAAGAAAATGAGCAACCCTATTTTAAAATGGACAAAAGATCTGAGCAGACCCTGCATAAAAGATATATAGATAGCAAATAAGCATATGAAAAGATGCTCAACATCACATATCATTAAACAAATTTTAACAGCAATGTGATACCACTACACACCTATTAAAATAGAATCTCAAACACTGACAGTACCAAATGCTGGTGAGGATATGGACAATGGAAAGCCTCATTCATTGCTGATGGGATTGCAAAGCAGTACAGCCACGATAGAAGACAGTTTGGTGGTTTCTTAAAAACTAAACACACTCATTACATGATCCAGCAATCATGCTCCTTGGTATTTACCCAAAGGAAATGAAAACTTATGTCCACACAAAAACCTGCACACAGATATTTATAGCAGCTTCATAATTTCCCTAACTTGGAAGCAACCAAAGTGTTTTTCAGTATATGAATGGATAAATAAACAGTGGCACATCCAGACAATTGAATATTGTTCAGTGCTAGTGAAAAATGAGCTATCAAGCCATGAAAAAACATGGAGGAAACTTTAAAAACACATTACCAAGTAAAAGAAGCCAATCTGGTAAAGGCTATACACTATATTGTTCCAAGTATTAAATTACAAAAAAGGCAAAAATTATAGCAACAGTAAAAGTATCAGTGGTTGTCAGGGTTTAGGGAGGAAGGAGAGACGAGGAAGTGGAATACAAGGTTTCCAGGTCACTTTAAATGTTCTGTATGATACTATAGTGGTGGATCTGTGTCATTATACATTTGTTAAGAGACACAGAATATAAAATGCCAAGAGTGAATCCTAATATAAAGTACGGATTTAGGATGGCAATATGTCAGTGAAAGTTCATTGAATGCAACAAATGTATTACCCTGATATGGGAAGTTGATAGTGGAGAAGACTGTGGGCGTGTGGTGTCAGGAGTATATGGGATCTCTCCATACTTTCTGCTCTATTTTGCTCTCAACATAATCCTGCCCTAAAAATAAAATATGTATTTAAAAAATTAATAAGGAAGCATTTCAGGCAGAGAAAAAACATCAAGAAAAATATTCCCTGAGTTTGTACAGGTTTAATATGTTCAAGGAATATAAAGAAAGGCTATGAGGCTACCACTCAAGAATGTGGAGTCTATTCATGGGTCAAACAGTGCCATTTATAATACCAGTTGGTATTGCAAAGTAGACTCAAAACTCATAATTGATCTGAGTCTACAAACACGAATATAGCAATTGGAAAGTTCATTTTATTTGGTTTTGTCATTGTATTTTGAGTCCCTACTAAATATAAAAAACACTTTTCTGGGTCTAGGAATGAATTAAAAACATGAAGAAGACACTGTTCCTACTCTAATGGAGCTAAAAATCTAGTATGATATAGAAGATATAATTAAAACAGAAAGTAATACATAACAGCTCATAAAAGATAAAAATTGAATACTCTAAGGACTGAGTGGAATAACTTACATATTCATTTTTAATAAAAGTATTTCTTGAGGAATTATTGTGTGCCACACATTTTTCTAGGCAATAAGGATGATCATTAAACAACATAAACAAAAATATCTGTCCTCCACAGAGAGTATATTTTCATCAGCTGTGACAGACAGCATACAATAAATTTAATAAATAAATGCAGTATATAGAATGTTAGAAGTTGGTAAGTGTTATGGAAATAAATAGAGCAGTCCAGGAGATTAAAAGGTCTCATGGCAGGTGTGAGGTGGGAATGAGTCCAATATTAAATAGGGTGATTGGGGAAGAGTAACAACAAAGGGAATATATTAACACTTACTTGAAATAAGTGATAGATTTAGCTATTAAATTGTGTTGGAAGAATATGCAGGGAAAATAAAACAGCATCTGATTCAATAGGAAAATAATATCAGTGTCCCTGTTACTGTTAGAAACAAGACAGAAATGTCCTTTCTCTCTACCACTATTTGATATTATGTTGAAGGAATTAGTCAATACAATTAGACAAGGGAAGACAATTAAAAGCATACCAATTGGAAAGGAAAAGTTAGTCTAGCTTAATTTGTGAATAACACGGCTATACATCTAAACAACCTAAAAGAATTCACTGAAAAAGTGCTACATCAAACAAGATAATTTAATACATTCTCAGGTAATGCAATTAATGCATAAAATTAATAGCATTATGAATAAAAATCAAGACCAATTTTAAGAGATAAGAGGAGATAAGGAGGAGAATATTTCATTTACAAAATAAATTTAAAATTTGGCTTTAGTGAGTAATTCCAGAACTGGGGAAATAAACATACAAGATTATCTTAGGGTATTTTATAGTGCCAGAAAGTAAAAGTAATGCTCAAAAAGCCAAACTAAACTAGAAACCTACAATGATTTGAATGTGTCACAAGCCAACTGAAAAGAGCATCCATTGACCAAAAGCTGGAAGAGATTGAACATCTTAAGTAATATTGGATAATAATAAAAATATAGAATAAATATTCCTGCATCTGTACTGGTATAAATATATAATTAAATACATTCATAAGAAAGAACAAATCTCCTATGCAGAATTTCAAATAAATTATGGAGATTACAGCCCCCAAAGGAGGTGAAGCATAAATCTCCACTGCTTAAGTGTGGGATGCATGTATTGGCTTTCTTTCAAAGAGTACACTACAGATAGTTTAAAAAGAGACCTTTACAGTAAAGAAACCTGATGAACACTGCCACAGCCATGTGATCAAGCTTATTATCACTAGTGATAAGTCAGTCATATTGACAGCATAATATGATGTGATGAAAATCACATTTTGCCTCTATGGTTTCTCTATAAACACACATAATCCCAGTCTAATAATGAGAAAAACATCAAACACATCTCAATTGGGTGATATTTTAAATATACTTGAAGAGTACGCCTAAATTTGTCAAGGTCATTAAAAAAAACAAGGAAAATCTAAGACACTGTAATAGCGAAGACAAGTTTAAAAAGACACAATGACTAAATATAATGTGGTACTGTGGATGGGATACTAGAACAGAAGAATGATAATAGGGTGAAAAAACTAATGTAATTTAAATAAGCGATGGAGTTTAGTTAATAATAATGTGTTATATTTAATTATTAATTAGAGCAAATATATAAAACTAACATAAGAGATAGGTTAAACTGGGTGTGGGGGATATGTAACTTTTGTAATACCTTCACATTTTTTTTCAGTAAATCTAGAACTAATCTAAAAAATGTTTTTTAAATATTGGACATGAGCTTAACAAGAAACGTATAAAGCTTATATGAGGGAGATATAAAACACTCTGCAAACATGCCAAAGTGAACATAAAAGCAGGAAAAAAATAGTATAAGGTTTTAGAAAAGAAGACTTAATTTCATAAATATTCTTTTTACCTGTAGGTTAATTTATAAATTTTAGTAATTCTAACAAAATTATCATCTGGCTCTTGTTCCTCTAGTAGAACTAGAAGAGTTTATAATATAAACACTTGGAAGAACAAACTTACCAAAATCGGGAAAAAATGAATTATAAGAACAACTGGAGTAACCATACCTGATATTAAAAGAGCCTGTAAAGGCAATATACTTAAAATATTTTAGATTGTTATTAATAAACAGAATGATGTAACAGAAGGAAAATTTAAGAAATCCCCTCCCAACTCCCACCCTTCCTAGTCTGTAATTTCTATTATTTCACACTCTATGTCTATATGTACACATAGTTTTTCTCCTACTTATAAGTGAAAATATACAGTACTTGTCTTTCTGTGTGTGACTTGTTGCACTTAAATTAATGGCTTTCAGTTCCATCCATGTTACTGCAAAAGACATGACTGCATTCTTTTTTATGGCTAAGTAATATTCTGTTATGCATACACACCACATTTTCTCTATCCAGTCTTTCATTGATGGACACTTAGGTTGATTCCATATCTTTACTATTTGTGAATAGTGAAAAACACACAGGTATAGGTATCTTGTTGATAAATGATTTCTTTTCCTTTGAGTAGATACCCAGTTGTTGGATTGATGGATCAAATGGTAGTTCTATTTTTAGTTCTCTGAGAATCTCCATATTTCTTACAGATTTGGAGGCTGTGATGTCTAAGATCAAGGTGCTGGTAGGTTTCGTCTCTTCTGAGGGCTGTTCTCTCCTTCCAAGTTGATGCCTTGTTGATGCATCCTGTGAAAGGGGACTAGTGCTGTACTCCCACAGGATAGGAAAAATGGAAGGGCAAGAGGGGAGAATGCTGTGTCTTCACATGCCAGAAGAATGAAAGAGCAAATGGGAAAGCCTAAGCTATTTCCCTGCAGCCCTTTTATAAGGATTCATAAGTGGGGAGCCCTCATGACTTAATCACTTCCCTAAAGGCCCCTTATTTGAATACCACCACAATAGGGATTATTTTAACCCCTGAATTTTGGAGGATATTAAGACCATAGCAGGTTATTTTTTTAATGGTCATAAACTTAACAAGAAATATGTAAAGATCCTACTCCTTCCCTTCCCTTCCCACAGCTCAGCTTAAAGTAAGTTCTGCTTTGGGTGGGTGTGGCTAAAATAGAGTTCTCTCACTCTTCATCCTTCAATTAAGGGTTACTGTATCTCTCCGTAATTAGCAATAAAGCCAGCATTTCTCATCCCCTCTGCCTCCAAACTGAAGAGGTAAAATGTGGCTGATTAGTGTGGCTGAAATATTTGGGACTTCCTTCCTCCATTGAGCCTCTATCTATAAGACAGAGGCTCTATGCCAGATGCAGCAGGCTGAAAATACTAGGACCTGATTGCCCTCATTTCAGCTTGCTTATAGGAAAAAAGTTTTATGCTGGGAGAGGCAAGCTGAAAAGGCCACAGGCCACCACCACACCTGATTCCCACAGCAGTGTCTCTGATATTATACATAAGTGCAAAGGCATTCCACAAGAAAAAAAAGTGAACTAAAGCACTTCCTAAAAGAACTTGATTTTATGTGAAACAGAGGACTGGGAAGTTTGAACCTAACTTTGAGGTATCCTAACAGTTATTTTAAGAGCGCCCTCAAAATAACAGCTCCTCTTAAATAAGAGAAGCAAGCTAAACAATAGCCCAACTTGTTGACCACAGAGCCCTCCTACAGTCATGACAAACTCGAAGACTGGCATCAAGATCTATCTTGTCCAAATTCAACTGAGAAAAAAGGTTGTTGAGCAAGTTAAACCCCAGGCCATTGTTGATCATCAGCTTGTAATTAGTGGAGCCTAAAGGCTGCCAACTAATTGTCAACTAAAAAAGATCACTTAGCAGAGTATTAGAAAGAGAGGCAGACAAAGAGAGCCCTACTAAATCCATTGTGCATTTCAGTGTGATTATACGCAGGATCCCCATACTGTGGGAAAAATGAACATCACTAAAAGCAAACATGCCTGAATTGATCCTAATAAGGTGACTCTTAGTAAATATAACAAACTTTATAAATGTGCACTTGCTCTACTTTCTATTCATTGATATAAAATTATCAAAATAATAATTGTTACAACGTATAGTCAGCTTTGTAACATATTGATATAAAAATTATAGCACAAAAAATGAAGAAATGGAATAGAGCAAAATAGGAGTGACATTTACATATCTGGCTGAAACCAAGTTAGTATAAATCTAAGGTAGATTGCAAGAATTTAAGATGTATATGGTAAGCCCTAAAATGACCACTAAGAAAATAATTCAAAACTATAGTGCATTGTTTACTAAAGAAATCAAAATCTTATAGTAGGAAATATCCACTTAATGTGAAAGAAAAGAGTAAACAAATAGTTGAGAAATTAAATAAACATCTTCAGACAGCAAACTGACAGATATAAGTTCAACTTCCTCAGTAATAACAATAAATGTAAATGAATTAAACAATTAAATAAAACATGGCGATTGTCAAACTAGATTTTTAAAAACAGTTTAAACTATAGCATATCTATAGAAGACATGTCTTAGATTCAAATCTAAAAATAGAAAGAAAAAAAGATGTAAAAATGTATGTCCTGCAGCCAGAAAACATAGAAAGCTGTACTGCCTAAATGAATATGACACAATAGATGTGAGAAGAAGAAAAGTTATTAGAGATAAAGAAAAAGTTTATACTGATAAATGTATCAATACATCAGGAAGTTAAAACAATTATAACATATATACACTTAACAGCAGAGCCCCAAAATACATGAAGCAAAATTTAACAGTAATGTGGGGAAAAATACATGATTTAACAATTCAATTTCAATATTTCAAATTCAATAATGTGTACAATAATCACGCAGACTAGCAAAAAAATAGACAACTATAAACCAACTAGACTTAACACACACATATATAGAACACTTATCCAACGACTGAACACACATTCTTCTCAAGTGCACACAGACATTCTCCAGGATAGATAAGATGCTAAGATCATAAAACCAGGCTCATTAAATTTAAAAATTATTTTCTAACATGAAGACAGGAGCATATTCCTCTTCTATAACTCAGGTTAAAAGTAGTTTTAGTGCCCTAAAAAACAATATTCCCATAACTTTATATTTTTGTATTTTTCATTTGTTACTTTGAACAATTCAGTTTGCAGAAAGTTTGTTTTAGAAAATGTAGCTGTAGAAACAAAAAGTGTAGCTTGTTTAAAAGATAGGTGATAGGCCGGGCATGGTGGCTCACACCTGTAATCCCAGCTCTTTGGGAGGCTGAAGGGGGTGGATTACGAGGTCAAGAGTTTGACACCAACCTGGCTAATATGGTGAAACCCCATCTCTACTAAAAATACAAAAATTAGCTGGGAGTGGTGGCGCATGCCTGTAGTTCCAGCTACTTGGGAGGCTGAGGCAGGAGAATCACTTGAACCAGGGACGTAGAGGTTGCAGTGAGTCGAGATTGCAACACTATACTCCAGCCTGGGCGACAGAGCAAGACTCCATCTACATATATATCTATATCTATATCTATATATATAGATATATATAGATATAGATATAGATATATGATAGACACAAATAATTTTGATAGCCTGTAAGGCACCCATATCAACAAAAAAAGTAAAAATTTTATTTACTTAAAAATGCACTCAATGGGGCATTCTTTGATTTCTTAGCCCAAACTATGAATAAAATCTTATGTATATTTATTTATGTAGAGACTAGTTTCATTGTTTATTTGCAAACAATAATGGAGAGATGTGTTCATCTTATTAGTATTCTTTATTTTTAAAAGTCAATATTCAACTATCAATAAAAAAATTCGAAATACTCTTTGAAGTGATTTGCTTATGTTCTCTCTATTACAATAAAGAAACGTCAGAATTGCTCTTCTCGATGGTAATTTGCATGCTTTGTAGATTCTATGTAGCTAAGGTGATGGATAAATAGTGGTGAACGTTATACATGTACTAAGCCCAAGGGAGAGAATCTAATGACATTGGTGAATTGTTTAATGGCCTTTTATCTTTTGGAACTACATACATTTGCCAATTACAATAGATTCTTTTTAGCTAAAGATACTTTAGTATTACTAAATAATTGTGGAACGTTTATAAACTAATAGTAATCAACATATATTTTGAATATTGGCAAGAAGGGAGCTCTCCAAACCAACTTATGTCTTTGACAAAGACCACTAAAATATTTTTGGTCATTTCAAGGTTAAAACTCCAATATCTATGTCCATATCAGACCTGTTTACTGTATTTAAGCATTTAAATTGTACTGAATAATATTCCATTGGGTATATATGCCACATTTTCTTTATCCACTTGTCCATCCATGAAAACTTAGATTGATTCTACCTCTTGGCTATTGTGAATAGTGCTGCAGTGAACATGGGAGTGCATCTATCTCTTCAATATACTGATTTAATTAGTTGAATGTATAAAATATTTGACATACATACACAATTGAATACTATTTTGCCTTAAGAATAAAGGGAATTCTATGATTTGCAACAACACGGATGAACCCAGAAGACATAATGCCAAGTGAGATAAGCCTGTCACAGAAAGACAAGTACTGCCTGAGAGCTTCCTTTTTTTCGTTTGAGATGGAGTCTAGCTCTGTCGCCCAGACTGGAGTACAGTGGTGCAATCTCGGCTCACTGCAATTTCCACCTCCTAGGTTCAAGTGATTCTCCTGCCTCAGCCTCCCAAGTAGCTGGGATTACAGGCGCCAACCATCATGCCCAGCTAATTTTTGTATTTTTAGTAGAGACGGGGTTTCACCATGTTGGCCAGGCTGGCCTCGAACTCCTGACCTCAGGTGATCCACCCGCCTCAGCCTCCCAAAACGCTGGGGTTACAGGGATGAGCCACCGCGCCCAGCCTGCCAGAGCTCCTAAAGGTGGACTCTGTAAATGTCCAACTCATATCCTAGAAACAGAGAGTAAAATAATATCTATCCTGGAGAATGTCTATGTGCACTTGAGAAGAATGTGTGTTCAGTTGTTGGGTAAGTGTTCTATATATAAGTGTGTTAAGTCTAGTTGGGTTACAGTTATCCTTTTTTTTTTTTTTCTCTAGTCCAGTTACCCAGGGATAAAAGATAAAAGTGGGGTATTAGGGAAATGTTACTCTACAAAATATAACTAAATAAATAAATAGGGGATAATGTTGGGTGCCTGTAATCCCAGCTACTTGGGAGGCTGAGGGAGGAGGATCACTTGAGCCTAGGAGTTTGAAGTCACAGCCAGCCCTAATCATGCCACTGCACTCCAGACTGGGTGACAAGGTGAGACTCTCTCTTTAAAAATAAATAAATCAATAATAAGTTAAAAAATTTAAAACATAAAAATGTACTGCTTTGGATGACAAAATATAGAATTATTTTAGCAACTCATGGGACCTTTATATTTTTGAAAAGAAAATTCATGTAGCATAATTACTCAGTAATATAAACAACAAAAGCAGTGATTTAGACTTCCCCTTACCTGTAAGTTTTTAGCGATTGAGCAATATATAAAGAAAGAACAAGCTAGTCCCACCTTATCCATGGTTTCGCTTACCATGCTTTCAGTTACCTGCAGTAAACCATTGCCTGAAAACAGTAAGCAGAATATAAGAAGATATTTTGAGAGAGAGAGAGTGAGAGACACCACATTCACATAACTTTTCACAGTATTTTTATAACTGTTCTAATTTATTATTAGTTGTTGTTTATATTTTACTGTGCCTAATTTGTAAATCAAACCTTATCATAGGTATATATGTATTAGGAAAAACAGAGTATATATAGGGTTCTCTATTATCTGCAGTTTTCGTCACCTACTCTTGGTCTTGAAATTTATCCTCTATGGATAAGGGGGGATTACTGTTATTGTACTGTTTCTTTTTGTGTGTGTGTTTTTCACATCTAGGATTCCAGTATGGAGACTGCAAAGATGATGAATTTAGAAAACTGTCACAAGTGGCATATGGATAAACAGACACAGTATTTATTTAAGTAGCATGTGTATAAAGAAAATGTTTGCCAAGTAATTGACCTTGAGGAGGAAGTAAAAATAATAATATTTGAATAGCATAAAGAATGCAACATAGAGTGAAAGTTTATTCTCTATTCCATATCATTCTAGATGACATTTAGATCTATACCAAACATCCAATATTCAAATTTATTTAACAGTTAAAATAATCATTGCATATCTCTTTAAAAGTACCTTTTTTAGCAGCATGCAAATCACCATTACATTATTTTATACAGTCTGCCAAACAAAATCTGACATTTGTGTCTCTTTTCTGAATTTTCTCAGTCTTTGGAATCAAAATAGGGAAGTTTAAAATTGCTTTCTAAGCTACCTTCTTTTCTGAAGGCCTTTCTAACAAAGAAACCAATAGTTTATGAAGGCAGTGGATTAAGATGAGTGCCTGTTGTCCTTATTTGCTAAAGTTTTCTTTCTCTTCTGATGGCCTGGAGGCTAAAGACGTCAATAAGGAGAAAAATTAAATAGATTTTCTCATTTAATTTTGATTATAACTGTGAAAAATATATTACTTTATTCATTTCTGATTTCTGTTGAACAGTAAATTATTCTAACAATATTTACAATTCTGTTTTTTATTTAAGAATCATTAGAAATGAGTGGCTATTAAAGAACTTTTTACAGGTGACAAAAAGTGGGACTTAAAACAATTTATTTTGCTTATTGTTCTCTGTAATTATCTTAAGAACATCTCACTTAAACATCTCTACACTATAATAATTTTATATATATACAGCTATTTGTATACATATATACGTATATATACACATATATACGTATATATACACATATATGTATATATACATATACACATATATACACATATATACATATATACATATATATACATATATACACATATATACATATATATACATATATACACATATATATATAAAATATCAAATGTCTAAAAATACAAGGGATGCTGACCTCAATGTATATTGTCCGCTTGTGACTCCTATAATAAAAATATACCAAGTGATATGCAATCCATTTTCTACCACTGTTGAACTTAATATCAACTAATAACCTTCTGTGGTAAAGATGGTTATCTGTCCATTTAAATCAAATGTTTTATCTTTACTATTATTTGTATCTAGGTAGTAGTTACCTCATCAGCGACTTTCATGACAAGACTAGTTCTCCCCAAAGGCATGTGAGTAGAAGTAACCTGTGTCGCTTCAAGGCCGAGGCTTTTAAGGAGCCAGTGTGCTTTCTTCGTGTTCTTTTCCCTTTCTGATCACCTGAATGGCAATCTCTAGAAACATTTAAAATCAAGTTTTAGGATGGCAGAACTACTAACCTGAAACTTCCCTGGACATTTAGATGAACAAGAAATAAACTTGACTATTTTATTGAGTCATTTTATATTTTAAACTGTTACCATATTCTAGCTCACTCTAATTAATATAGACCTCCCAAACTTTTTGTTTCCGGTAACCAAGATTGAGCTATTGAGCACCATTCTTTCATCACCAACCATCTCTTAATAACAAATATTGGTTTTAGATTCATACATTTTATAATTGCTAACCTCAATATGTACTCAGTATAATGTGGTAGAAATTGTTTATTTCTGAGGGTCAGGAGACTTCAGTTGGAACCCCACTTTGCTACTTTCTAGTAGTGTTACTTGGTGTAGTTCATAACCTGTAGGCCTCGATTTCCTCATCTGAAAACTGATAATACATACTTCACAGTTGCGTGTGTGTGTTGTGTAAAATAACTAAATAATATTTATGATGCCTACAAGAATGGACTTGGCATTCACATGATTTGAATAACAGGAAGGTGGCAATAGAAATAAGTAGGTATTATCCAAGGATTTAGACAGAGAACATGAAATACAGAGAATTTAATTCAGTGGCGTTGGTGAAATTAAGGAGAGACCGTCACTTTTACTTTACTTATGGGTTTTGCTAGCCCTTTTCCAATGAACATGAATAATAATTGGGATAAAATGTTTAACAAAAGCACTCTTTGGGGAACCAACACATTGAACTACTCAGCAGGTAATAAGACTTGAGCAGCTTAGAGGGCTATTTAAAAGAGAAAAATAACAATAGCATTTGGTAATGAAGAGCTGGCATAGGGTAGCAGTTGAATAAAGGCTCTGAAACAAGATTGCTTACATATATAATTCTGTCTCACCATTTACTATCTGTGTAACTTTGGGTAAGTTATTTATTACTCTAGGTCTCAGTTTCATAATCTGTAAAAAGGTAGACGATAATAACCCTTACTCATTGGGCTGTTGTGAAGATTAAGGGAGATGACCCACATAAAGCTCTAGGAATCATGTTTGGCACATAGTAAACTTTCAAATGTTAGTTATTTTAATAAATGAGAAATATGTGATACATATGAGGAAATATGGATGTTGAATGCTGAAAGAATCAGGAAAGAATCTTTTGATTGAGCTAGTACCTCACTATCTAATCTCTCAATCAGGTGGCTGAAAAATACCCAATAATCTTTAATAATACCATTTTCATCACAACCTAAGCCTTCATGTCCAAGTTCATTCATCCAGGTGTAGTTACCTAATTACAGGGAAGCTTTTAGCTTTTACTTTGCAAGTGCAAATAGATAAAATTAAACAGAATTATTCTGAACTGTGGTTGAAATATCATTCTTTGCCTACTTCCCAATGGACAGAATGATCAAATGTTCAGAAGATGAGAAAAGCACTAGCATAATTACTTTTTATTTAACAAGACGTCTGCTTCCTTTAAATATCCTTCTCCCTTTATGATAAAACTAAGTTATAGCTTGTTCGTTTTCTGATTAAGCAAGCATTTCCATGGCAACTAAAGATGATTTTTCTACCAGGGCAGACGATTTAAAAAGTAAAAAATATAATGGGTTATTTATAATTGTTGGAACAATATCTACATTCCCTATTTGATTCCAGCAAGTCACTGGGACACTGTGAAATATAACTCATACATTGACATATGTAAATAATTGTTCTAAATTACCGCCCTCTCCTTATGAGCAGGTAGCCATAGGTAATCTGTGAATATGAGAGTGGTTAAGTTGTTTTTCAAATATATGAGACTTATATTTTTTAAATATTTTAAATAAAAGTATCTGTGCAGTATAAAATATCAGGCACAACTCTTGGATTTAATTTTAACCTAAAATTTATCTTGCAGATAAAATATAAAACTATAGAGTCACAATGCCAAGTAATTTTTAATATGAGAAAAATGTCTGTTGCCACACTCAAGAAACTACTGTTTTCTTAAAAAGTCAATTTTCCACACAGTAACTGTAGCACACGTTAAACTTAGTATTACCTGTCCTGATATTAGTTTAACCAGCAATTTTTTCATATGGACAGTTGATTATTTCCATTTGCTTATTCCATTTATAAGATTATTCTCAGAAAGAAGGCCTATATAGACAATGTTATTTCCCCAAAACATTGTTTATAAACTCACTAATGAATAAATAATCATGTACGTCCTGTACTCAAATTTGTATTTGAAAATACATTCATTTCATTAAAATTATTTGTAATTATTAGAATAATGTGTGTCTTTTACTTTAAGACAAAATAAATGACACATGGAAAAAAAAACTTTGCTTCAAAAACCATTAGGACAATTATTTAAAGTAACTTTTAACCATGTTCAGATTTTCTTCCCACCACTTTGATAAGGATGAAAATAATGAATTCTTCAAAATTACTAGTGATTAGCTAGCGCTTTCCTTCCAGTGTAATTTTCGCTCACTTAATTTACCCTCCAGAGAGTTGTGTGCTTTACTTTATGGAATAAAATTACTATCTTCATTTTAGAAATGAGAAAATTCAGGTGCATTTAGGCATTGAAATGTTTGTCAAATGATTGCAACCTGCTAAGGATTAACTTGTTTTCAACCAAAATTAATATACTGAAGCCCTAAGGCCCAAAGTAATTGTATTTGGAGATGGGGCTTTTTGGAGATAATTTGGTTCAGATGAGGTCATGAGGGTGGAGCTTTTGTGGTAGGATTAATAACTAATATGGTTTTGCTATGTCCCCAACCAAAATCATAACAATCCTCAGGTGTCAAGGGTGGGGCCAGGTGGAGATAATTGAATCACGGGGGCGGTTTCCCCCATACTGTTCCCATGGTAGTGAATAAGTCTGACAAGATCTGATGGTTTTATAAATGGGAGTTCGCGTACACAAGTTCTCTTGCCTGCCACCATGTACGATATGATTTGTTCCTCATTCACCTTCCACCATGACTGTGAGACCTCCCCAGCCATGTGGAACTGTGAGTCAATTAAACCTCTTTCCTTTATAAATTACCCAGTTTGGGGTATGTCTTTATTAGCAGCATGAGAACAGACTAATACAATAACCTTATATGAAGAAACACTAGAGCATACTCTCACATTCTCTCTCTCTCTCTCTGCCTCTCTCTCTTTCTCTCTCATGCTCACTTGCCTGCTCTTCATCATGTGAGAACATAGCAAGAAGGTGTCCATCTGTAAGCCAAGAAGAGGGCCCTCACTAGGGAATAGAATCAGCGGAAAACTTGATTGTGGATATCCCAGACTCTATAACTGTGAGAAATAAATTCCTCTTGTTTAAACCACCCAGTTTATGGTATTTTTTTAATTTCTAATTTTAGTGGGTAAATAGTAGGTATATATATTTATGGGGTACATGATATATCTTGATACAGGCATATGATGCATAATAATTACATCAGGGTAAATAGGGTATCTATCATCTCAAGCAATTATTCTTTCTTTGTGTTGCAAACAATCCAATTATACTCTGTTATTTTTTAATGTGCAATAAAATATTGTTGACTATAATCACCCTATTATGTGGTCAAATACTGGATATTATTCATTTTTATCTAACTATATTTTTGTACCATTTAACCTTCCCCACTTTCCATTTCATTATGGCAGTCCCAGCTTACTAATACACAATCCTTTCCAATTTAATGGTAAACAGATGAGACTTCTGCAAGGAGACACAAAGAATATTATCAAACAAATTTAGCTGGCAAAGTGTTTTGGGCTTCAATTCTTTGTTTACAGTAGGAATATTTGAGATACATTAAATATTATCCTTGCTTCTACATTTTTTTAATCCCGGTTTTACTTAAAGATAGATCATATGGGCTTTTTTTCTAGATGCTAATTTTACTTAATGATTATTGGTATGACATTTTAAAAGTCCATATATGACTTGCGGCAAATTATCTGAAAAGATTACCAAACTTTCATATTCATATATCTTAATAGAATCTTACTGAATCACAATTTCTGTGGTAGATTTTTGGGATCTACACTCTACAATTGTAAGCATTTCCATTTTGTTCAAGGCACCCTAAAATTGATAGTCAGCAATTTGGAGAGCTAAATCATATAAACAGAAAATTAGAACAATTAGAAAACAAAATATCTTAGCAATCAGTCTTCACTGGAGGTCTGTTTTAACTCAGAGAAAAACTAAAGGATATGCTAATTCATAAATCACTGTGGTTGATTAAAGACCCTGATGACTACGGCCTAATGCCAGTATTCCTATATATTTAATCTCTTCTTTTAAATTTTAATAGTTTTGTGGATAAATTCATAAGCACCCAAACAAGACAATCTTTACCTACATCTAAGCCTTTGTTCATAATGTTCCACTTTTCATCCATTTACTAATTATTAACAACTTATTTAGTTTGTGACTGTTTCAGGCAGTAGGGATAAAACAGTTTTAAGCAATATGGATAAAACCATTAATTACAGAGCCAAGGGCCCGAACTTATGCAACTTATACTTTATTGGGAGGGAAACAGAAACTCAAGATATAATCAAATAATCAATTAAATATATGATAAAAACTATGATGAAAATAAAAGAGAGTACATTATAGAAAGTGATTAAATGGATGGATGGTGGAGGGTGCATTAGCTGTGATCAATGGGAAAGTTCTCCCTGTTGCAGTGAGAGTGTTTTACTTGGAGATATAAAGAATAAAAGGTCTAGGGAAAAAAGCCTTCTAGGAAGAGGAAATAGTTAGTGAAAGGTCCTGAGATAGAACAAGCTTGGGGTGTTTCAGATCAGAAAGAAATCCTGTCAATCCCATTACTGGGTATGTACTCAAAGGAAAATAAATCATTCTACCAAAAAGACACATGCATTCATATGCTCATTGCAGTAAGTATAGTTCAACATACATTAATCAATAAATATGATAAACCACGTTAACAGAATGAAGAAAATAAATCATATGACCATCTCAACAGACACAAAAAAAGCATTTGACAAAACACAGCATCCTTTTATAATACAAACTCTCAACAAATTAGGTATAGAAGGAATGTACCTCAATACAATAAGGGACACATATGACAATTCTACATACATCTTCAAACTCAACAGTGAAAAGTTATAAGCTTTTTCTCTATGATCTGAAACTAGATATAAATGCCAGGACTTATAAGGAACATGATTAGAAAGTGAGAGACACAATAATGACTCCACTGAACTAGAAGTTAACACTGCCATCCAGCCACTTCAGACTCCTCATGCCTCTGAATCAACAGGCAAATAAGGGTATTATTGTACCAGCTGGAGTGACTAATCCTGACAATAAAGGGGAACTGGACTGGTACAAGTGATATGGAAGAGTATGTCTGGAATATAGGAGATCCTTTAGGGTGTCTCTCATTATTAACATGCCTGGTGATTAATGTCAATGGAAAACAAGAACAACACAATCTAAGCATAGTTTCTAATGGCCAAAATTCATTAGTAATGAAAGCCTGATCATTTGAACAGATAAAGATCCACAACCAGAGGAAGTGTCTACTGACCGCAAAGGAAATAAGGATTGGATAGTGGATGAAAGTAGTTATAAATGACAGCTATGGCCACATGACCAGTTATTGAAATAAGGACTATAATTTTCAGGAGTTATGAATACTGTATTTCCTTTTTATTTTGTTATGAATGTTTGTTTATACACACACACACTGAATATATTTTTAAAAATATTTTTTCTTCTCTCTTATTTCCTTATTATGTGACATAAAATATATTGACATTTTATTATATAAGTATTGTTAAATTTGCATCATAGTGTTAAATTACAGGATTCAAATTATTGGATCAAAAAAGAGAGTGAACATCACTCAAGTATTTCACATCATCTTCTGGGGAAGAGGTTAGTGCCTTTTTAGTTGTACACAGCTTAGTTACGTCATGTTAGATGAAATCATGGCTTAATTATTGTTTTTATTTGGAGATTAAGTATGGTTTAAGGACATGCATTACGGGGGCCAAGGTGACAAGGATTGGCCTTGTGATGGTCAATTTTATATGTCAACTTAACAAGGTAATGTAATGGGGTACCCATATATGTGGTTAAACATTATTCTGGATGTGTCTGTTAAGATGTTTCTGGAGCTGGGCACAGTGGCTCATGCCTGTAATCCCAGCACTTTGGGAGGCCGAGGCAGGTGGATTACCTGAGGTCAGGAGTTCAGCACCAGCCTGGCCAACATGATGAAACCCCGTCTCTACTAAAAAAAATACAAAAATTAACCGGGTGTGGTGGTGGGCTCCTGTAATCCTGGCTACTTGGGAGGCTGAGACAGGTGAACTGCTTGAACCCAGGAGGCGGAGGTTGCAGTGAGCTGAGATTGCGCCATGGCACTCCAGCCTGGGTGACAAGAGCGAAACTCCATCTCAAAAAAAAAAAAAAATGTTTCTGGGGATAAACATTTGAATCAGTAGACTGAGTAAAGCTGATTGCCCTTCCCAACGTGCCAATGTGGGTGGGCCTCATCCAATGTATTGAAGACCTTAATAGAACACAAAGGTTCAGCAAGGGAGAATTACCTCTCTGTCATTGAGCTGGGATATGGGTCTACTCCTGCTTTCAGACTCAAACTGGAACTAAACCATTGGCTCTCATGGGTCACCAGCTTGCTACCTGCAGCTCTTTCTCAACCTCCATAATCATGTGAGCCAATTATTTTTGACATATATATATATGAAATACACACATATTACATATACAGTCATGCGTCACTTAATGATGGGTGTACCCACTGAGAAATGCATCACTAGGTGATTTTGTCATTGTGTGAACATCATATACTTGCACAAACCTATATGGTATAGCCTACCACACACCCAGGTTATAAGGTATAGCCTACTGCTCCTAGGCTACACACCTGTACAGGATGACACTGTAGTGAATACTCTAGGCAATTGTAACACAGGGGAAGTATTTGTGTGTGTAAACTTATCTAAATCTCTAAATGGTGCAGTAAAATATATGGTATGAAAGATAAAAATCAGAATACAGAAAAGTATTATGAATGGATCTTGCAGGATTGAATACTGCTCTGGGTGAAGGAGTGAGTGAGTAGGTGGTGAGTGAATGTCAAGGCCTAGGGCACTTTTGTAGACTTTATAAACATGGTACAGTCAGGCTATGCTAAATTTATTTAAAATATTTTCCTTCCGCAATAATAAATTAAACTTAGCTTATTGTAACTTGTTTACACATTTTTATTTTTTTCCTAACTTTTTGACTCTTTCATATTTACACTTAGCTTAAAGCGCAAATACATTGTTCAGCTGTACAAAAGTATTTTCTTTCCTTATGTCCTTATTCTATGAGCTTTTTACTATTTAATGTTGTTGTTTTTGTTTTTCTTACTTTTTAAACTTTTTTCTTAAAAGTAAAGACACAAACAAACATATTAACCTAGGCCTACACAGGCCAGGATTGTCAATATCACTGCCTTTCACGTCCACTTCCACATATTGCCCACTGGAAGGCCTTTAGGGGCAATAACATGCATGAAGCTGTCATTCCCTATGATAACAATGCCTTCTTCTGGAATACCTCCTGAAAGATCTGCCTGAAGCTAATTTATGGTGAATTTTTTAAATGTATATAAGTAGAAAAAGTACACTCTAAAATAATGATAAAAATATAGTATAGTTAATACATAAATAAGTAACATAGTCATTTATCATTGTTATCAAGTATGATGTTGTGTACATAATTGTATGTGCGGTATCTTTGTACAACGGACATCACAGTAGGTTTGTTTACATTAGCATCACCACAAACACATGTGTAATACATTCTGCTATGACATGATGATAGCTATGACATCACTAGATGAGAGGAAGTTTTTAGATCCATATATAATCTTATGGGACCACTGTGGCATATGCAGTCTGCCATTAACTAAAACGTCATTATATGGCATGTAACTTTTAATTTGCTAAAATTTGCAAGTAGGGAATGAGCAAACAACAAAGACTGATTGTATAATACGCATACTGATCTTTTTCACTCCAATGGTCTTTTTCATATCTGTATGTGTATAGATGATACTTAAGTTGTGCATAGTTTTTCATGATTTTGAACACTGTTACAAGAAACAAATTTCCTCCATTTTTGATTGTTTTCATTTCCATAAAATAAAATCCTGAAATAAAAATGAAATTTCTTGGTCAAAATTTGAAATATTGGTCAAACAGTGCAACTATTTAGTATTTTAGCAAACTTGCTCTCCAACAAGTTCCCACCAATTTATACTTTGGTTAGAAGCATATGAGAATGCCTGTTTCTCCATACCTTCACCATTACTGGTTATTGTCATGTTCTTAAATTTTTGTCACTATATTGCTTGAATAAATGAGAGTTGTTTTAATTTTCATTCACTTGTTTATTAGATATATCTTATTTCCCATTTAAATTTACGTTTTCGTAATTTTCTTGTTTATATCTCTTTAACATGAGTGTCATAAGCTACTCCAAAACTTTAAAAGTCCTTGATTTACTTTTCCAACTAGAAAATGACAGATCTAAATTAATTCCAAAGGTAGAGTTGGTAGAAAGTTTTATTACCTCTCTCCACTTCACTGTACACCTGTAGATTAATAGAAAGAAACAAACCACTCCCCACTTCATCGTACACATGTAGATTAATAGAAAGAAACAAACCAAGCTCTTATATACTATGTGCTTCCTGAAATGTCCACAATGTTAAAAATAAATACTTAAATAAAATAAAAACTAATTAAAATAAAAATGTTTATTGTTTGCACTATTGTGAATAGTGCCGCAGTAAACATATGTGTGCATGTGTCTTTACAGTAGAATGATTTATAAACCTTGAGGTATATACCCAGTAATGATTGCTGTGTCAAATGTCATTTCTAGTTCTAGATCCTTGAGGAATCGCCACTTTGTTAGCATTTGGCATATGGTGGGTACTCAATAAATATATATTGAATGAATAAATAACTCCAGTTTTCATTTGGTTTTGTTTAACTGGATTAATAATTGTATCATTTACTGAGAAAGGGTATATTGGAAGAAGGCAAGATTTTTTTATTATACTTTAAGTTCTGGGGTTCATGTGCAGAACATGCAGTTTTGTTACATAGGTGTACACGTGCCATGGTGATTTGCTGCACCCATCAACCTGTCATCTACATTAGGTATTTCTCCTAATGCTATCCCTCCTCTAGCCCCCCACCCCCCGACAGGCCCCTGTGTGTGATGTTCCCCTCCCTGTGTCCATGTGTTCTCATTGTCCAGCTCCCACTTATGAGTGAGAACATGCAGTGTTTGGTTTTCTGTTCCAGTGTTAGTTTGCTGAGAATGATGGTTTCCAGCTTCATCCATGTCCCTGCAAAGGACATGAACTCATTCTTTTTTATGGCTGCCTAGCATTCCATGGTGTATATGTGGCACATTTTCTTTATCCAGTCTATCATTGATGGACATTTGGGTTGGTTCCAAGTCTTTGCTATTGTGAATAGTGCCACAATAAACATACGTGTGCATATGTCTTTATAGCGGAATGATTTATAATCCTTGGGGTATATACCCAGTAGTGGGATTGCTGGGTGAAATGGTATTTCTAGTTCTAGATCCTTGAGGAATCGCCACACTGTCTTCCACAATGGTTGAACTAATTTACACTCCCACCAGCAGTGTAAAAGTGTTCCTATTTCTTCACATCCTCTCCAGTATCTGTTGTTTCCTGACTTTTTAATGATCGCCATTCTAACTGGTGTGAGATGGTATCTCATTGTGGTTATTATTTGCATTTCTCTAATGACCAGTGATGATGAGCATTTTTTCATATGTTTGTTGGCTGCATAAATATCTTTTTTCAAGAAGTGTCTGTTCATATCCTTGAAGAAGGCAAAAATTTAAGGATAAAACTTTTGTTCTGTTTTTAATGTGTTGAGACAGTTTAATAAAAAAATAGGCAATAGGATATATAGGTCTCGAACTCAGAAAAGACATGTCACCTGGAGATATAATTTTCAAAATCATCTGTGTGTAAGTAGTAATGAAACTATTCATATGAATGAGGTTATATTTTCTATAAGTAGAAAACAGAACAAAAAGACCCTATTTTGTGTTTTGAATAACTCCCATGTTTAATGCTGAACTTTCTATAGCGACTTAGAAGAAGAGATAGAATCACAAATCCCAAGAACATTTGAATAAAACAAGAATGAGTGTTGTGAATAATTATTTACAGTCCTGATTTTATGTTTTTGTGAGTTTATTTTTCTTGTGCTTTTTAAATTAATAAATATTTATCAAATTTATATATATCATTTTATTTATTTTATACAATTAAATACACTAATCAGAAAAAAATACTATACCCTCATTGTATTAGTTTCCTATTATCCCTGTAAGAAATTGCCACAAATTTAGTGGCTTAAAACAAAACGAATCCCTTATTTTACAGGTCTAGAGGTCAGAAGTCTAAAATGAGTCTTCAAAGGTTAAAATCAAGGTGTTTACAGGGCTGGTTCTTTTGGAAGTCCTACATGGAAAATCAATTTCCTTGCCTTTTCCAACTTCTAAAGGCCAACCATATTCTTTAGCTTTTGGCCTCTTCCTTACTTTTCAAATACAATAACACAGCATCTTAGCTCTTCTCTTATCTACTTCCTCTCTTCTATAAAGATCTTTGTGATTATATTAGGCTTACGTGGATGATTCAAGATAATTTCCCTAACTGAATATCTTTAACTTAGTCACATCTGCAAAGCCCATTTTACCATGCAAGGCAACATATTCACAGGTTCTAGAGATTAGAATGCAGAACACTGTGGGGTCATTATTCAGCCTACCAAAATAACTTCTGTTTCAGAAAATATATTCAACCCAATGTTCATGTAAAATGTACATCAGATACAACAATAGCATGGGTGATGTAGTCAAATTATGGAGGGCTCGAACATTACTTCTTTGACTGTGAGTCATGAATTTACCAGGAAATAAGAGAGAGAAATAACTGTAAGGAAATTACACACATAGTTATTACTGCATATCATGGAGATGGAAATATCAGACATTAGAACTTTGAAGGTGGGTTAGAAGTCCTTGAAATAGAAAAACCTTGAAATAACAAGGACTTGAATTTATGTAACACTTGAAGAAAGGGATTTAAGATAATTAATAGGAAGGACCTAATTGAATCTGACAACTCTACTGAGACAGAAAGAGATTATTTCAAAACCGCTAGAGAGAGAGTAGGTTTCGGGATATAAGATGATGTATTCTGGTTTTGGCATGCTGAGTTGGAAGTGCTAGCAGAATATGTACATAGCCTTGTTCACCATAACACTGCAATAGTGATGTGGATATCAGGAATTATTGCCAAAAAGATATTTAAGTCTTGCACTTAGAGGTTATAATTGAAGCCATAAGGATGCAAAAAACCATTAAGGAAGTGAGAGAACAAAAGTTGTGTGTATACATATAGACACACACACAAACACACACACAAAGACCTGTTTATATGCCATTGTGAAAAATATTTACAATTTAGCTTATATAGAATTTATGTGCCTTAATAGATAATACTACCTGAAAATGTGGTATGAACCTAAATCTAAGACTTAATGCAAAACTTTTGTAAAACAAGCAAAGAAAGTTTCTGATATTAAGAAGAAATACAAGAAAATATCATCCACAAAATAACAACCATCTTTACTGTGAAGGAGAATTAATATATTTGTTCATTGCTTTTCACTTCTGCAGATATAAGCCAGTTAACTTTTAATCTAGGACACATATAAATATCCATGGAGACTACAGTTACACAAATAACTTTTCCTATTCGACAGTGATTGAGATCATAAAATTAGTGGCACTCAGCTGCTGTAGCTCTCTAGGCATATGTATTTCTGTCTTCATCAATCAGCTCTCTGCTAGGAACAAATGTATGGTTACACTTTACACAGATTGCTCCATTGTTTAAAAAAAGCTATTTAAATAACTTAATGTTCAGTTTCACCACTTCAGGGTATATTTTGAGCTAGGTACATAACTATGTTAGTATATTATTTTATGTAACTTTTCTCTGGGGAGCATTTTTCCAATCATTCTTTCCTTTATACAGAATTTAGAAGAAATTTGGTTACTCTGTAGAGAATGAAGTGAGAACCAGTTATTCATGTCACCCATTTTCACTCCAACTATTTTAGCTGCTGCTAAAAAAGATTAAGTGATTAGGACCTTGGAATATACAAAAATTTAATTTGAAGAAAGACAACTTCTATTTGTTATTTTTTGTTGTAAAAAACATACATGCTTATAACTAAAACTATTTTAATTGAACAAAATATTTGAAATAGGTTGTGTTATTTAACACAATTTTTAATGCTGGTGGATTCTTTAATATTACAGATATTTCTCAAGCACAAATTTGTAATATAAGCACACGTATCTATACAAATACATAGTTAATTTATGTTTAATATTTACATTTCTGACAACTATAGTTCATGGAACTCAGGTCAACAAAACAGTTATAGAGAGAATGCATTTTGCATTTTTCTAAACTTACATACTTGCACATCATTTTTCTTGAAAACTGTTCACTTCTGCAGTATCATAGCATGAAAATATTGGGTAGTAAATTAAAAAAAATGTTTGAATGCATAGCTCACTAATAATATGGCTTTGCCTTCTGTTACGATTTTCCTACTTGACACCTAAATAATTCACAACTGTCAACCTTTTTCCCAGCTGTGACTTCAGGCAATGTAGGTATCACTATGCTCATTAATAAAGAAAAGAGCTGTCACCCAGAGAGGTTCAGGTATTTATGAAACACATCTAGGTTTCTGATAACTGAGCCAGGAATATAGACCTCACAGCAGGAATAAGGACAGAATATCTGCTCCCACCACTTTCATTAAATACTATCATCATTGTCTTAGCCAGTGAAATAAGGCCAAAAATTAACAAAAATAAAAACTGAAAACAAGAAATAAATTTTTTTTGTGTGTGTATAACATTATTCAGTGCATAGAAAATGCCAAGGGATCTACAGAAGCTATTAGAACTAATAATTAAACAATGTCACAGAATACAAGATGGATATAAAAGTTCAATTGTATTTCTATATACTAATAATGAAGAAATAGAAACAGTATTTAAAATACAAAGAAAAAATGTATAACGAGAGAAGCATAAAATCTAAATTAATTTGAAAACTAAGAAAACATTGCATGGGGATATTTTTAAAAGTCAATGCAGAGGTAAACTATATACTTGCAAGGGAGGTCATAGTATTAAGATTGCAGTTTCACCGAAATTGACTAATAGATTCAGGCAACATTTACAACTTTTTTTGGAAGAAATTAACAAGCTTATTTATAGAACTTATATGAAAATGTCATTGACCTAGAATAGATTAGACAGTCAAAAAATAGAATAAAATTTTGGAGGACTTAACACCACCCATTATAGAAAGTTAATGTATGTTTTTACTTCCAGCATGACAGTATGAGGCGCTGTGCATACCCACTTCATAGTAAGGCTGTTGAAAATTATTTAAAAAAAAAAAACTACTTGAAGTCTCTAAGCTTTCTTTGAAGATTGATATCATGCTGATGGTAAAGAAGGAGATATCAGTCTTCATTCTCACAAACACACAAATAAAACAATATGCACAGCTATCCACAAGCCAAAATAACCCCGTGAGTGCTCAAGGGCCAGTTTAAGAATCTGAAGGCACAGAGTAGTGCAAAAGCAAGCAAACAAACAAACAAAAAATGAAAAGGAGAATATCCACACTGAAAGTATCACTGGTGATAGCACACCTGAGAGGCCAGAAGATGGCTAGATACAAAGAAGGAAGGGGCATAGACTATTTGTGTCAGCAACATGGTAGGAACCACCATGGTCCTCAGGAACCTGCTCTGCAAAAGACCTAGCATGTTTTGTCACTGAGTTAAAAAAGAGTCATTCCCAATGAGAAGCCCCAGAGAGAGAAGTGCAGCTTCACACACCCCCAACTTAAGAGGCAGCAACAGTGGTGCTACTCTGAGACTGGAGCCATACACTCTTCCAGTCCTATTCATGCCCTTAACTCACCACCTCCTGCCCAATGGGCCATGGCTGTTCCGCAAGTACCAAGACTCCAGACCTCAGTTTTGTGACTATACTGTGCCTTCCCGTTTCTCAGAAACCAAAGCCATAGTCGTAACAAGCTAGTTTGCATCTTGTGCCCTGAAGCCAAGGTCTCTCTCTGGGTACCTGCACTCCAGTCACCAGCTCAGCTACTATAGACAGATCACATGTGTACCAACACCAGAGCTTCTGAAGCAACATGCACTTCCATGCTCCAGATTCTGGCTCCGAGTTTGTGCTGTATACCCTCACACCTGCCCCTTAAAAACTAGAGCCACTGACATAACAAGCTAGCTCACAGCCTGGACCCTGGAGTCAAGGTTTCTCTGAGTGTGTCCACATTCCATTCTCGAGCTCAGCCACTATAGAGGGCTAGGCCCAGCCCCAGACTCTAGAGCCATTGTAGCCCTGTGAATGCCTGTGCTCCCATCCTCAGTCCTACAGCTGCATCAAAGGTACCTGCAGCTCACACGCTGTTACCAATGTGGCAGGGGTAAGATCCCACACTCTAGGTACTGACACTAATACCACACTGGACCAAAGAGCTATAATCCTCCATGTATGCCTGTGCTTCAGGCTTTGGCTCTATGGCTGCTGCTCCATGGGTATGACTCATAGGATAGTGGCGTAAATCATTAGACACAAGTGTCACTGCCACTGTAAGCATGCTCATAAGCCAGAGGCGGTAGTAAGGGAGATACCCTTAGCCACAGCTTCCCATGTGGAGAAAAAGAATTCAGGAGGATCATAGCAGACATCACCACTAAAGACTTCAACAGCTCTCACAGCTTCTGAGGACATTCACAGCATTGGGAACTGAGGATTTCTGCAATCAAAATTGACCTCAGCGGGAAGAGCTCCACAGAGAATACATGGCTGCACCTTTACAAGTGAGAGACCCACTTCCCCACTGAGCCAGCACCCTCATACAGTTCCATAGAGGAAGGCTTTTTACCTACTGAAGCCACCCTATAAAGTCTAGAGGAGGTGATATTACACCAAATGCACAGACATCCTGTAAGGCAACAAGAAGCAAGAAAAACTAAGGACAAATATCACCACCAAAAGAATATAATCATTTCCCAGTAGTTGGCCACAAAGAGATCTATAAAATGCCTGTCAAATTATTCAAAATAATTGTTTTAAGGAAGTTTAGTTAACTTTAAGCAACACAGAGAAATGATTCAATAAATTCAAGAAAAAACTAAGTGGACAAAAGGAGAAATTTAACAGAGAGATAGAAATAATAAAAAACAAATTCTGGAACTGAAAACAATGCACAAAATTAAAAATTTAATAAAAAATATCAACAGGAGACTAATCAAGCAGGAGAAATAATCTGTTAAATTGAAGACAGATTATCTAAAAATATAGATTCATGGGAACAAAGAGAATAAAAGAATGAAAAGAAATGAAGAAATCTTACAGATTGATGGGACAGCATCAATAGACCTAAATTCAGACAATAGGAATTGAAAAAGATAGAGAAAAAGGGGCAGAAAGCTTAGTCAAAGAAATAATAGTTGAAAAATTTCCAAATATGGAGGAAGATATAAATATCCAGCTGCAGAAAAGTCGAAATTCTCCAATTGATGCAATATAAACATGACTACACCAAGATATATTATACTTAAACCATCGAAAACCAAAGACAAGGAGTAGATCCTGAAAGCAGCAGAAGAAGCAAATCACATATAAGGGAGTTTCAACAAGGCTTGCCACCGACTTTTCAGCACAAACCTTACAGGCCAGCAGAGAGTAGGTTGATATATTCAAATTGCTGAAGGAAAACGAAAAGTTCCCAAACAAAATATATTACTTGGCAAAGCTTTCCTTCAGAAATGAAAAAGACATAAAGACATTCCAAGACAAACCAAAGCTAAGGAAGTTCATTATCACTGCACTGGGCTTGCAAGTAAAGCTAAGGGGAGTTTTTCAAACTGAAACACAACAGTGCCAATTAATAACATGAAAACATGATAGTATAAAACTCAGTGGTAAAAGTAAGAACAAAGTCAACTTCATAATACTCTAATATTGTAATGGCAGCATGTAAATCACTTATTTAGTTAGCATAAAGATTAAAAGACAAAAATATTAAAACAATAGCTATAACAATTTAAGGCATACACAATATAAAAAGCTGTAAATTGTAAATCAAATATCTAAAATGGGTCTTTATATGGGTGGAATAAAAGTGTAGAGAGGTCTAAATTAAGAAGTTATAAGTTTGAAATAGCTTGTTATAAATGCAAATGTTTTATGTAAGCTTCATGGTAACAATGAGGCAAATAACTATAGTAGGTACACAAAAGATTAAAAAATAAAGAATTAAACAATTCCACTAAAAAAATCATGTAGTCACAAAGGAATAGAAGAAGAAAAAAAGAAACAGAGGATGAACAATGCAGACAGAAACCAATTGCTAAAATGACACCAGTACGTCCTTACTTATCAATAATTACCTTGAATATACATGGGCTAACTTATTCAATCAAAAGACAGAGTGGCTGAAGAGATTAAAAGAAAACAGCACTTGACAATATGCTGCATACAAAAGATTCATTTCATCTTTAAGGACACATACAGATTGAAAGTGAAGAGATGAAAATATATATCAGGCAAATGGAAACTACAAGAAAGCAGTGATAGCTATACTCGTATCATATAAAATAGACTCTAAATTAAAACTATAAAAGGAGACAAAGGGGGTCACTGTGTAACAATAAAGGAGTCAATACATCAAGAGGATATAATAATTGCAAAAATATATACACCCAGAATCGGTACCCCTAGATATATACAGCAAATATGAATAGTTCTGCAGGAAGAAATAGACTACAATACAATGAAAATAGGTGTCTTCAATACTACAGTTTCAACAATAGACAGATCATTTAAAAGAAAATCAGTAAGAACACACTGGACTTGTTATGCTTTAGAATAAATGAATTTAACAGGCAGATACAAAACATCACATCCAATAACAGCAAAATAAACACTCTTCTCAAGTCTACATGGAACATTATCCAGGATTGATCATATGTTGGGCCAAAAGCTACTTTTAAAAGATTTAATATTGAAATCATATCAAGTGTCTTTTCTGGTCACAGTGGTATGAAACTGCAAGTTAATAGCAGTAGGAATGTAAGAAAAATCTTAGATACATGGAAATTAAGTAACATGCTCCTGAACCACTAATGAATCAAAGAAGAGATTAAGAGCAAATTAAAAATTATCTTGAGAAGAAGAAAAATAGAAACAGAACATGCCAAAACTTATGGAATGCAGTAGAAGCAGTTCTAAAAATGAATGTGATATCAAAAAAAAAACCCTCTTATTAGGTTCTTTATCTCAAATTAAGCAAATTTATATAGATTTATATTAATCTCGAGTAAACAACCTAATATTACACCTCAAGAAACTAGAAAAAGAACAAACTAAGCCCAAAGCTAGTAGAAGGAAGGAAATAATAAAGGTTAGAGCAGAAATAATTGAAATCAAGATGAGAAAAGCAATGGAAAATATCAACAAACCTAAGATGTGCTTTTTGAAAAGATAAAACCAACTTTTAGCTAGACAGAAAAAAGAAGACTCAAGTAAATAAAAACAGAAATAAAGGAGGAGACATTAAAACTGATTCCACAAAAATACAAAGGATCATACGGCACTACTCTGAACAATAATATACCAACAAATTGGTAACCTAGAAGAAATGGATAAATGCCTAGACCCATACAATCTACCAAGTCTGAGTAAGAAGATTAGAAAAAATGAACAGGCCAATAACAAGTATTGAGATTAAATCAGTAATAAAAACCTTTCCTGAAAGAAAAACCTAGGACCTAATGGTGTCACTGCTGAATTCTACCAAGCATTCACAGCAGAACATTTGGTTATCAAACTTCCAAATAATTGAAGAAGAGGGAATACCTCCAAACTCATCTTGCAAAGCCAGCATTATAGTGATACCAGAGCCAGACAAAGACACTACAGAAAAATAAAATAACAGGTCAACATCTCTGATGAACATAAATGAAAGAAAACCCCTCAATGAAATACTGGTAAACAAAATTCAACAGTTTTATTAAAAGCATCATTCACTGTGACCAAGTGTAATTTATCCCTGAGATGGAAGAATGATTCAACGTACGCAAATCTATAAACATAATACATCACGTTAACGAAATGAAGTACAAAACTATATGATCGTCTCAATAGACGCAGAAAAAAAGCATCTGACAAAATATAGCATTCTTTTATGATTAAAAACTCTTAACAAATTAGATTGAGAAGGGATTTACCTCAATACAATGAAGGCCGTATATGACATGTCTACAGATAACTTCACGCATCACAGTAAAAGTGAAACACATTTCCTCTAAAATCAGGAACAAGAAATGGATGTCCACTCCTGCCACTTCTATTAAACATAGTGTCAAAAGTCCTCACCAGAGCAATTAAACAAGATAAAGAAATAAGGCATCTGAATTGGAAAGGAATAAGTTAAATTGTCTTTCTGGGCAGACGACATGATCGTCTATACGGAAAACCCTAAAGGCTCCATCAATAAAACTGTTAAGCTTAATAAACAAATTTTGTAATGTTGGAGAACACAAAGTCAACATACAAAAATCAGTAGCAATTCTATATACTAACAATGAATTATTCAAAAAAGAAATTTTTAAAAACCCATTTACAATAGCTACCAAAAAATAATGAAATACATAAAAATATATTTAACCAAGGAAGTGGATAAATCTGTAAACTAAAAAAACATAAAACATGGATGAATGAAAACAAAACTAAATGGAAAGAGATTCTCTGTTCATGGATTGGAGTAATTAATATTGTAAAATGCCTATATTACCCAAAGTGATCTACAGATTTCATACAATCACCATCAAGATTTCAAAAAATAAAAATATCTAAATTTTGTATACAACCACCAAAGATCCCAAATAGCGAAATTATTACTGAACAAAAAGAACAAAGCTGGAGGCATCATACTACCTGACTTCAAACACACTACAAAGCTATAGTAATCCAAAGAGTATAGTGTTGCCATAAAAGGAAACACATACACCAATGGAACAGAATAGGGGGCCCAGAAACAAATCCATGAATTTATGGTTAATTTGTTTTTTACAAAGATTCCAAGAACACCAAATAGTGAAAGGACAGCCTCTTCAAAAGTCTCCGGGAAAACTGGATATCCACTTGGAGAATAAAATTTAACTCTTGTCTCACATCATATACAAAAATCAACTTGAAATGGATTAATGACTTTAAACATAAGACTTAAAACTCTAAAACTACTAGAAGATAACATTCATGAAAAGTTCCTTGACAGTAGCCAGGGCAATATTTTTTTTTTAATATGACCACGAAAACATGGACCACAAAAGCAAAAATAGAGAAATAGGATTATATCAAATTAGAAAGCTTCGCAGCCAAGGAAATAATTAACACAACACACAGAATAGGTCAAAATATTTGCAAATCATACATCTGATAAGAGGTTAACATCCAAAATACATAAGGAACTCATTTGAACAGCAAGAAAGCAAATACAATGATTAAAAATGGGCCAAGAGGCCAGGCGGGGTGGCTTACATCTGTAATCCCGGCACTTTGGGAGGCTGAAGCGTATGGATCACCGGAGGTCAGGAGTTCGAGACCAACTGGACCAACATGGAGAAACTCCGTCTCTACTAAAAATACAAAATTAGCCAGGCATGGTGGTGTATGCTTGTAATCCCAGCTACTCGGGAGGCTGGGGCAGGAGAATTGCTTGAACCTGGGAGGCGGAGGTTGCAGTGAGCCAAGATTGCACCATTGCACTCTGGCCTGGGCAACAAGAGTGAAACTCTGTCTCAAAAAAAAAAAAAATGGGCAAAGGACTTGAATAGATATTTCTCAAAAGATCTCGTACGCATGCCCAACAGGAGTATGAAAAATGCTCAAAATCACTAATCTTCAGGAAAAATGCAAGTTAAAACCACAGTGAGATATAGATGAGGTCACACCTGTGAGAATGGCTACTATCAAAAAGATAAGGATAGTGGCCAGGTGCGGTGGCTCATGCCTGTAAGTCCAGCACTTTGGGAGGCTGAGGCAGGAGGATCACCTGAGGTCAGAAGTTCGAGACCAACCTGGCCAACATGGTGAAACGCTGTCTCTACTAAAAATACAAAAATCAGCCACGCGTGGTGGTGGGCGCCTATAATCTCAGCTACTCAGGAGGCTGAGGCAGGAGAATCACTTGAACCTGGGAGGTGAAGGTTGCAGTGAGCCGAGATCATACCACAGCATTCCAGCCTGAGCAACAGAGACTCCATCTCAAAAAAAAAATACAACAAAAAAAAGAAAAAAGAAAAGATAAAGAGAGCAAGTGTTGGCAAAGATATGAAGAAAAGGGAACCCTCGTATTACATTCTTGGTGGAAATGTAAATTGGTACTGTCATTATGAAAAGTAGTATGGAGGTTTTTCAAAAAAAAATTAAAATAAAACTATGATCCAGCAATTGCTCTACCAGGAATATTTCCAAAGAAAATGAAATAAGTATGTCAAAAAGATATCTGCATTCCCATGTTCATGTCAGCCTTATTCAAAATAGTCAAGTTATGAAATAAAACTAAGTGTCCATAATGAGATGATTGAATAATAAATGTATATGTTATATATATATATATATATACAATGGAATACTATTCAGGCTTTATAAAGAAGGAAATCTATTTCTAGATAAAATAAACACCAAGTCATTTTAATAATCTATTTTTGAACATGATTTTGCTGTAAGGTCGGTTGACAAACGGACTATTCAAAACATACTCAATGTAACTCTCAGTTTACTCAGAGTTTTCATTTATGAGACTCCTCATTGATTAATCCCTGATAAATGAGCAACATTACTCTAGCCTACATTATTTTTGCATAACACCCAAGTCACTTGTGAATTTTTGCATAGAAACACATCATTAATTTATTAATTTCTCTTTAAGTGACTCAAATAAAGGTAGATTTAGGGAATAGCAATGACTGTCCCTATTCTATGAGCCTATAACTTCTATTGTGAATTATTAGGGCCAGACATGCATATCTTTATCGTCAGCCTCCAAGTCATAGATAAATAGATAATAGTTGTAGAGGGCATTAAACCATGTTCAAGAAGGAACTGCTGCTATTTGAAGCATGCAATAAACGTTTTACACCTACACCTATCACTTCACAGTTTTACTGTTTGAAAAGTAATCCAAAGAGCAGAATGAAAAGTACATAAGGTAAATAAAGTTGATTAATGTTAAGTATTACCACACTTATCTATTTTCTCTTATCACCTATCTCTTTTTTTCTCCTTACCTCTAATGTAGAGAAATAAATGAAAATATAAATAAATATTTATGTGTTTATTTCCTGATCTTCCCCGCTTTCTAGCTACCTCCATTCTGTATCCTTACCTCAGGCCATAATTTCCAGAATGAACTTCTCTGAGTTAGCCCAAGCCTGAAAAAAAAAACTGTGTACCAGGAAAAGCTTATTTTGAATGCCTTTCCAACTTTCTACTTCTAATTGACTTCCCACACAATCCTTAATTTTTTGATGTCCTTCTACCATGTGATTTTTAACAATAAGTCTCTAGCATTCTGGATAAAATCTTCTATCTATCTTCTCTGGATAAAAGTTCATAGTTCAAGCTTTTTATCCCACTAAAAAATAATTTTCAATATGCCATTGCTTTAAGGTCTTCCACTTAAAAATTGAGTAAAAAAATTATATGTTGGCTTCTGTGCTGGGATGTTATGGGGTGATATCTATTGAAACACATTTGTAGTTTAACTAAGAAAACACCTTTTCCCAGGGGTTGTTTGGGGTAAACAGACCTCCTGTATGACCTCGGGTATCCATAAACTTGTGCGGGAAAAAGTAAAACCCTCTTTCCTCTACCATGAAAATAAAATTCAGATTTTCCTCTTATTATATAGGTCAAAAACAATCTAACATATTAGGAGTATCTGTAATTGTCTGAGTGACAGAAAGATGGATATTGTTCAAATCCATTTTACCCATTGCAGATAAATGCTATTGGTGCTAATAACTTCTTCAAAATTACGATAGCAGACCCACTGCTGTATGTTTTTAAGTGAGTTACTTGATAAGTACATATATTACCATATCACATTTTTAGCATTTTGATAATTATATCAATACTTTTTTCTTTGAAATTTTATATACTTTATGATATGCATTTAAAATCACTATTCTCAGAAAGAATCCATTGGCTTCACCAGATTGCCAAAGTGTCTCATTGTCAAGAAAGGGTTACGATCCCTGATTTAATCTAAATACTGCACCTCTTTGGTGACAGTTAAAATATCACAGATGGCATGAGAAAAGGACAATACATTCTAGAGACTCATTTTCTCTGTCTATAGAATAGACACTAGATTTACCTGGGGTTCGTTAAGAAATACTGATGCATGAACCTCACTCCATAGATTCTCATTGAATTTATCTGAGAGGCAGCTTGGACATGAGAATTTTCAATAGCTTCCAGGCATTTTTAAAGTGCAACAAAGGTTGATAAAAACCTAAAGGAAACACTGATGACAAATATTGCACACCAGCAAATGGTTCCTTATTATGATAGGTGAGGCAACTGATATATATTTTAAGGGGTATAGTTTTAAGCGTTAATAACAGCAGAAGATTAAGTTGTAAACCACAAGAAGTATATTATATCATTCTCCACTTACCTTTAAATGCTCTTAAACTTCCAAAGGCTTTGTTAGTGGCAAAATAAAATTTTAAGGTAAAGCTTACCTATGTGTATATTTAGAGCTAAACTTATCAATTTTTCTAAATAATTTTTAATTAATTTTATGTGAAAATAAAATATATTTTTAAAGATAAAAAACCATATGAAACAGTTTAATTTTATTTAATGGAAATAGAATCATCTCCTGACAACTTGATTATCATCCATTAAATTTTACAAGTTTCTAAGGGGAGATAATACCATTAAAGGGTATAGATAAATAGATGGCTGGATAGGTAAAAGGATGAGTGGACAAAACAGATTGATAGCTAGTTAGCTAGCTAGTAGCTAGCTATTTGTATCACGTTTAGCAGGTTTCTTACAATAGATCTTTTCATAAAACTGCAACCAAGTTAATAAATGGACACTTTTTATTGATATTTATTGTAATTAGACACTTCGATAAAAGCTATGACAAAAGTTATCTCTAGTTTTGATGAACACTGTGATTATGCAAATAGCAAACAGCTTGATGAAAGAATTAGATAATTTTTTGGAAGTTGACAGATTCCCTAGAATGGGAGCAGAGTTTCTCTTTTCAAGGGTGAGGGAGAAATATTGCATTGACTAATACAAGGTACATCATGTCCTGACTTCTAATGATATGCATTCAAAAGGTACAGAATATGTGCTTCAGTGCTATGGAAAAAATTATGTTTTGCCTTAAAGTTTCTTATATGCTGGCTCCATGACTTTGGTAAAATTAGAATTCAGTTGTAGTTTGTATTAATTAGAGGAATATTTCAAGAAGAAACTTAAAAAATAAATAAGAAGGGGAAGAATCTTAGAAAAGAGTAGGAGGCATGGAGAAGTGAAATAAATGATTATTGAATAAGCATGTATGTTTTAAATATGAACATTATATTCTATAATTTAATGTAAAAATCAATATAATGGGATATTTTGATAACAGAAAGAATACTGTAATTTCCAAATTCAGGATATGACACTGTACCAAATCAATGTTCAGTTAAGGGTTAAAAATAAATTTATATGTAAGGATTTTCATGAGTGCTTTATTTTGTAAAATTTCCTATTTAACAGAAATTTTATCTGAATTCATAACAAATCATTTGCGTAATAAAGAGAAACACCAGTTAAATATTCACATAAGAAAATTTTGGCTCAAATACCATAATGTTCTTATTTATATACATTTTCTTGTAGATAAGAAGAAAACTAATCTGTGACAGAAAGACCATAGGTTCACTTTTGCAAATGGAAATGCTACGTGTAATGTTTCCTTTGGCATTTCTCCTATGGCTAAGTTCATTCTGAATTTTACTTTCAAAAGTCCATGCTGCTCCTTTGAATTTGTTCTTGGATTATGTGCCTGCATTGTATATGTCATCTATGCTATATGCCACTATGATACTCCTTTCTAGTGGAAGCTATTCTATTCAAAACCCATGATGGTAGATAATCATAATGTATGTGCCCCCTACACTCATGCCACTTTGGCCAGAACTAATTGGATTTGGAAGGGGCTATTGACCCAAGAGCTGTAAAATTCCTTTTGAAGTCTGGCTCAATAAGAGGAACTGAAAAAATTACAGTAAATTTTCAAAATTTGCACTAAGAGATATAGAAGGAATCTGCTAGTTCATATTAAAAATTGTAACTAAATAGTTATAAGGGAACATGAAAACGGAGAAGTACAAGGTAGACTTCAAAGACAGAAGGAAATACAAATTATTAACTATCATAGAAGGCCAATTGGTAGCGTAAAATAAAGAGGCATGTAGGTAGAATATAGTTGAAAAAGATTACTAATGGAACATCACAGCAAAGCTCCCCAATTTTTGCTGCAAAATTTCCTAAAGCTACATTAATTTGGAACCAGACCCTATCTCCTTTCTGGAAATCACTCTGGAAGCCCAATACTAAAAAGGCTTATTATCTTAGATTTTTGTAAATTGTTTTCATAACAACTCTCTATTTGTATCAGTTTTAGTGGATTTACTTTCTTTATAATGAAAAGAGACAATGAAATAGACTAAAGCACTCTTTTTCCCATTTGCAGAATTTCAAGTGGGAAAAGACTACTATCAACATACACACACATACACACACAGAATACGGCATTATAACTTTTAATGTGTTTATTGCACATATTTTTGGGAAATAAGGAAGCCACAAAATATTGGACTAGTTAGAGGATGCTTCGCTTGAGGTTAGCTTGGCCTCTGGTGGTGACACTATCCAGACACCTCACCAGATCTGAGCTGCTACACCACTGTGATATTCTTTTGTACTCTGGCGTTAACTAAATGGATTGAGAAATTAAATTTAATTTAATTATTTAAAATTTAGACAATAAAATTTTAAATATTTTTGTGATAAACTTTATAAAACTAAAATTTCAAGTAAAATTTTGTAACCTAACAGATGTTAACTACCAAAAATCTATAGAGCTTAACTACCAAAAAACTATAGCAAAGTTTACTGTTAGTAGTATAAATCACAGAAGCATTTCTTTAAATAACAAAAAAAAATAGTAACTTAAATTCCGGCTTCTGAAAACTTCTAAACCAAACTGAAAAATGAGGCCAGCTGCAGCGTCTCAAGCCTGGAATCTCAGCACTTTGGGAGGCCAATGTGGGAGGATTGCTTGAGTCTGGGAGGTTGAGGTTGCAGTGAGCCATGGTTGCGCCACCACACTCCCACCTGGGTGACAGAGAAAGACTCTGTCTCCAAAACTAAATAGATAAATAAAATAAAAAACTAGAGCTAAATTTTACTCCATAGAAAGTGCTGATCATCTGTTGCAGGAAGCCTGGGACCCTGAATGGAGCGACCGGCTGGAGCCATGGCAGAGGAACATAAATTGTGAAGATTTCATTGACATTTATCAGTTACCAAATAATACTCTTATTATTTCTTATGCCTGTCTTTAATCTCTTAATTCTGTTATCTTTGTAAGCTGAGAATGTACGTCACCTCAGGACCACTATTGTACAAACTGATTGCAAAACGTGTGTTTGAACAATATGAAATCAGTGCACCTTGAAAAAGAACAGAATAATAGCAATTTTCAGGGAACAAGGGAAGACAACCATAAAGTCTGAGTGCCTGTGGGGTCGGGTAGAATAGAGTCATATTTTTCTTCTTGCAGAGAGCCTATAAATGGACATGCAAGTAGGAGAGATATTATTGAATTCTTTTCCCAGCAAGGAATATTAATAATTAATACCCTGGGGAAGGAATGCATTCCTGGGGGGAGGTCTATAAACGGCTCCTCTGGGAGTGTCTGTCTTATTCGGTTGAGATAAGGACTGAAATATGCCCTGGTCTCCTGCAGTACCCTCAGGCTTACTAGGATTGGGAAATTCCAGCCTGGTAAATTTTGGTCAGACCATTTCTCTGCTCTCGAACCCTGTTTTCTGTTAAGATGTATATCAAGAGAATACATGCACAGCTAAATGTAGACCCTCATCAGTAATTCTAATTTTCCCCTTTGCCTTGTGATCTTTGCTTTGTCATTTGCCTTATGATCTTTATTGGCCTCAGAAGCATGTGATATTTGTTACCTACTCCCTGTTCGTACACCCCCTACCCTTTTGAAATCCTTAATAAAAACTTGCTGGTTTTGCAGCTCAGGTGGGGCATTACAGACCTACCAATATGTGATGTCACCCCCGGTGGCCCAGCTGTAAAATTCTTGTCTTTGTACTCTTTCTCTTTATTTCTCAGACTGGCCGACACTTAGGGAAAATAGAACCTATGTTGAAATATTGGGGGTGGGTTCCCCCGATAATCATCAAACGTTATATCTGAAAGTTTTGGTAGACATTCCAAAAAAACCTTAAAATCCTGTTCCATTCTCAATATTTATGTATATATATATATATATATATATATATATATATATATATATGATGATCCTCAGTAAAAGAGATATAATTCCAAGTTATTTTTATATGAATTTAATGAATTTTCAAATTGTCTCCCTCCAGTTAATATATGCTTATATTTCAGTATATTAAAGTAAATAAGTGAAATTGATGTAAGCATTAAATTTGAGATAGTAAGCTCAGAAAAATTCTTTCACTATGTGAATAAGTATTTCTTATTTAAAGCAGAAGTTATAATATTTTAACGTATCAGAGGTTAAAATGTAAGGCTCTGTAAAAGTTGTATTTCTATGAAAACTTCAGAAGTACTTGGTCTCCTGTAGAAAACTTCCTTTTCTAATTTCTCTTCATCTTTCCTCTGTAAAAAAGTACCTCTTTTGAAGGAACAAAACAAGCAATGCACTTTTGGTATCAGGTTCATAACAAACAAAAATCAGAGGTGAGAGATATAGCAGATCAAAAATGAATGGCTCATTTGGAATATATAAAATGAAATGAAATGAAATGGAATCAAGTTGTCCTGAGTTGCAAATTTTCTCACAAAACCTTAGTCTTAGCTCTGTAATAAACAGGTCCTATTTATGTTGGCTCATTAAACTGCCCTACACAAAATTGCTTGAAGTTCTAAATTAGTTTTCTGTGATTATAATTACAGTTTATGGAAATAATTACTTTATAATTCAATAATTCTTCAGATAATTCTCTTGATACTTAACTTTGGAAACTTTTGTTGTGTTCTATCTTTCTAATCATAAATGAAATCAAACTACTTAATTGCAATTACATTAGAACGTTAAAAATATGATGGATTCTCTTTAACTTCACTTTCTTATACCTCTCCCCATAAATTCTTCTTTTGTGAATTTTTTAAGAATTCTCACACCATTTTCCATGATCAAATCCCACAGTAGTTAATAACACTTCCTTTCAAGGAAATTCAAGATTGGTGAATATGGAAGGATTGTTTCAAAAGCTTGTTGCAATACTCCTTCCCATCAACAATATATCCTATTCCATGTGTCCACTGGCAATGTGATTTTTCTAATTCTACCATCAATAGGACGGGTTTATGTCTCTTCCACTCTGAATATGGGCTGGCTTGCGACTTGTGAACATCAAAAAAATGACAAATGTATTATTGGCAAGTCAGAATAAGACTCTCCTTCCAAAGATGCTTACATGAAATGAATGAACATGTTATGTTACATAGAAAAAGAGAATTAAAATTAAGGTTGCTAGATGACTTTTAAATGAGGAAATTATTATGAATTATCTGGACAAGTATGAAGGTAATTATAAGAATCCTTAAAAGTGGAAACGTGGTGGAGAAGAGAAGTGTCAAAGTGAGATGTGTCTATGAAAGAATGGTAAATATATATATATATATATATATATATATATATATATATATATGCAGTGTTACTGGGTTTAAAGTGGAGAAATGGAGCTACCACACAAAGAATGTGAACACCCTTGAGAGATTCAAAAACTGGAGGAAACATATTGTCCTGTAGAGTCTCCAGGAAGGACTACAGCCTTACTGGCACCATGATTATTAGCTCAGTGAGACCTGTGTTAGACTTCTTACTTACAGAGCTGCAAGATAATACATTTGCATTTTAAAATCTCTAAGTTTGTGGTAATGTTTACAACAGTATTAAAGAACTAATACAGCAAACTCCAAGTGCTGGACAAAAATAGGCCTTTAATCTTCCACATTCACTCTCTTCAAGCTATGAGAAACTATGGTAATGTTGCTCCAATACCACTTCAACAGCAGTCCCTGGTAACTACCATTCTACTCTTTGCTTCTATGAGATTATCTTTTGTAGATTCCATATATAAGTGAGAACGTGTCATATTTGACTTTCTGTTTCTGGCTTATTTCACTAAACATAATGCCTTCCAAGTTCATCCATGCTAATGCAAATGACAGGATTTCCTTCATTTGAAGGTTGAATCGTATTCTATTATGCGCATATGCCACATTTTCTTTATCCATTCATCTGTCTACAAAAATATAGGTTGTTATCCACATTGTGGCTACAGTGATTAGAGCTTCAATGAACATGTGAGTGCTAATATTATTTTGAGACCTTGATTTCAATTCTTTTAAACAAATATCCAGAGTGGGACTGTTATATTATATGGCAGTTACATCTTTAATTTATTTTAGGAAGCTCCAAACTATTTTCCATGGTAGGGGCACCATTTTGTATTACAACCAACAATGCACATGAGTTCCAATTTCTCACATCATTGTCAATACTTGTCTTTTGATTTTTTGATGATAGTCATCGTGACAGGTGTGAAATAATTTTTTATTATGTATTTATTTAAACTTTTATTTTAAGTTCAGGGGTACAAGTGCAGGTTTGTTACATAGGTAACTTGGGTCATGAGGGTTTGTTGTATAGATTATCTCACCACTCGAGTATTAAGCCTCATATCCATTAGTTATTTTGACTTATCCTCTCCCTCTTCCCACCCTCTGTGCTCTGAAAGGCACCAATGTGTGTTGTTCCCCTCTACATGCCCATGTGTTCCCATCATTTAGCTCCCACTTATAATTGATAACATGTGGTATTTGGTTTTATTTCCTGTTAGTTTTACAAAGATAATGGTCTACAGCTCCATCCACGGTCCTGCAAAGGACATTATCTCATTTTTTATGGCTGTGTAGTATTCCATGGAGTATATGTATCATATTTTCTTCATCCAGTTTATCCCTGATGGACATTTGGGTTGACTCCATGTCATTGCTATTGTGAGTAGTGCTGCAATGAACATACATGTGCATGAATCATATATGAAAAACCCACAGCCAACATCATACTGAATAGGCAAAAGCTGAAAGCATTCCTCTTGAAAACTTGCACAAGACAACTATGCTTTCTCTCACTACTCCTATTCAACATAGTATTGGAAGTTCTGGCCAGGGCAATAACATAAGAGAAAGAAATGAAAGGCGTCCAATAGGAAGAGGGGAAGTGAAACCATTCCTGTTTGCAGATGACATAATCCTGTATTTAGAAAACCTTATAGTCTCAGCCCAAAAGTTTCCTAAGCTGTTAAATAACTTCAGCAAATTCTCGGGATACAAAATCAATGTAAAATATCACTAACATTTCTATACACTAACAACAGTCAAGCTGGGAGCCAAATCAGGGATATTTCATTGTAGTTTTGATTTGTATTTCCTCGATGAATACCGATGTTGATTTTCTTCATGATACCTGTTGATCATCCGATGTCTTATTTGGAGAAATGTCTATTCAAGCTTTCAGCTCATATTTTAATTGGGTTGTTTTTTGGTATTCAATTGTAGAAGTGCCTTATATATTTTGGATGTGAACTATTTATCAGAAATGTGGTGTGAAAATATTTTCTCCTATTCTAAAGACTGCTTTTGACTCTGTTAGTTGTTTCCTTTTTCTAAAGAAGCCTTTTATTTTAATGAAGTCCCCTTGTTTACATTTGTTTTTCTTGCCTGTGCTTTTGGTGTCATAGTCATAAAATCACAGCCAAGAAAAATGCCATTAAATTCTCCCCCATGTTTTCTTTTAGAAGTTTTAGAGTTTCAGGTTTTACAATTAAGCATTTAATCAATTTTGAGTTGAATTTTATATATGGTTCAAGATAAGGGTCTAATTTTCCTATTCTGCATGTGTATATCCGCTTTTCCCAGCACGATTTATTGAACAGAATACCTTTTTCTCTATTGTGTATTTTTGGCAATCTTATTGAAGATCAGTTGACCATTTATTTCTGGGCTCTCTATTCTCTTCTATTAGTCTAAATGTGTATCTTTATGTTTATACCATACTGTTCCCAAAACTGTAGCCTTTAATATATTTTAAAATTGAGAGAGTAATGCCTGCAAATTTTTGTTTTCCCCAAGATTTATTTGGATATTTGTTCTTTTTTAGTTCCATATGAATTGTAGAATCTCTGTGTGTGTGTGTGTGTGTGTGTGTGTATCTGTGTGTGTGTAAATACCATAGGAACTTTGGCTGAGTTTGCATTGAATCTATATATCCCTTTTAGTAGTGTGTACATTGAAACAATATTAAAGCTTCCAATCCATAAACACAGAAAGCCTTTTCATATGTTTGTGACTTTCGTAATTTCTTTCATCAATAACATGCAGTTTTCCATGTAGAATTTTTTTACCATCTTGGTTTATTTCTATTTTATTGGTGTTATTGTAAATGAGATTGTTTTTCAGATTTTTAAAAATAGTTTTCTATTGTACAAAAACATAATTTATATATAACAGAAATTATATGTTGATTTTTTATTCTGTTAACCTTACTAAATTTATTAATTCTAAAATTCTTTCTATTAAGTCTTTAGGGCCTTGTCCCTTAAAAATTATATCATCGGCAAACAGAGATCACTTTATTTCTTCCTTTCCTATTTGGATGCCTTTTATTTATTTTTCTTTCCTAATTACTCTGGCTAGGACTTTTTGTACTATGTTGAATAAAAGTAAGGAGGTGGCATTACTTGATTTTTCCTGATCCTAGGGGAAACGGTTTCGGTCTTTCCAGATGAGTGTGATGCTAGCTATTGGCTTCTCTTATATAGCCATTGTTATAATGAGTTAATTTCCTATTTCTAGATTGTTGAGAGTTTTTATCATGAAAGCCTGCTGAATTTTGTCAATTTATTTTTCTGCATGTGACTTATTCTTTATCCTGTTATCATGGCATTGCACATTAATGGATGCGGATATGTTGAATTATCTTTGCATCCCAATCATATAACCCACTTTGTCATGATTAGTGATCCTTCTAATGTACTGTTTAGTTTGGTTTGCTAATATTTTCTTGAGAACTTTTGTATCTATATTCAGCAAAATATTGGCCGGTGCCTTTGTCCAACTTTGCTATAAGAGTAATGTTGGCCTTATAAACTGAGTTTGGAAGTATCCTCTCTTCTTCATTCTGCTAGGAGATTTTGAGAATAACTGGTATTAATTCTTTCTCAAATATTTTGTAGAATTCACTAGTGAACCCAGGGATTCACAAATCCAGAGCTTTTATTGTTGTTGTTAGGTTGTGCTTTAATTACCAATATAACGTCCTTAACAGTTACAGGTCTGTTTAGATTTTCTGTTTCATTATGATTCACTGTTGTGAGGTTGAATGTTTTTAGCAGGTATCCATTTTTTTTTAGGTTATCCAATTTGTATAATTGTTAATAGTATTCTATTATTGTCTTTTTTATTTTTTGGCACAAGTTATAATGTCTTCTCTTTTATTTCTGAATTTATTTGTATGTTCTCTTTTGTTCTTAATAAGTCTAGCTAAGGATTGTCCATTTAATATTTTCAAAAAATAAACTCTTTGGTTGATTTAATCAGTTTTTAAAAAATTTCCTGTATTGTTTATCTTGGCTCTGAGTTTTGTGATTTCTTTTCTTTTTTTTTTTTTTTGAGTCAGAGTCTCCCTCTGTCACCCAGGCTGGAGTGTGGTAGCGTGATCTTGGCTCACTGCAACCTCCACTTCCCAGGTTCAAAATATTAGTGATCTCATCCTCCTGAGTAGCTGGGATTACAGGTGCCCGCCACCACACCAAGCTAATTTTTGTATTTTTTTGTAGAGACAGCATTTCACCATGTTACCAGGCTGGTCTTGAACTCCTGACCTCAAGTGATCTGCCCACCTCGGCCTCACAAAGTGCTAGAATTACAGGCATGAACCACAATGCCTGGCCTGTTAGGTCCATTGGTCTGTAGTGCTTTTTCAAGTTTTTTATTTCTGTAATATTTCTTTTTAATTTTGTGGATACATAGTAAGTTTAAGTGTCTATAGTGCACATAATGTTTTGATACAGAGATACAAAATGAAGTAAACACATCATGGAGAATGGGGTATGCATCCCTTCAAGCATTTATCCTTTGAATTATAAATGATCTAATTATATTTCTAAATTTATTTCAAAATTTATAATTAAGTTATTGTTTACTAAAGTCACCCTATTGTGCTATAAAAAGTAGGTCTTATTCATTGTTTCTGATTTCTGTACCCCCAAAATAGATTAAACATACCCACCTCTCTTCCCCCGGCTCCTGCCCACTCCTACACTTTCCAGTCTCTGGTAACAATCCTTCTACTCTCTATCTGCATGAGTTCAATTGATTTTATTTTTAGAATAGCTCACACAGTTATGTGAGAACATGTGATGTTTGTCTTTCTGCGCCTGGCTTCTTTCAATTAACATTATGATCTTCACTTCCATCCACATTGCTGCAAATGACTGGATCTCATTATTCCTTATGGATAAATAGTACTGCAGTCCTAATATGTACTACATTTTCTTTATCCATTGATCTATTGATGGACACTTAGGTTGGTTCTAAATCTTAGCTGTTGTAAACAGTGCTGCAATAAACATAGGAGGGCAGATATATATTTGATGCACTAATTTTCTTTCTTTTGGGGATATACATAGCAGTGAGATTGCTGGATTTTATGGTAGCTATATTTTATATTTTGAGGAACCTCCAAACTGTTCTCCATACTGCTGTTATTAATTTACATTCCCACCAATAGTGTACAAGTGTTCCCTTTTCTCCACCTCCTCACCAGTATTTACTATTACCTGTATTTTGGATAAAAGGCATTTTAAATGGAGTGAAATGACATCTCATTTTAGTTTTGATTTGCATTTATCTGATGATCAATAATGTTGAACAACTTCTCATATACCTGTTTGCCATTGGTATGTCTTCTTTTTATACATGTGTATTCAAATCTTTTGTCTATTTATTGATCAGATTAGTAGAATATTTCCTATAGAGTTGTTTGAGATCCTTATATATTCTAGTTACTAATCCCTTGTCAGAGGGGTAGTTTGCAAATCTTTTCTCACATTCTGTGGGTTGTATCTTCACTTTGCTTATTGTACCCTATTCTGTGCAAAAGCTTTTCAACTTTATGTGATCCCATTTGTCTATGTTTGCTTTGGTTGCCAGTACTTGTAAGGTATTGCTCGAGAAATCTTTGCCCAAAGGTCCTGAAGGTTTTCCCCAATATTTTCTTGTAGGATTTTCATAGTTTCAGGTTATAGATGTAAGCATTTAATCCATTTTGATTTCATTTTCTATATGGTGAGAGATAGGAGTATAGTTCCATTCTTTGGCATATAGATATCCAGTTCTCCCAATGTCATTTATTGAAGAGGCTATCTTTTCTCCAGTATATTCTTGGCATCTTTGTAAAAAATGTGTTTACTGTAGGTGTGTACATTTGTTTCTTGGTTCTCTATGCTGTTGCATTGGTCTATGTATTTGTTTTTATGCCAGTGCCATGCTGTTTTGGTTATTATGGCACTATAGTATAATTTGATAGAGGTAACGTGATTCCTCCAGTATTGTTCTTTTTGCTTAGGATAGTTTTGGCTATCCTGCATCTTTTTTGTTTCCCTATAAATTTTAGAATTGTTTTTTCTATTCTGTGAAGAACTTCTTTGGTATTTTAATAGGTATTGCATTGAATCTGTAGATTGCTTTGGTTTGTATGGACATTATGACAATATTGATTCCTCCAATCCATGAACATGGAATATTTTCCTATTTTTTGGTGTCTTTTTCAATTTTCTTCATCAGCGTTTTATAATTTTTAGTATAGACATCTTTCACTTCTTTGGTTAATTCCTAGGAATTTAATTTCATTTGTGGCTATTGTAAATCAGAGTAAATTTTCATTTTTTAACATTGTTCACTATGGGCATAAAGAAATGCTGCTGATTTTTGTATGTTGATTTTGTATCCTCTAAATTTACTGAATTCCTCTATCAGTTCTCATGGTTTTCTTGTGGAGTCTTTATGTTTTTCCAAATATAAGATCATATCATCTGCAAACAATGATAGTTTGACTATTTCCTTTCCAATTTTGATGGCCTTTATAGCTTTCTCTTGTCTAATTGCTGTACCTAGCACTTCCAGTACGTTGTTGAATAACAGTGGTGACAGTGAGCATCCTCGTTGTCTTCAAGATCTTAGAGAAAAGGCTTTCAATTTTTCCCACACAGCATGATATTAGCTATGGGTCTGTCATATGTGGCTTTTATTATGTTGAGTTGTGCTCCATCTGTACCTAGGTTTTGAGAATTTTCATAATAAAAGGATGTTGAATTCTACTGAATGCTTTTTCAGCATCGATTGAAATGATCATATGACTTTGATGCTTCATTCTATTCATATAATGTATCACATTGATTCATTTGTATATGTTGCATCATCCTTGCATCCCAGGGAAAAATCCTGTTTGGTCATGAGAAATGATCTTTTTAATGTATCCTGGAATTTTGTTTGCTAGTATTCTGTTTTGGATTTTTGCATCAATATTCAGCAGATATGTTGGCCTATAGTTTTCATTTTTGATATGTCTTTGTCTAGGTTTGGTATCAGAGAAATACTGGCCTCATAGAATGAGTTTGAAATTATGCCTTCATCTATTTTTCAGAATAGTTTGAGTAAGATTGGTATTAGCCCTTTAAATGTTTGGTAGAATTCAGTAGTGAATCCATCAGTTCTTGGGTTTTTCTCTACTGGGAGACTTTTTATTATGGCTGTGAACTTGTTACTTATTGGTCAGTTCACGTTTTGTATTTCTTCTTGATTCAATCTTGGTAGTTTGTATGTATCGGGCAATTTGTTCATTTCTTCTAGATTTTCCAACTTATTGGTATATAGTTGTTCATATTAGCCACAGTTGATCATTTGAATTTGTGCAATATCAGTTGTAATGTCTCCTTTTTCATTTGTGATCTTATTTCTTTAGATCTCCTTTCTTTTCTTCTTAGTCTAGCTAAAGGTCAGTCAATTTTATATTTTTTAAAACAATACAACTTTTTCTTTACTTGATATCTTGTATTTTTGTTTCATTTGCATTTCATTTATTTCAGCCCTGATTTTAACATTTCTTTTCTTCTACTAATTTGGGGTTTGTCTTGGTCTTGCTTTTCTAGTTCTTTAAGGTGCACTGTTAGATTGTTTACATGAAGTCTTTCCTCTATTTGGATGTAGGCACTTATAGCTATAAACATCCCCCTAAATACTGCTTTTACGGTATACTATAGGTTTTGGTATGCTGTGTTTCCATAATCATTTGTTTCAAGAAATTTTTAATTTCCTTCTTAGTTTTTTCATTGACCCACTGGTCATTCAGGAGTACATTGTTTAATATCCATGTATTTATATAGTTTGTAAAATTCCTTTTATTAATTTATAGTTTTATTCCATTGTGGTCATGGAAGATGCTTGATATTATTTCAGTTTTTGAATATTTTAAGACTTGTTTTCTGAACTAACATACGATCTATCCTTGAGAATGATCCATGGGATGAGGAAAATAATGTTTATTCTACAGCTGTTAGATGAAATGTTCTGTCAATATCTATTAGATCCATTTGGTCTGTAATGAAGATTAAGTCTGATGTTTCTAGGTTGATTTTGTGTCTGGAACATCTGTCCAATGCTAAAAGTGGGGTGTTGAAGTCTCCAGCTATCATACAGGGGCCTATCTTTCTCTTTGGCTCAAACAATATTAGCGTTCTATATCTGGGTGCTCCAGTGATGGAGGCATATATATTTAAGATTATATCATCATCATGCTGAATTGACTCTCTAATTATTATATAGTGATCTTGTCTCTTCTAATAGTTATTTCACTGAAATCTCTTTGTTTGACATAAGAATAGTGACTCCCTCTTTTTTTGTCTCCCAATGGCTTGAGATTTCTTTTTCCAGCCCTTTTTTTCTTTTCAGTCTATGTGTATCTTTGTAGGTGAAGCATGTTTCTTCTAGGCAACAGACCAATAGGTCTTTATTTTTATACATTCAGCCAGTCTATATCTCTTAATTGGAGATTTTAGTCCATTTACTTTCTATGTAATTATTGATAAGTAAGGACTTACTCTTACAATTTTATTATTGTTTTCTGGTTGTTTTGCAGTCTCTTTCTATCCTTCCAGTATTCCTCTAGTGAAGGTGATTTTCTCTGGGATATAATTTAGTTTCTTGCTTTTTATTTTTTATGTATCCATTGTATGTTTTTTGGTTTGAGGTTACCCTGAGGTTTGCAAATACTATCTTATAACCTATTATTTTAACCTAATAACAACACTATTGGCACAAAAAAGTAATTAGCAAAAAGAAAACTAAAAATGATTCTACACCTTAACTGTATCTCCCTGCTTTTTAACATTTTATTGTTTATATTTATATCTTATTTTCTTGACTATGTCCTGAAAAGTTGTCATGGTTGTTATATTTGATTAGTTTATCCTTTATACTTTGGTTAAGAGGAGTTTACATACCAGAGTTACAGTGTTATACTATTCTGTGTTTATCTGTGTGCTTACTATTGCCAGTGGGTTTTGCACTTTCAGGTGATTATTTATTGCTCGTTAATTTCCTTTTTCCTTCTGATTGATATACTCCCTTTAGTATTTCTTAGAAAACAAGTTTGGTATTGATAAAATCTCTCATCTTTTGTTTGCCTCGTAAAGTCTTTATTTCTTCTCCACATTTGAAGGATATTTTCATTGGATATACAATTCTAGGTTAACACTTATTTTCCTTCAGCACTTAAAATATGTCATGCCACTGTCTCCTGGCCTGTAAGATTTCCACTGAAAAGTCTGCTCTCAGATATATTGAAGCTCCATTGTATGTCATTTGTTTCTTTTCTTTTGCTGCTTTTAGAATCCTTTCTTTATCTTTGACCTTTGGGAGTTTATTAATTCCTTTGAGGTAGCCTTCTTTGGGTTCAATCTGCTTGGTGTTCTGTAACCTTCTTCAATGTGGATACTGATACCTTTCTCAAGGTTTAGGATAAACCTTGAGATAATTTCATAAAATGACATTATCAACGGGAATAGAATATCACCAAATGTCATATTTTATGGTTCCTTAAAGCATCTCATTCCTAATATTTACATAAAAAACTTTTTTGTTAGTCTATTGTTACCTCCAAGTGTTATATGTATTACCTCAGACATCAGTGACTAAAACATTTGTCTACATTTTTCACCAAACGTTTTCCATGCAGCAGCTTTAACACTGGGCAAGTTCTACACAAAGTGAGAAATCCAAGGCTTTTGATCTGTTCTTCAATGGAGCGACCAGACAGGTTAATAAATCACAAATCCTCTCAAATGAGTTCCACTCTGCTTCCTACAGTATTGTGCTGATATCAGAAATGTGTGCTTTTATTTTGATGGCTAGCATTGAGCTGGGGAGTGGGGAATGAGACCAGGTAAGTTATAATGCTGCACAGTTTGCCGTTCTTATCAACATCAGAGAGTTCTTCTTCAGTAAGCATTTATCTTCTTGCTGCAAGATTTTGGTTAGTTTCCAGAATTCCACAAAAGTTTATTCTGACTGTCTTTGCTGGTTTTATTCTCGCTTTTGTGAAAGTATAAACTTTTGGTGTTCCTTATTTCATAATTTTCACTGAAGTCTTCCCTGTGCATGTTTATTAAATCCTATGAAATCCCTTTTTTCTTGGTGAACTCAAAATTTTCTAGATTAATACTCTAGATTTTTAAAATAAGATACATAACTGATAAATATCATAGTCATTGAATTTCTATAGTATTTTTAGTTTGCTTTTATTCTTAGTAATTATTTTCCAATTATCTTCCCGAGAGTTTCCAACAATGTATACACTCATCAGTAACATATGAGTGCTTTGTTCTAAAGCTCTCATTACAGAGTCAGTTATGTTAAATACTGAATATAGCAGATCAGGGAACCTGGGAGGCAAACTACAAGTATCATCAGTTTTAAAATATTTGTAATTTTAGGTGGAGCCAAGATGGCCAAATAGGAACAGCTCCAGTCTACAGCTCCCAGCATGAGCGACACAGAAAATGAATAATTTCTGCATTTCCAACTGAGGTACCAGGGGCATCTCACTGGGGACTGTCGGACAGTGGGCACAGGACAGTGGGTGCAGTACACCAAGCCTGAGCCGAAGCAGGGCAAGGCATCGCCTCACCTGGGAAGTGCAAGGGGTCAGGGAATTCCCTTTCCTCCTAGCCAAGGAAAGGGGTGACAGACGGTACCTGGAAAATCAGGTCACTCCCAACCTAATACTGCACTTTTCCAACAGTCTTAGCAAACGGCACAACAGGAGATTATATGCTGTGCCTGGCTCGGAGGGTCCTACGCCCTCAGAGCCTCACTCATTGCTAGCACAGCCGTCTGAGATCAAACTGCAAGGGAGCAGCAAGGCTGGGGGAGGGGCGCCCACCATTGCCCAGGCTGAGTAGGTAAACAGAGCGGCCGGGAAGCTCAAATTGAGTGGAGCCCACTGCAGCTCAAGGAGGCCTGCCTGCCTCTGTAGACTCCACCTCTGGGGGCAGGGCATAGCCAAACAAAAGGCAGCAGAAACCTCTGCAGACTTAAATGTCCCTGTCTGACAGCTTTGAAGAGAGTAGTGGTTCTCCCAGCACGCAGCTTTAGATCTGAGAACGGACAGACTGCCTCCTCAAGTGGGTCCCTGACCCCCGAGTAGCCTAACTGGGAGGCACCCCCCAGTAGGGGCAGACTGACACCTCACACGGCCAGGTATTCCTCTGAGACAAAACTTCCAGAGTAACGATCAGGCAGCAACATTTGCTGTTCACCAATATCCGCTGTTCTGCAGCCTCTGCTGCTGATACCCAGGCAAACAGGGTCTGGAGTGAAACTCTGGCAAACTCCAACAGACCTGCAGCGGAGGATCCTGACTGTTAGAAGGAAAACTAACAAACAGAAAGGACATCCACACCAAAACCCCATCTGTATGTCACCATCATCAAAGACCAAAGGTAGATAAAACCACAAAGATGGGGATAAAACAGAGCAGAAAAACTGAAAATTCTAAACTCAGAGTGGCTGTCCTCCTCCAAAGGAATGCAACTCCTCATCAGGAATGGAACATAGTTGGACAGATAATGACTTTGAGGAGGTGAGAGAAGAAGGCTTCAGACGATCAAACTACTCCAAGCTAGAGGAAGATGTTTGAACCCATGAAGAAGTTAAAAACCTTGAAAAAAGAATAGACAAATGGCGAACTAGAATAAACAATGCAGAGAACTCCTTAAAGGACCTGATGGAGCTGAAAACCATGGCACGAGAACTATGTGACGAATGCACAAGCTTCAGTAGCCGATTCGATCAACTGCAAGAAAGGGTGTCAGTGACAGAAGATCAAATGAATGAAATGAAGCAAGAAGAGAAGTTTAGAGAAAAAAGAATACAAAGAAATGAACAAAGCCTCCAAGAAATATGGGACTATGTGAAAAGACAAAACCTACATCTGATTGCTGTACCTGAAAGTGACGGGGAGAATGGAACCAAGTTGGAAAACACTCTGCAGGATATTATCCAGGAGAAATTCCCAAACCTAGCAAGGCAGGCCAACATTCAAATTCAGGAAATACAGAGAACGCCACAAATATACTCCTCGAGAAGAGCAACTCCAAGACACATAATTGTCAGATTCACCAAAGATGAAATGAAGGAAAAAACATTAAGGGCAGCCAGAGAGAAAGGTCGGGTTACCCATAAAGGAAGCCGATCAGACTAAAAGCTGATCTCTTGGCAGAAACTCTACAAGCCAGAAGACACTGGGGGCCGATATTCAAGATTCTTAAAGAAAAGAATTTTCAACCCAGAATCTCATATCCAGCCAAATTAAGCTTCATAAGTGAAGGAGAAATAAAATCCTTTACAGACAAGCAAATGCTGAGACATTTTGTCACCACCAGGCCTGCCCTAAAAGAGCTCCTGAAGGAAGCACTAAACATAGGAACAACTGGTACCAGCCACTGCAAAAAATATGCCAAATTGTAAAGACCATCGAGGCTAGGAAGAAACTGCCATCAACTAACGAGCAAAATAACCAGCTAACATCATCATGACAGGATCAAATTCACACATAACAATATTAACCTTAAATGTAAATGGACTAAATGCTCCAATTAAAAGACACAGACTGGCAAATTGGATAAAGAGTCAAGACCCATCAGTGTGCTGTATTCAGGAAACCCATCTCACGTGCAGAGACACACATAGGCTCAAAATAAAGGGATGGAGGAAGATCTAACAAGCAAACGGAAAACAGAAAAAGGCAGGGGTTGCAATCCTAGTCTCTGATAAAACAGACTTTAAACCAACAAAGATCAAAAGAGACGAAGAAGGCCATTACATAATGGTAAAGGGATCAATTCAACAAGAGCTAACTATCCTAAATATATATGCACCCAATACAGAAGCACCCAGATTCATAAAGCAAGTCCTTAGAGAGTCATAAAGAGACTTAGACTCCCACACAATAACTATGGGAGACTTTCACACCCCACTGTCAATATTAGACAGATCAACGAGACAGAAAGTTAACAAGGATATCCAGGAATTGAACTCAGCTCTGCACCAAGCAGACCTAATAGACATCTACAGAACTCTCCACCCCAAATCAACAGAATATACATTCTTTCAGCACCACACCACACCTATTCCAAAATTGACCACATAGTTGGAAGTAAAACACTCCTCAGCAAATGTAAAAGAACAGAAATTATAACAAACTGTCTCTCAGATCACAGTGCAATCAAACTAGAACTCAGGATTAAGAAACTCACTCAACACCGCTCAACTACATGGAAACTGAACAACCTGCTCCTGAATGACTACTGGGAACATAACAAAACGAAGGCAGAAATAAAGATGTTCTTTGAAACCAAAGAGAACAAAGACACAATATACCAGAATCTCTGGGACACGTTCAAAGCAGTGTGTAGAGGGAAGTTTATAGCAATAAATGCCCATAAAAGAAAGCAGGAAAGATCTAAAATTGACACCCTAACATCACAATTAAAAGAATTAGAGAAGCAAGAGCAAACACATTCAAAAGCTAGCAGAAGGCAAGAAATAACTAAGATTAGAGCAGAACTGAAGGAAATAGAGACACAAAAAACCCTTCAAAAAATCAATGAATCCGGGAGCTGGTTTTTTTGAAAAGATCAACAAAATTGATAGACTGCTAGCAAGACTAATAAAGAAGAAGAGAGAGAAGAATCAAATAGACACAATAAAAAATAATAAAGGGGTTATCACCACCAATCCCACAGAAATACAAACTACCATCAGAGAATACTATAAACACCTCTATGCAAATAAACTAGAAACTCTGGAAGAAATGGATAAATACCTCGACACATACACCCTCCCAAAACTAAACCAGGAAGATGTTGAATCTCTGAATAGACCAATAACAGGCTCTGAAGTTGTGGCAATAATTAATAGCTTACCAACCAAAAAAAGTCCAGGACCAGACGGATTCACAGCCAAATTCTACCAAAGGTACAAGAAGGAGCTGGTACCATTCCTTCTGAAACTATTCCAATCAATAGAAAAAGAAGGAATCCTCCCTAACTCATTTTACGATGCCAGCATCATCCTGATACCAAAGCCTGGCAGAGACACAACAACAAAAAAGAGAATTTTAGAACAATATCCCTGATGAACATCAATGCAAAAATCCTCAATAAAATACTGGCAAAACGAATCCAGCAACACATCAAAAAGCTTATCCATCATGATCAAGTGGGCTTCATCCCTGGGATGCAAGGATGGTTCAACATACGAAAATCAATAAACGTAATCTAGCATATAAACAGAACCAAAGACAAAAACCACATCATTATCTCAATTGATGCAGAAAAGGCCTTTGATAAAATTCAACACTGCTGCATGCTAAAAACTCTCAATAAATTAGGTATTGATGGGACGTATCTCAAGATAATAAGAGCTATCTATGACAAACCCACAGCCAATATCATACTGAATGGGCCAAAACTGGAAGCATTCCCTTTGAAAACGGGCACAAGACAGGGATGCCCTATCTCACCACTCCTATTCAACATAGTGTTGGAAGTTCTGGCCATGGCAATCAGGCAGGAGAAGGAAATAAAGGGTAATCAATTAGGAAAACAGGAAGTCAAATTGTCCCTGTTTGCAGATGACATGATTGTATACCTAGAAAACCCAATTGTCTCAGCCCAAAATCTCCTTAAGCTGATAAACAATTTCAGCAAAGTCTCAGGATACAAAATCAATGTGCAAAAATCACAAGCATTCTTATACACCAATAACAGACAAACAGAGAGCCAAATCATGAGTGAACTCCCATTCACAATTGCTTCAAAGAGAATAAAATACCTAGGAATCCAACTTAAAAGGGATGTGAAGGACCTCTTCAAGGAGAACTACAAACCACTGCTCAAGGAAATAAAAGAGGATACAAACAAATGGAAGAACATTCCATGCTCATGGGTAGGAAGAACCAATATCAACAAAATGGCCATACTGCCCAAGGTAATTTATAGATTCAATGCCATCCCCATCAAGCTACCAATGACTTTCTTCACAGAAATGGAAAAAACTACCTTAAAGTTCATATGGAACCAAAAAAGAGCCCACATCGCCAAGTGAATCCTAAGCCAAAAGAACAAAGCTGGAGGCATCATGCTACCTGACTTCAAACTATACTACAAGGCTACAGTAACCAAAACAGCATGGTACTGGTACCAAAACAGAGATATAGATCAATGGAACAGAACAGAGCCCTCAGAAATAATGCCACATGTCTACAACTATCTCATCTTTGACAAACCTGAGAAAAACAAGCAATGGGGAAAGGATTCCCTATTTAATAAATGGTGCTGGGAAAACTGGCTAGCCATATGTAGAAAGCTGAAACTGGATCCCTTCCTTACACCTTATACAAAAATTAACAAGATGGATTAAAGACTTAAATGTTAGACCTAAAACCATAAAAACCCTAGAAAAAAACTAGGCAATGCCATTCAGGACATAGGCATGGGCAAGGACTTCATGTCTAAAACACCAAAAGCAATGGCAACAAAAGCCAAAATTGACAAATGGGATCTAATTAAACTCAAGAGCTTCTGCACAGCAAAAGAAACTACCATCAGAGTGAACAGGCAACCTACAGAATGGGAGAAAATTTTTGCAATCTACTCATCTGACAAAGGGCTAATATCCAGAATCTACAATGAACTCAAACAATTTTACAAGAAAAAAAGAACCCCATCAACAAGTGGGCAAAGGATATGAACAGACATTTCTTAAAACAAGACATTTATGCAGCCAAAAAACACATGAAAAAATGCTCATCATGACTGGCCATCAGAGAAATGCAAATCAAAACCACAATGAGATACCATCTCACACCAGTTAGAATGGTGATCATTAAAAAGTCAGGAAACAACAGGTGCTGGAGAGGATGTGGAGAAATAGGAACACTTTTACACTGTTGGTGGGACTGTAAACTAGTTCAACCCTTGTGGAAGTCAGTGTGGCGATTCCTCAGGGATCTAGAACTAGAAATACCATTTGACCCAGCCATCCCATTACTGGGTATATACCCAAAGGATTATAAATCATGATGCTATAAAGACACATGCAGCACTATTCACAATAGCAAAGACTTGGAACCAACCCAAATGTCCAACAATGATAGTGTGGATTAAGAAAATGTGGCACATATACACCATGGAACACTATGCAACCATAAAAATTGATGAGTTCATGTCCTTTGTAGGGACATGGATGAAGCTGGAAACCATCATTCTCAGCAAATTATCGCAAGGACAAGAAACCAAACACCGCATGTTCTCACTCATAGGTTGGAATTGAACAATGAGAACACATGGACACAGGAAGGGGAACATCACACACCAGGGCCTGTTCTGGGGTTGGGGGAGGGGGGAGGGATAGCATTAGGAGATATACCTAATATTAAATGACGATTTAATGGGTGTAGCACACCAACACGGCACATGTAAATATATGTAACAAACCTGCACGTTGTGCACATGTACCCTAAACCTTAAAGTATAACAAAAAGAACTCTAGTAAGAAAAAAAAAACATGTTTCATATTTTTAAAATTAAAAAAAAAATGTAATGTTAATTGGTAAATATATTTAGTCTTTTTAGATTTGAATTTTTGTGGTGGTTAATGAAATTAAAACATTTTATTTGCTTATTAGGGAAAATGGTATTCTAACACTTAAAATACGGAAAACATTTCTGTCATATATATGAAGTAATTTAAACCATAAGATACTCATGTATTTATCTAAAGAGTGAATCTTTATATATAATTATTCTTAAGGCTGTATGTTATTCTGTGTTACTTCCATCTTCTCTCATCTTTTCTTTCTGGGCAGTGATGTAGCATGAAATGTTATTTATTTCTTATATGAAACACTTAAAATTATTAATAGAAATAGTTTCTTAATTTAAATATATACCCCATAAAGAAACAATACTCTAAAGAATTAGCAATTCCCTTTGGAATAAAAAATACAGAATAAAGACTTTTTCTCTGTTCTTACAAAATCTTATACAGTTTCAAATAAAAACAATCAATTCTACATCATTATTTGTATTTTTTATGTAATACCTCTTAAATTTTGGATGGCCTGTCCTTTACAGAAATAACACAGTGGCATCAAGCGAAATTATTAACTGTAATGGAATATCATCAAATGTCAGGTTTTCTTTTTGCTCTTATTTTAGGGGCATTTTACATCTTCTGAGGAGTTGTTTACAGCTTAGAGGAATAAACACTAAATTCTGCAGTATCAAAGACGATGGATGAACTTTGAAATAATTATGTTAATAGAATTAAGCCAGTCATGGAAAGAAAAACACAGTATGGTTCAACTTCATATGATGTATCTAAAATTTTGAAAGTTATAGAATCTGAGAGTAAAATGGTGGGTGTCAGTGGGCGGTTAGGAGAAAATAGGGAGTTATTACTCACAGTGGGTACAAGTTTCAGTTAAACAAGATGAATCAACTCTAGCCATCTGCTATACAACATTGTACTTTTAGTCATCAGTAATTTATCCTGCACTTAAAAATCTGTTAACAGTAGATTTCATATTAAGTTTTTCTACCACAATAAAATATAAATTTTTCATCCCCAAGAATGTGAGAAAATATTTGCAAATCCCATATATTATAAGACTCTAGTGTCCAGAATATATAAAGAATTCTTACAAGGAAGCAACAAAAACAATCATTCTAATTAAAAAATTAGGATATGGCAACCAAGAAGGAGATGCAGTTTGAGTTGGAGACTGAAACCAGTGGCCTAGGGTGGACGCTCAAGAAGCCATGGAAGTATGACAGTGGTGTGTCACACTTGGAATAAGTCACCAACTATGCAGAGAAGGAGATCCAGAGTTCCAGTGAACCTTCAATAGCAGGCCCCAGGATCAGAAACCAAACAGGAGTGGGAGAAAGAACTTGAAAAAGTCACTGTCAAGAAGGAAGATCCTGGACAGGCGCAGTGGCTCACGCCTGTAATCCCAGCACTTTGGGAGGCCGAGGAGAGTGGATCAAGAGGTCAGGAGATTCAGACCATCCTGGCTAACACGGTGAAACCCTGTCTCTACTAAAAATACAAAAAATTAGCTGGGTGTGGTGGCGGGCACCTGTAGTCCCAGCTACTCGGGAGGCTGAGGCAGGAGAATGGTGTGAACCGGGGAGGCAGAGCGTGCAGTGAGCAGAGATCACGCCACTGCACTCCAGCCTGGGCAGCAGAACGAGACTCCGTTTCAAAAAAAAAAAAAAAAAAAAAAAAAAAAAGAGGAAGATCCTGAGCTGATAATGACAGAGGTGGAACTCTCTCAAGCAGTAGCAAAAGTAGCAAAATGCAGCTTGCGGGTACATATGGGCAACATGGCAGAAGTTCCTATTACAATAAAGTTTTTTTTGTCTTTAAAATAATAAAAATTGAGCAATGAACTTGAATAAGCATTTCTCCAAAGAAGACATACTAATAGCCAATAAATAAAAAAAAAAGATGCTCAACATCATTGACCTTTAGGACAACATAAATCAGAACCACAATGTGATACCACTTCAAAACTTCTAGGGTGTTTATAATCAAGTAAATGGAAAATAAAGTTCAGTACCACAATGTGATACCACTTCAAAACTTCTAGGGTGTTTATAATCAAGTAAATGGAAAATAAAGTGTTGTGTATGTGAATAAATTGGAACCATCGTCCCTGTCTTGTGTGAATGTAACATGGTGCAGCCACTCTGGAAAAGAGTTTGGCAGTACCTCCAAAATGTAAAAATAGAGTTGCCATACAATCTAGAAGTTTCACTGCTAGGTATAAACTCTGAATTAAAAGCATGTTCACACAGTAACATAACATGTGTATTCACAGCAGCATCATTCATCATAGCCCAAAAGAGGAAAGAAAAGTGTCCATCAACTGAGGAATGGATGAACAAATTATGGTATATTCATACAATGAAATATTATTTCACTATGAAAGATAATGTTATATGCTACAATGTGGATCTTGCTTAAGAAACCATGCTAAGTGAAAAGCCAGACACAAAATACTACTTATTGTATAATTCCATTTATATAAAATATGTAGAATAGGCAAATCCCTATAGACAAAAAGAAGACTGTTTCCCAGGACCTCCAATGCAAGGCATCATGATAGGTTGACATCTAAGGAATTCCAGGTTTCTTTTTGGAATCATGAAAATATTCTAAATTTGAATGTAATAATGCTTGCACAATGCCATGAACATACTATAACAAATTATGCAGTTCAAATGAGTTAATTGTGTCATATGTTACTTTCCAATAAGGCTGTTTAAAAAAGAAGGAAACAGTCACAGGTAAAACCAGAAAGGAGCTAATAAAAGAGTTGTTCATTTTTATATCAACTCATGAAGACCCATGTAGAAATACAGAAGATAATGTACTTACTGTTAACCTTTATAGTCTGAAATTAATATCATCAATATAAATTGGGAAAGAATAGGTTTCATGTATGACATGGGTAAGTGTATTAATTTCCTGAGAGTTGAATAAAGATTATCCATATGGAGTGACTAGAATAGACAATTCAAGAAATAATCTTTTAGGAATATTATGTAATGCCAGAAATGCAATGATTTGTAGAGCTACATGTGATGACAAGAGAATGAGAATATGTTGGTAAGAGATAGTGTAAATAAACTAATTTTCTGTACTTTATAGTAGGGACTCATTTATATGAATATATCAATAGAAGTGTAAGTATATTATTAGAAATCTTGAGTGTAACCACCAAAAGAACAATTAAAAACAAACAACAGAAATAACAGCAAGAACAAAACCTCATAATAGGGCTTACCCCTTGAGAGTGTGATTTTGAGCAGAGGATGATAGTTTTATTTTACACTGTATAGCCTCTGATACTATTTGGTATATACTTTTTGGCCTTCCTGCTTGCCTTCCTTTCTTCCTCCTTTCCTGCTTTTCTTCTTTTTGGCTTGCCTTTCATTGTTGTTTTCCTTTTATTCAATGTTCAGCATTATTTCTATAATTAAAACTAATTATAAGTATGTTGACACATATTGCATTTACAAGAAATATCCAGTATAAGCAAATGCATAGAGACAGAAAGAAGATTAGTAGTTGCCCAGGGCTATGAGTGGACAGGGAATTGGGGGTTGACCACTTACAAGTGTAGGAATTGTTTTGAAAGTAAGACTGAACTAACCCAAAAACAAAACTCAAAAACTTCAAATGTAATTTTCAGTAAAAAAGGAAAGATATAGTAAAACATATTGTCTTCAATCAAATAAACACATGTAAAAATACTGGAAGGAGGCTGGGTGCAGTGGCTGATGCCTGTAACCCCAACATTTTGGGAGGCTGAAGCAGGAAGATGGCTTGAGGTCAGGGTTTAAGACCAGCTTGGTCAACATATATAGAGTCTCTCTCTACAAAAAATACAAAAATTAGCTAAGTGTGGTGGTGTGTTCTTATAGTCCTAGATACTCAGAAGGTTGAGGTGGAAGGATTGCTTGAACCCAGGAAGTTGAGGCTGCAGTACGTGAGCCATGATCATGCCCTTATTCCAGCCTAGGTGACGGGGTAAGGTCCCATCTTAAAAAAAAAAAAAAGCTCTGAAATGTATCCCTTATTATTTTATTTGTTTCCAATTTTTCGTTGATATCAGGATATTTTCCAAACATTCTACAATTACTTTTTGTCATATTTCTATATTTTTCAAACTACAATGCTTATTTTATGACTAGGCAAATTACTGTCTATGCATTATTGATTAATGCTACTTTACCATAGCTTTGGGATTAGGAAAGTATGAAATAACATTCCAAGCAAATAGAGATAAAAAATGGTTGACTTTACTAATCTCCACAGTCTCTTTACAACATTTTTGAATAATTAGGTATAAAAGAGAAAACTGACTTCTTGAAGAGGATGGTATCAATCAAAGCCACACAACTTCTCATCCTCCCTGAAAAGCAAATGTATTGCAAAAGAGAATACTTTTAAGGATTTAGAAAGACAAATGATTATTTTTAATCTAGTTTTTATGCCACATTATAGCCAGTTTTTCTCAGTTTCATGATCCCAAAAGTATGCCCTCCATGAATATGTAGTCTTACAATAAATTAAAAGTTATAAAATTATAGTTTATTTCTTATTTATTACTTATAATAATGTCTCCATAAGGATTTTATTCTGTTTACAGTAAAATATATTTCTCACTGACTTGAGTTCTGAAATGCAAGCTGGTTTTTGGGTTAATTTTGTAAAAGTGTATCTGGACACATGGGTACCTGTGTCACAATCAGAGACTGTCATATAGAGACAGAAAGGGGTTTTATTTGTTTGGTTGCTTGCTTGTTTTGCCATAAACGTGAAAGTGAATGAGAAAAATTACCAGTGAGTTTAGAAATGAATATTTGTCAGAATTTTAACAGCTATTTTTTCTAGTATTGAAGAATTAATTTTCCTTTATGCCTTTGTATTTTTCAAAAATCTCATGTAGCTACATTGAGCATATTTTACTTTGGCATTAAAAATACAAACCAGAATAATAATTTAGTGCAATAATTTATTGGTCACTATAGAAATTTATAAAACATATAGCATATTTACAAATCACCAGGGATCAGATGGAAAATAATGGGAGGAGGTATCATTCCCAATAGTAACTGAATTTTTTTTAAATACTGTAAAAATACAAAAGAATCAGCTTAATAATAAATACACTGGACACATTCAAAGAAAACCACACAACTTTACTTAGGGATTCAAAGGGAGTTATTGATTTTTTTGAAGGGTTTTTTGTGTCTCTATCTCCTTCAGTTCTGCTCTGATTTTAGTTATTTCTTGCCTTCTGCTAGCTTTTGAATGTGTTTGCTCTTGCTTTTCTAGTTCTTTTAATTGTGATGTTAGGATGTCAATTTTGGATCTTTCCTGCTTTCTCTTGTGGGCATTTAGTGCTATAAATTTCCCTCTACACACTGCTTTGAATGCGTCCCAGAGATTCTGGTATGTTGTGTCTTTGTTCTCGTTGGTTTCAAAGAACATCTTTATTTCTGCCTTCATTTCGTTATGTACCCAGTAGTCATTCAGGAGCAGGTTGTTCAGTTTCCATGTAGTTGAGTGGTTTTGAGTGAGATTCTTAATCCTGAGTTCTAGTTTGATTGCACTGTGGTCTGAGAGATAGTTTGTTATAATTTCTGTTCTTTTACATTTGCTAAGGAGAGCTTTACTTCCCAGTATGTGGTCAATTTTGGAATAGGTGAGGTGTGGTGCTGAAAACAATGTATATTCTGTTGATTTGGGGTGGAGAGTTCTGTAGATGTCTATTAGGTCCGCTTGGTGCAGAGCTGAGTTCAATTCCTGGGTATCCTTGTTGACTTTCTGTCTCGTTGATCTGTCTAATGTTGACAGTGGGGTGTTAAAGTCTCCCATTATTAATGTGTGGAAGTCTAAGTCTCTTTGTAGGTCACTCAGGACTTGCTTTATGAAACTTGGTGCTCCTGTATTGGGTGCATATATATTAATGAATCCAGGAGCTGGTTTTTTGAAAGGATCAACAAAACTGATAGACCACTAGCAAGACTAATAAAGAAAAAAAGAGAGAAGAATCAAATAGACGCAATAAAAAATGATAAAGGGGATGTCACCACCGATCCCACAGAAATACAAACTACCATCAGAGAATACTACAAACACCTCTACGCAAATAAACTAGAAAATCTAGAAGAAATGGATAAATTCCTGGACACATACACCCTCCCAAGACTAAACCAGGAAGAAGTTGAATCTCTGAATAGACTAATAACAGGAGCTGAAATTGTGGCAATAATCAATAGCTTACCAAGGAAAAAGAGTCCAGGACCAGATGGATTCACAGCCGAATTCTACCAGAGGTAAAAGGAGAAATTGGTACCATTCCTTCTGAAACTATTCCAATCAATAGAAAAAGAGGGAATCCTCCCTAACTCATTTTATGAGGCCAGCATCATTCTGATACCAAAGCCAGGCAGAGACACAACAAAAAAAGAGAATTTTAGACCAATGTCCTTGATGAACATTGATGCAAAAATCCTCAATAAAATACTGGCAAAACGAATCCAGCAGCACATCAAAAAGCTTATCCACCATGATCAAGTGGGCTTAATCCCTGGGATGCAAGGCTGGTTCAATATATGCAAATCAATAAATGTAATCCAGCATATAAACAGAACCAAAGACAAAAACCACATGATTATCTCAATAGATGCAGAAAAAGCCTTTGACAAAATTCAACAACTCTTCATGCTAAAAACTCTCAATAAATTAGGTATTGATGGGATGTATTTCAAAATAATACGAGCTATCTATGACAAACCCACAGCCAATATCATACTGAATGGGCAAAAACTGGAAGCATTCCCTTTGAAAACTGGCACAAGACAGGGATGCCCTCTCTCACCACTCCTCTTCAACATAGTGTTGGAAGTTCTGGCCAGGGCAATCAGGCAGGAGAAGGAAATAAAGGGTATTCAATTAGGAAAAGAGGAAGTCAAATTGTCCCTGTTTTCAGACGACATGATTGTATATCTAGAAAACCCCATTCTCTCAGCCCAAAATCTCCTTAAGCTGATAAGCAAATTCAGCAAAGTCTCAGGATACAAAATCAATGTACAAAAATCACAAGCATTCTTATACAGCAACAACAGACAAACAGAGAGCCAAATCATGAGTGAACTCCCATTCACAATTGCTTCAAAGAGAATAAAATACCTAGGAATCCAACTTAAAAGGGATGTGAAGGACCTCTTCAAGGAGAACTACAAACCACTGCTCAAGGAAATAAAAGAGGATACAAACAAATGGAAGAACATTCCATGCTCATGGGTAGGAAGAATCAATATCATGAAAATGGCCATACTGCCCAAGGTAATTTACAGATTCAATGCCATCCCCATCAAGCTACCAATGACTTTCTTCACAGAATTGGAAAAAACTACTTTAAAGTTCATATGAAACCAAAAAAGAGCCCACATCACCAAGTCAATCCTAAGCCAAAAGAACAAAGCTGGAGGCATCATGCTACCTGACTTCAAACTATACTACAAGGCTACAGTAACCAAAACAGCATGGTACTGGTACCAAAACAGAGATATAGATCAATGGAACACAACAGAGCCCTCAGAAATAATGCCACATATCTACAACTATCTGATCTTTGACAAACCTGAGAAAAACAAGCAATGGGGAAAGGATTCCCTATTTAATAAATGGTGCTGGGAAAACTGGCTAGCCATATGTAGAAAGCTGAAACTGGATCCCTTCCTTACACCTTATACAAAAATCAATTCAAGATGGATTAAAGACTTAAACGTTAGACCTAAAACCATAAAAACCCTAGAAGAAAACCTAGGCATTACCATTCAGGACATAGGCATGGGCAAGGACTTCATGTCTAAAACACTAAAAGCAATGGCAACAAAAGAGAAAATTGACAAATGGGATCTAATTAAACTCAAGAGCTTCTGCACAGCAAAAGAAACTACCATCAGAGTGAACAGGCAACCTACAAAATGGGAGAAAATTTTCACAACCTACTCATCTGACAAAGGGCTAATATCCAGAATCTACACTGAACTCAAACAAATTTACAAGAAAAAAACAAACAACCCCATCAAAAAGAGGGTGAAGGACATGAACAGACACTTCTCAAAAGAAGACATTTATGCAGCCAAAAAACACATGAAAAAATGCTCACCATCACTGGCCATCAGAGAAATGCAAATCAAAACCACAATGAGATACCATCTCACACCAGTTAGAATGGCAATTAAAAAGTCAGGAAACAACAGGTGCTGGAGAGGATGTGGAGAAATAGGAACACGTTTACACTGTTGGTGGGACTGTAAACTAGTTCAACCATTGTGGAAGTCAGTGTGGCGATTCCTCAGGGATCTAGAACTGGAAATACCATTTGACCCAGCCATCCCATTACTGGGTATATACCCAAAGGACTATAAATCATGCTGCTATAAAGACACATGCATACGTATGATTATTGCGGCATTATTCACAATAGCAAAGACTTGGATCCAACCCAAATGTCCAACAATGATAGACTGGATTAAGAAAATGTGGCACATACACACCATGGAATACTATGCAGCCATAAAAAATGATGAGTTCATGTCCTTTGTAGGGACATGGATGAAATTGGAAATCATCATTCTCAGTAAACTATCGCAAGAACAAAAAACCAAACACCGCATATTCTCACTCATAGGTGGGAACTGAACAATGAGATCACATGGACACAGGAAGGGGAATATCACACTCTGGGGACTGTGGTGGGGTGGGGGGAGGGGGGAGGGATAGCATTGGTAGATATACCTAATGCTAGATGATGAGTTAGTGGGTGCAGCACACCAGCATGGCACATGTATACATATGTAACTAACCTGCACAATGTGCACATGTACCCTAAAACTTAAAGTATAATAAATAAATTTAAAAAAAAAGGAGTTATTGATAAATTCAGACATGAACCAAGCCACTGAAGTTAATGCCTTTATAGCTATAAGTAACTCGTATTTATTTAAGTCTAATCATCTTCCAGAAACTGTGACAAATTTTTATATGTGTTAATTTAACTTTATATAGATAACAAACTTAACTGAATTTATTTGTACGTCTAATTCAATACCATGAAAAAAATTAAGAAATTAACTAGTAATATAACGGATTTGTTCCTAAGCTTAACTAGATTAAATGAACACATATTTATAATGCTATTGAAAACATAAAAAAATTATAGGGACTTTTCTTGTTACTCATTTGAGCCTATCAAAACTTTATAGTAGTACAATTTTACATAAGACCAGGAGTTGGCAAACGTTTCCCATAAAGGAATCACAAAGTAAATATTTTTGGCTCTTCTAGCCATATATGGTCAATCATTGGTACAACAACTCAACTCTGCTGTTGTATTGTAAAAGCAGCACAGAAAAGACATAAACAAATGGGCATGGGGCTATATTTCAATAAAACTTTATAAGAAAGGTTGTAGGCTGACGTTCACAAGCACAGTATATTGACCTAGGTATGAGAGCATAATATGTCATAAAAGTGGCATTTTAATTCTGTTTTTGAAACAATAGGTTCTTCTACCATTGATATTAATATAAATTAATGACTGTCAAAAAATTGAAGAGAAATTAGGTAGATAGTTCCTATATATTATTTAACAAACACATTCCAGATAGAGCATATATTTAAGTGTATTATTTATAAAAAGCACTGGAAGAATATATAGGAATATATATATATACACATATATACACACACACATATACATATACTTGGATTTTATATACTTTGGCTTATATAGATATATATGAGCCACATATATCCATATATATGCATATATATGGGCCATATATGTGTGTGTGTAATCTATATATGAATGGACCATATATATGAATATATGAATATATGAGACCTATATACATATATAGGCTCATATTTTTTTCATATATAATATATATCTGTATTTATATAGAAAATATAGAGAGAATATATGTATATATGAGTCAACATATGTAAAATGCAAGTTTGAGAAAGGAGTTCAAAAGCATGAGAAATGGCAGAAATTACTATTAAAATATTTATTCACTTTTACATAAAAGGTAAATGCACTTAAAAGAACACTCTGAAGAAATGCTTTGCCACATGAGAGAAAAGTTATATAAACAGAAAAAAATACATAAGCACATTACTGTAAATATGAAAAAAGCATATGAGTAGACAATTAAAATATAGTGAGCTAATCAATATTTGAAAAAAAATTGCCTTAATGCTGAAGAAATGCAAATTAAATCAACAGAATCCCATTTTCACTTATCAGATTGACAAAAATTTTTAAATGATAATACTCATGTTAAAATATTAGTAACAGTTACTTTCCTACATAACTTGGAGGCTTGTAAATTGGTAGAGTTATATTGAGGGTATTTTGTCAATGCATATATTTAAAAATTAATATCTGCATAAATTTTACCTTGTAATTCTCCTTATAGGAATATATGCCAATAATCTTAGAAACCTGTGAAAAGTTCCCTCCAACATGTTTATCACAGAGTTGTTTATGAGCATGAGAAACTCGAGTCAATATAAATGTCAAGCGGTAGTCAATTAAATAACATGTGAAGCATTTATACAATGTTAGATCACGTAGTCTTTAAAAATGCCATTTTTTCAAGAGCAATGATTATGATATGGTAAGTGGAGAAAGCAAGATTCAAACTAGCATACAAATATAATCTGAAAAATAAAATAATAATGTAAATACATATGCTAAAAATATTAACAGCCCTTGTGTTTATGTACTATAAACATGGGCAATGTTAATTTTCTTTATACTTTCTGGCATTTTTCTAAATGTTTCCTAATAAGCACACATTACTTAACCAGAAAAAAAACAGTAAGTAATTTTTTTTATGGAAACAGATGTTTGAATTAAAGAAAATTTTAAGCCATTAAAATTACAGAGGAATGTCTAGTAAGATTTAAATGTCTTCCATATAATCACTAATAAAATAAGATGTCAAACAGATACATGGTATCTTATTGTAAAAATAATACATATAGAAAAAGATTTTATATAAAAATAAAGCATTGTAAGAAATTATTTCTAAGTGAGGAGATGAAGCATGAAGTTTCTTGTGTTTTGTGTTGTGTTTTCTCTAAATTTGTTGCAATTCATTGATATTTTATAGGAAAAAAGTTTATAATAAATATGATAATGCATTATTTTATTAGTTTTAATAAAATTAAAAATGATGACACACTGGATTAACACAGTGCATTTTAACACAGAAAAAAATTTAAAAGATTCATTGATACCTACCTCATTATTCTGCCTAACTATTCCCTCCAACTTAATCCAATTCAGTCAGTTATTCAAATTGAGATTAGGCATAAGACTAAATAGAGATAACTTTTTGAAAACAAAACTTGGAGTAATCATAGAAGTTTGTTGTATATATTTCAAAGTGTTTATTTCTGAGATATCATCAGCTGCAGTTAAAGATAGAATCATCAAAGGTAATTAGTGTTAGAGGAAGAAAGAAACAAAAATAAGAAAATCAGACAAACAAAAAACATGTGGCCAAGCAAAACAGATGTTAAGTACCTTTTCATGGATATGGCAATAAAACCATAGTCTGGAACAAAATATTTTATTACAGACATGTTCATGCTGTACTCTACAAAGAGGAGATAGTGAAAATCTAACAGTGTTATAAACAAAGATATCTTAATAGTCATGTAGAGAAGTGGAAATACATTTTAAAAGGCACTATATTTTTCAATTTAAATATTAATTTTAGATCCTTCAAATAAACTAAATCATATCTAAATAACAGAGATTCTATATTGCATTTATAAAAGCCTAAAGCATTTTTTTGAAATTTTTTAATAACCTTATGTAATATTCAATGAATACTAAACTGAAAATATCATGTTGACTGTTATTAATTAAAATAAATTTTATACAGAGGCACTCCTATATGTTCAAATCTCATTCAAACTTACCAATCATTTTCTTTTCATATGTGAAATAGGTACTGCCGATGATTATTAATGTGGTTATTTTAATGAAATTAAACAATCCCTTTTTTTCTCTTAGCTTGTTTCTTCTCTGAGTCAGCTCAGGAAAATGTGTTTCTCATGTAAAATATTTCACAGTCAATAAACACTTATAAAATTTAAGATCATGGATATAAGTATTATTTTATGAAGAGTCTTCTTCATCTAAAAACTGTGATGATTTCAGACAATTTTTTAATTAATAATCACTATACATATTTTGTCATTGTTGGCTTTATTTCAAGGTGCTTTTTTTTCTTATATACTTAGTTATGGTTGTGTGAAGCACACTGCCAATGAGCAATTATTTGTGGCATTTTCCTAAGTACTAAGATGATGGTTCCTTGTTTGGAATGAGTTGGTTGAAAAATAATTTTAAAATAAAATGAAAAGTAATATGAACGGTACGAAGAGCAATATGGTAGAATAGAAGACTCTACCATTTATTTCCCTCTGCAAGGAAACCAATTTAATGACTATCTACAAAAATAAAAATAAATAAATAAATAAATAAATAAAGGACCTTCATAAGGACCAAAAATCAGGTGAGTGCTCCCAGTACCTGGCTTTAACATTATATTGCTGAAAGAGGCACTTAAGAGGTAGGAAAAACAGTCTTGAATCCACAACTTTATCCCTTCCCTATCCTGTGGTAGCAGCAACTTAGTGCAGAGAGGCTTTCTGTGTACAGAGGAGAGGAAGAGAGACAGCAATTGTGAGGCATTGAACTAAGTGCTGCCCTATCATACCAGAAAGAAAAACTGGAACAAACTCATCTGAGACTCATGCAGAGAGGAAGCATTTAAATCAGCCTTAGCCATTGAGGAAGCAACATTTCCAAAACTCTCAACTTGAGTTCACACAAGCATGGCCACTGTGGGCTAAAGTGATCTGGGGCCTAAAATAAACTTGAAAGGCAGTCTAGGTCACAAGGACTGCATCTTCTCGGCTAGTCGTAGTGCTGAACTGGACACAGCACCAGCAGACAAGGGGCACATGACCTACCTGAGACACCAGACCAGATAGCTAAGCGGGTGCAGTTATCACCCTTCCCCATACATTAGGCAGCACAGCTCACAGCTATAAAATAGACCCCTTCTTTCCACTTGAGGAAAGGAGAGAAAAGAATGGGGAAGAGTCTGTCTTACATCTTGGATCCCAGCTCAGCCACAGCAGGAATAAGGCTGAACAGAGTTGTGAGACCACGGTTCCAGGCCCTAGCTCAAGGATTACATTTCTAGACACACATAGGGAGCAAAAGGAAGCCATTGCCTTGAAGGTAAATAACCAAACCCAGTAGACTTCAACACCTGGTAATAAAGAGCCCTTGGGCTCTGAAAGTGGATGGAATAGTAAAGGGGACTTAATTTTGCACCTTAGGTACCAGCTTGATCAAAGGGGTAAAGCACCAAGTGGACTCTTGGGGTCACTGATTTCAGGTGTTGGCTCTTGGATGGCATTCCTGGACCTGCCCATAGCCAGAGGGAAGCCCACCGCTTTGAAGGGTGAGTCCCAAGCTAGGCAATATTAACCATGAGCTGAATGAAGAGCCCTAGGATCTTAAGGGAACATTGGTGGTTTTCTGGCAGTACTCCCTGTGTGCCTGTGGTGACGGTAACAAAAAAGTGAGGCTCGTCTGCCTTTGGAAAGGGTAGGGGAGAGTGGGAAGGATTGTGACTTGTGATTTCAGTGCCAGATCAGCCACAGTACAATACAACAAATAGAAATCGAAGGTTTTGGACTCTAATCCCTGGATCCTGGATGGCACCTTTGGAAACACCTGGGGCCTGGTGTGGCTGGACACAGGTCTGGCTGGATTTGACACCTGCTGATTATAGAGCCCCAGGTCTTTGAGAGGACTTAAGTGGTGACCAGAGTGTGACTACAAGTGGACTTGTGTGAGACACAGTGCTGTGGTGGAATCAGGACTCACCAAGCATGGTCCTAGTGGTTGTATTCACAAGGGTGCTTGTATGGCTTGACTGTCAGATTTAGGAGGTACAGAACAGAGAGAAAGAGACTCCAGATGTTTGTGAGAAAGTAAGGGAAAATAATGAGTCTCTGCCTGGGTAATCCAAAGAATTCTTCTGGACCTTGTCCAAGACCATCAATGTGGAACCTCTACAAGTCTGCAAGAACAAAAGTGTTACTGGACTTGGGGTGCCCTCTAAAGAAGATACAGCTTCGATTACAAGACCAAAATGTTTTCAAATATCTGGAAAGTCTTCCCAAGATGGAACAGTACAAACCAGTCCAGAATGTGAAGACTACAATCAACACCTAACTTTTCTATGCCCAGACACAAATAAACATCAACAAGTACCAAAGCAATCCAGGAAAGCATTACCTCATTAAAAGATCTAAATAAGGCATCAGGGACTAATCCTGGAGAAACAGAGATATGAGATCTTTCAAACAGAAAGTTTCAAATAGCTGTTTGATGAAACTCAAAGAAATTCAAAATAACACAGAGAAAGAATTCAGAATTTCATCAGATAAATTTAACAAAGATAATAAAATAATTAAAAATATTTTAGCAAAAAATGCTGGAGTGGAAAAATGCAGGTGGCATACTGAAGGATGCATCAGAGTCCTTTAAAAGCAGAATTGATCAAGCAGAAGAAAGAATTAGTAAGTTTGAAGACAGGCTATTTGAAAACAAACAGAGGAAACGAAAGAAAAAATAATAAATAAAATAAAGAATGCTCACAGAAAACTAGAAATAGCCTCAAAAGAACAAGTCTAACAGTTAATAACCTCAAAGTGTAGGTAGAGAAAGACATAAGGGTAAGAAGTTTATTCAAAGGGATAACAGCAGAGAACCTTCCAAACATAGATAAATATGTTAAAATCCAAGTAAAAGAAGGCTATAGAACACCAAGCAAATTTAAACTTCCCAAATGTGGAAAATATGTTAAAATCCAAGTAAAATAAGGCTATAGAATACCAAGCAAATTTAATTCAAGAAAACTACCTCAAGGCATTTAACAATCAAACTCCCAAAGTCAAGAATAAAGAAAGGATCCTAAAAGCAGCAACAGAAAAGAAACAAATAGCATACAATGGAGTACCAAAACTTCTGGCAGCAGATGTTTCAATGGAAGCCTTACAGGACAGGAGAGAGTAGCATGACATATTTAAAGTGCTTGAGCAAAAAGTAAGCCTTTTACCCTAGAATCATATATCCAGAGAATTAATCTTTCAAACATGAAGGTGAAATAAAGACTTTCCCAAGCAAACAAAAGAAATTTCATCAACACCAGACCCGTCCTACAATAAGCACTAAAAAGATTACATTCATCAGAAAAAAAAAAATGAATTGTAATGAACAAAAAGAAAACATCTGAAGGTTAAAAAAAAAAGTCACTGGTAATAGTAACTACAAAGTAAGAAACAGAATATTATAACACTGTAATTGTCGTATGTAAAATACTCTTATGCAAAAAGACTAAATGATGAACCAATCAAAACGCCTGTAATACCAGCACTTTGAGAGGCTGAGGTGGGTGGATCACTTGAGGTCAGGAGTTCGAGACCAGCCAGGCCAACACGGTGAAACTCTGTCTCTACTAAAAACACAAAAAATTAGCCAGGGGTGGTGGTGGACGCCCATAATCCCAGCTACTCAGGAGGCTGAGGTAGGAGAATTGCTTAAGCTTGGAAGGTGGAGGTTGCAGTGAGCTAGGATCATGCCACTGCACCCCAGCCTGGGTGACAGAGTGAGAATCCATCTCAAAAAAATAAAAGTAATAATAATAACTACAACAATTTTTCAGGACATAGGCAATGAAATAAGGTATAAATAGTAACAACAAAAAGTGAAAAAGTGGCAGGATACAATTAAGGCATAGGGTTTTTACTAGTTTTATTTTTGCTCTTTGTTGCTTGTTTATGAAAACAGTGTTAAGTCATTATCAGCTTAAAATAATGGGTTATAAGATAGTGTTTCCAAGACTCATAATAATGTCACATCAAAACACAAACGAATCCACAGAAAACATAAAGCAATAAGTTAAGTCACACCACCAAATAAAATCAAATTCATTAAAAGGAGGACAAGAAGGAAAGAAACAAGAAAGAGAACACCACAAAAGAGGAAGACAAATCACAAAATGGGAAGAGTAAGTCCTTATTAATCAATAATAACATTGATATGGTTTGGCTGTGTCCCCACCCAAATCTCACCTTGATTTGTAGCTCCCATAATTCCCACATGTTGCAGGAGGGACCTGATGGGAGATAATTGAATCATAAGGGTGGTTTTCCCAATACTGTTCTCATGGCAGTGAATAAGTCATACAAGGTCTAATGGTTTTATAAGAGGTTTCCCCTTTCACTTGACTCTCATTCTCTCTCGCCTGCTGCCATGTAAAATGTCCCTTGGCTATTCTTTCATCTGCCACCATGATTGTGAGGCCTCCCCAGCCACATGGAACTGTGAGTCTATTAAACCTCTTTCCTTTATACATTACCCAGTCTCAAATATGTCTTTATTAGCAGTGTAATAACTGACTAATACAGTAAATTGGTACTGGTAGAGTTGGGTGCTGCTGTAAAGATACCTGAAAATGTCAAACCAACTTTGGAACTGGGTAACAGGCAGAGGTTGGAACAGTTAGGAGGACTCAGAAAGAGACAAGAAGGTGTGGGAAAGTTTAGAACTTTCTAGAGACTGTTCAGTGGCTTTGACCAAAATGCTGATAGTGATATGGACAATGAAGTCGAGGCTGAGGTGGTCTCAGACGGGTATGAGGAACTTGTTGGGAAATGGAGCAAAAGTCGCTTTTGCTATGCTTTAGCAAAGAGACTGGCAGCATTTTGCTTCTGCCCCAAAGATCTATGGAACTTTGAACTTGAAGGAGATGATTTAGGGCATCTGGCAAAAGAAATTTCTAAGTTGCAAAGCATTCAAGATGTGACTTGGATACGGTTAAAAGCATTTAGTTTTATACATTGACAAAGATATGGCTTGGAATTGGAACTTATGTTTAAAAGGGAAGCAGAGCATAAAAGTTTGGAAAATTTGCAGCTTGATGATGGATTAGAAAAGAAAAACCCATTTTCTGAGGAAAAATTCAAATCAGCTGCATAAATTTGCATAAATAATGAGGAGCCAAATGTTTATCACTAAGACAGTGGGGAAAATGTCTCCAGGGTATTTCAGAGGTCTTTCAGCAGCCCCTCCCATCACAAGCCTGGAGGCATAAGAGGGAAAAATGGCTTCCAAGGCCAGGCTAGGGCCTTGCTGCATTCTGGAGTCTCAGGATTTGGTGCCCTGTGTCCCACCTATGGATAAAAAGGGGCCAACATAGAGCTCAGGCTGTTGCTTCAGAGAATGCAGACCCAAAGCCTTAGTGGCTTACACATGGTGTTGGGCCTGGAGGTGGACAGAAGTCAAAAATTGAGGTTTGAGAACCTCCATCTAGATTTCAGAAAATGTATGAACATGGCTAAATGTCCAGGCAGAAGTTTGCTGCAGAGGTGGGGCCCTCATGAAGAACCTTTGCTAGGGCAGTGCAGAAGGGAAATGTGGGGTTTAAGTCCCCACACAGAGTCCCCACTGGGGCACTGCATAGTTGAGCTGTGAGAAGAGGGCCACCATCCTCCAGGCCCCAGAATGATAGATCCATCAACAGCTTGCATGCACTGTGTGCCTGGAAAAGCCAAAGACACTCAACACCAGCCTGGCAGAGCTGCTCAAGACCACGGGAACCCACCTCTTGCATTACTGTGATCTGGGTGAGAGACACAGAGTCAAAGGAGATCATTTTGGTGCTTTAAAATTTGACTGCCCCACTGGATTTCAGACTTGCATGGGGCCTGTAGCCTCTTCGCCTTGCCAAATTTCTCCCATTTGTAATGAGTCTATTTACCCAATGCCTGTACTCCCATTTTATCTAGGAAGTAACTAACTTGCTTTTGATTTTACAGGCTCATAGGTGGAAGGGACTTGCTTCATCTTAGATGAAACTGGACTGTGGACTTTTGGGTTAATGCTGAAATGAATTAAGGCTTTGAGGAACTGTTGAAAAGACATGACTGGTTTTGAAATGTGAGGACATGAGATGTGGGAGGGGCCAGGGGTGGAATGATATGGTTTGGTTCTGTCCCCACTGAAATCTTATCTTGAATTTTAGCTCCCATAATTCACATGTGTTGTGGGAGGGAACCAGTGGTAGATAAATGAATCATGGGGTAGTTTACCCCATTCTGTTCTTGTGGTAATGAATAAGTCTCACAAACTCTGATGGTTTTATAAGGGGTTTCCCCTTTTGGTTGGCTCTCATTCTCTTTTGCCTGCTGCCATGTAAAATGTCCCTTTCCTCTTCCTTTGTCTGCTGCCATGATTGTAAGGCCTCCCCAGCCATATGGAACTTTTGAGTCCATTAAACTTCTTTCCTTTGTAAATTACCCAGTCTCTGGTATGTCTTTATTAGCAGCATGAGAACAGACTAATAAAAACATTGAATGTAAATGGACTGAAGTATCCAATCAAAAGATACAGACTGGCTGGACTGATGAACAAACAAGACCCATTGATCTCTTGTCTACAAGAAACATACCTCACATTCAAAGACACACTTAGATTGATAATAAAAGGATGGAAAAACAAATTCCATGCCAAATGGACACACAAAAAAGAGCAGGAGTAGCTGTACTTATATTAGTCAAAACTGATTTCAAAATAAAAATATAAGAGACAAAGAAAGTCACTATGTAATTATTAGAGGGTCAATTCAGCAAGATGATACAACAATGTTAAATATATATACCCTCATCACAGGAGCACTCAGGTATAGAAAACAAATATTATTAGAGCTAAAGAGAGAGATAAACTCCAATACAATAATAACTGAAGACTTCAACACCCCACTTCTGTCTTCTAGACAGAAAATCAACACAGTAACATTAGACTTAATCTGCACTACTGACCAAATAGACTTAATAGATATTTACAGAATATTTCATTCAAGAGCTGCAGAATGCACATTACTTTCTTCCACACATAGATTATTCTCAAGGATAGATGATGTATTAGGTCATAAAACAAGTCTTAAAACATTCAAAAAGTTGAAGTAATAGCAAGCATCTCCTCTAACCACAATGAAATAAAACTAGGAATCAATAATAAGAGAAATATTGAAAACTATAGAAATACATGGAAATTAAATGACAAGCTCCTGAAGCACAAGAGGGTCAACGAAGCAATTAATAAGAAAATTGAGAAACTCCTCGAAACAAGTTACAAAGAAAACACAACATACCAAAACCTATGGGATATAGCCAAATCAGTACTAAGAGGGAAGTTTATAGCTTTAAGTGCCTACATCAAAAAAGAAAAAAAAACAAATAACCTAAAGATGAATTTTAAAGCACAAGAAAAGCAATAGGAAATTAAACCCAAACTTAATAGAAGAAAAGAAATAATAAATATCAAAGGAGAAATAAATGAAATTGAAATGAAGAAAACAGTACGAAAGATCAATGAAACAAAAAGTTAAACAAGACTGACAAAATTTAGCCAGACTAAGAAAAAAAGAAGAGAGAAGACACATACAAAAAATCTGAAATGGACAAAGAGACACTACAACTGATACTGCAGAAATTCATTAGAATCATTAGGGCTACCATGAGCTAGTATATGCCAATCAATTGGAAAATCTGGAAGAAATGAAAAAATCCTGGTCACATACAATGTACCAAGATTGAACCATGAAAAAATAAAAACCATGAGTACACCAATAGAAGGTGATGAGATCAAAGCTGTAATAAAAAGTCTCCCAGTAAAGAAACCCCAGGACCTGATGCCTTCACTGCTGGATTCTACTGAACATTTAAAGAAGAACTAATACCAGTCCTACTGAAACCATTCCAAAAAATGGAGGAGGAAATTTTTCCAGACTCATTGTATGAAGCCAGTATTACCCTGATGCCAAAACCAGACAAAGACACATCACAAAAGAAAACTACAGGCGAATATCTCTGATGCATACTGATGCAGAAATTCTAAATAAAATACTAGCAAATCAAATTCAACAATACATTAGAAAGATCACTGTTTATCACAAAATCCAGGTTGAAGTTAGTTTTGGAAAACCATTTGTCACATTAGATTACTGCTGTCCAAGTGTTTTTCCATATTTCTTTTATAAAGTGTTAGTGCATATTTTTTCTAAATGGTAAGAAACCATGTGAACATGAGTGCAACAGTAAAATATTTGAGAAACATTCTTTCCATTTTCTCTGCCACGTAGGTCTTTGAAAAAAAAGCAGCTGGAGATGGTAAGAAACTGTACAAAACAACTTTCTAGGGGAAAAATGTCAAATAGGAGGCAGGACTAACTTGCGGCTCCCACTTGGACATACAGAACAGCATGTGGAGACCCACATAATGAAATTTTGCTTTTAAGAACTATCACAGGAACTTACCAGGAAAACTGAGAGAATTCACAGACCCTGTGAAGGAGGTGGATTGCTACTGCATGCTCCATGGGACAGCGGAGGAACTGTGAGTCAACTTGCTTTCCCAGCTGAGAGTCTTGTAGCCTGGGGCAAGTTTTCAGTCCTGCTCACCAGCTGTCTAGAAATAAACTTGGTGCTGTTGTGGGGGCACTGTGGGAGTGAGACCAGCCTTTAGAACTGCAGGCTGCATGGAGGCTGGGTGAGGCCTGTGGCTACCAGCTTTCCCTCACTTCCCTGATAACCTGTGTGATACAGCAGAGATACCCAAAATCCCCCTGGGAAATGTAATTCCATTGGCCTGGGAACCCCACCTCCATCCCCCACAGTAGCCACAGCAAGTCCCACCCAAAGAGAGTCTGAACTCAAACACACCTAACCCTTCCCCCACTCGATGGTCTTTTTCTACCAATCCTGGTAACTGAATACAAAGGTCATAATCTCTTGGGAGTTCTATGGCCCTGCCCATGGCCTGAGAAACGTGAATACTTATCCAAAAGTGAGTCTAGGACAAGCTTGTATCCTATCCATACAACTGATGTACTCTTGAAAGTGCCACCTCCTGACTGGAAGCAACCCAACACAAAGCCAGTGCACTTAAGAAAAATACAACCAAGGACTCTCACAGAGTCCACTTCACTCTCCTGCTACCTCCACCAGAGTAGGTGCTAGTATCCACAGCTGAGAGACATGAAGACAAATCACATCACAGGACACTTTACACACACTCCCCAGTACCCGCCTGGAGTTTAGTAGCTCTGCTGGTGTTACCGGGGGTGGTCCTTGCTCCCAGAGCTCCCAAGATGGTGGCAGGCCACTTCCAAAATGGCGGTTGGTCACTTCCAAGATGGTGGCAAGCCTCCTGTTCTCTGACCTGGGATTCTTGGCCTCACGAATTCCAAGAAATGGAATCCTGGGCCATGCGCTGAGTGTTATGGCTCTATTAGAAGCCATGGGTCACGGAAGAGAACCGTGGAACCCAGTGACTAGTGTTCAGCTTGATTAGGATGAACCCGGGCACTTAGCCGTGCAGGAACAATGGCAAGACTTTAGCCTGATCAGGAGCGGCAATGGGCGCATCACTGGATCAGGAGCACAGCAGACACCCTGCCGGATCCGGAGGGATGGAAGTCAGCGGTGGGTCTACAATGGCAGGAAATGGCAGTAGTGGACGGCGAGCAAAAGCTCAGCTCAAGCCGTAACACAGACCAGAAGAGAGTGCAGTTGCAAGATTTAATAGAGTGAAAACAGAGCTCCCATACAAAGGGAGGGGACCCAAAGAGGGTTGCCATTGCCGGCTCGAATGCCTGGGTTTATATCCCGATCATTGTCCCTCCCACTGTGCTCTCAGGCAATAGATGATTGGCTATTTCTTTACCTCCTGTTTTTGCCTAATTAGCATTTTAGTGAGCTCTCTTTACTATCTGATTGGTTGGGTGTGAGCTAAGTTGCAAGCCCCGTGTTTAAAGGTGGAAGTGGTCACCTTCCCAGCTAGGCTTAGGGATTCTTAGCCGGCCTAGGAAATCCAGCTAGTCCTGTCTCTCACTGGGTCACCAGCAATGTATCCAAACCAAGACAAAATCTGTGAATTGCCAGAAAAAGCATCCAGGAGGTCAATTATTAAGCCAATCAAGGAGTCACTAGAGAAAGGTAAAGTCCAACTTAAAAAATATATTTTTTAAATGACACAGTATATGAATGTAAAAATATTCAGTGAAATAGATAAAATGAATAAAATCAATCACAACTTCTGGAAATCGAGGACACTCATAGAGACGCAAAATGCACTGGAAAGTCTCAGCAATAGACGTGAACAAGCAGAAGACAGAACTTAAGAACTCAAAGACAAGGCTTTCCAATTAACCCAATCTGACAAAGACAAACAAATTTTAAAAAATGGACAAAGCCTCCAAAAAGTTCTGGATTATGTTAAATGACCAAACCTAAGAATATTTGGTGTTCCTGAAGAATAAAAGAAATCTAAAAGTTTGAAAAACATATTGGAGGGAATAATCAAGAAAAACTTCCCCAGGAGGCTAGAGAGCTAGACATTCAAATACAAGAAGCTGAAAGAACACCTGGGATAGGCATTGCAAAGAAATCATCACCTAGGCAAATAGTCATCAGGTTATCTAGAGTTAAGATGAAAGAAAGAATCTTAAGAGCTGTGAGGCAAAAACATCAGGTAACCTATAAAGGAAAATGTATCTGATTAATTGAAGATTTCTCAGCAGAAACCCTACAAGCTAGAAGGGATTGGGGTCCTATCTTTAGCTTCCTGAAGCAAAACAATTATCAGCCAAGAATTTTGTATACAGTGAAACTAAGCTTCATAGATGAAGGAAAGATACAGTCTTTCTCAGATAAACAAATGCTGAGAGAATTTGCTACTACAAATCCAGCACTACAAGAACTGCTTAAAGGAGCTGTAAATCTTGGAACAAATCCTCAAAATACACCAAACTAGGATCTCCTTAAAGCTAACTCTCACAGGATCTATAAAACAATAACACAATGAATTAAAAAAAAAACAAGGTATTCAGGCAACAAATAGCGTGATGAACAGAATAGTACCTCACATCTCAATAATAACATTGAATACAAAGGCCTAAATACTTCACTTAAAACATACAGAATGGCAGAATGGATAAGAACTCACCAACCAAATATCTGCTGTCTTCAAGAGACTCACCTGACACATAAGGACTCACATAAACTTAAGGTAAAGGGGTGGAAAAAGACATTCCATGCAAATAGACACCAAAAGCGAGCAGGAGTAGCTAATCTTATATCAGACAAAACAGACTTTAAAGCAACAACAGTAAAAAAAGACAAAGAAGAACATTATATAATTATAGGAGGATTAGTCCAAGAGGAAGGTATCACAATTCTAAATTTATATGCACCTAACACTGGTGCTCCCAAATTTATTTAAAAATTACTACTATTCCTAAGAAATGAGATAGACAACAACACAGTAATAGTGGGGGACTTCAATACTCCACTTACAGCACTAGACAGGTAATCGAGACAGAAAGTCAACAAAGAAACAATGCACTTAAACTATACCCTAGAACAAATGTATATATGGATACTTATAGAACATTCTACCCAACAACTACAGAATATACATTCTATTCATAACCACATGGAGCAATCTAGAAGATAGACCATATGATAAGCCACAAAACAAGTCTCAACAAATTTAAGAAATTAGAAATTATATAAAGTACCCTCTCAAAGCACAGGGGAAGAAAATTGGGAATCAACTCCAAAAGGAACTCTCAAAATCATGCAAATATATGGAAATTAAATAATGTGCTCCAGAATGATTGTTGGATCAACAATGAAATCAAGATGGAAATTAAAACATTCTTTGAACTGAACAATAAAAAGGGACAAAACCATTGAAACCCTCTGGGATACAGCAAAAGTGGTGCTAAGAGGAAAGCTCATAACATTAAATGCCTATATCAAAAAGTATGAAAGAGCACAAATAGACAATCTAAGATTACACCTCAAGGAACTAGAGAAACAAAAACAAATCAAACCTAAATCCAGCAGAGGAAAAGAAATAACCAAGATCAGAACAGAACTAAATAAAACGTAATCAACAACAACAACAAAAAATACAAAAGAAATGAAACAAAAAGCTGGTTCTTCGAAAAGATAAATAAAATGATAGCCCTTTAGTGAGATTAACCAAGAAAAGAAGAGATAAGAGCCAAATAAGTTCAATAAGAAATGAAATGGTAGATATTAAAACCAATACCACAGAAATACAAAAGATCATTCAAGGCTACTATGAACAACTTTATGCACATAAACTGGAAAACCTAGAGGAGATGGATAAATTCCTGGAAATATAAAACCCTCCTAGATTAAGCCAGGAATAAATGGAATCTCTGAACACATCAAAAACAAATAGCAAGATTGAAATGGTAATTCAAAACTTACCAACAAAAAAGAGTCCAAGACCAGACGGATTCACAGCTGAATTCTATCAGATATTCAAAGAATTGGTACCAATCCTATTTATACTATTCCAAGATAGAAAAAGAGGAAATCTTTCCTAAATCATATAATGAAGCCAGTATCACCCTAATACCAAAACCAGGAAAGGACATAACAAAAAAAGAAAACTACAGACCAATGTGCCTGATGAACATAGATGCAAAAATCCTCAACAAAATACTGGCTAACAGAATCCAACAGCATCAAAAAGATAATACACCATGATGAAGTGAGTTTCATACCAGGGATGCAGGAATGGTTCAACATCTGCAAGTCAATAAATGTGATACACCACATAAACAGAAATATAAACAAAAAATCACATGATCATCTAAATAGATGCAGTAAAAGCATTTGACAAAATCCAGCCTATCTTTATCATTAAAACCCTCAGCAAATTTGGCATAGAAGGGACATACTTTAAGGTAATAAAAGCCATCTGGCTGGGTGCAGTGGCTCACACCTGTAATCCCAGCACTTTGGGAGGCCAAGGCAGGTGGATAACTTGAGGTCAGGAGAAGTTCGAGTCCAGCCTGGCCAACATGGCAAAATCCCATCTGTACTAAAAATACAAAAAATGACCAGGTGTGGTGTTGCATGCCTATACTCCCAGATACTCAGGAGGCTGAGGAGGAGAATTGCCTGAACCCAGGAGGTGGAATTTGTAGTTAGCCAAGATTGCACCGCTGCACTCCAGCCTGGGCAACAGAGTAACAGAGTGAGGCTCCATCTCAAAAAAAAAAAAAAAAGAAAAAGCAAAAGAAAAAAAATAAAGCAAGCAAGCCATCTATGACAAACCCACAGCCAACAATATACTGAATGGGGAAATGCTGAAAGCATTCCCCCTGAGTACTGGAACAAAACAAGGGTGCCCACTTTTACCACTTACATTTAACATAGTACTGGAAGTCATAGCCAGAGCAATCAGACAAGAGAAAGAAATAAAGGGCATCCAAATTGGTAATAAGGAAGTCAAACTGTTGGTCACTGTTTGTTATGGCATAATCATATACCTGGAAAACCATGAAGACACATTCAAAAAGCTTCCAGAACTGGTGATTGAATTCAACAAAGTTTCAGGATACAAAATTAATGTACACAAATCAGTAGCTCTGCTAACACAAACAGTGACCAAGCTAAGAATCAAATTGAGAAATCTATCCCCTTTACAATAGCTACAATAAAATAAAATACTTAGGAATATACCTAACCAAGGAGGTGAAAGACCTCTACAAAGAAAACTACAAAACACTGCTGAAATAAATCATAGATGACACAAACAAATGGAAACACATCCCCTGCTCATAATTGGGTAGAATCAATACTGTGAAAATGACCACACTGACAAAAGCAATCTACAAATTCAATGCAATTCCCATCAAAATACCACCATCATTCTTTACAGAACTAGAAAAAAAATTCCTAAAATTCATATGGAACCAAAAAAATTTCACATACCAAAAGCAAACTAAGCAAAAAGAACAAATATGGAGGCATTACATTATCCAACTTCAAACTATAATATAAGGCCATAGTCACCAAAAACAGCATGGTACTGGTATAAAAATATGCATCTACACCAATGGAACAGAATAGAGAACCCAGAAATAAAGCCAAGTACTTACAGTCAACTGATCTTCGACAAAGCAAACAAAAACATAAAGTGGGGAAAGAACACTCTATTCAACAAACAGTGCTGGGATAATTGGCAAGGCACATGTAGAAGAATGAAACTGAATCCTTATCTCTCACTGTATATAAAAATCAATTCAATATGGATGAAAGAATTAAATATAAGACGTGTAACCATAAAAATTATAAAAGATAACATTGGAATAAATCTTTTAGACATCAGCTTAGGCAAAGATTTTATGACCAAGAACCCAAAAGCAAATGCAACAAAAGTGAAGACAAATTGATGGAACTTAATTAAGCTAAAAAGCTTCTGCACATTCAAAGAAATAATCATTAGAGTAAACAGACAACCTATAGAGTGGGACAAAGTCTTTGCAATCTATACATCCAACAAAGGACTAATACCCAGAAACTACAAGGAACTCAAACAAATCATCAAGAACAAAACAATCCCATCAAAAAGTGTGCTAAGGACATAAATAGACAATTATCAAAAGAAGATACACAAACGGTCAACAAACTTATGAAAAAATGTTCAGCATCACTAATGATCAGGGAACTGCAAATCAAAGAATGGCCATAATCAAAAAATAATAGATGTTGGTGTCGACAAGGTGAAAAGGGAACACTTTTACACTGCTGAAGGGAACGTAAACTAGTACAACCACTATGGAAAAGAGTCTGGAGATTCCTTAAAGAACGAAAAGCACAACTATCATTTTGTCTAGCAATCCCACTACTGGGAATCTACCCAGAGGAAAAGAAGTCGTTATACAAAAAAGGTACTTGCACATGCATGTTTATAGCAGCACAGTTTGCAATTGCAAAAATATGGAGCCAGCCCAAATGTCCTTCAATCATTGAGTGGATAAAGAATATGTGGCGCACACACACACACACACACACACACACACACACACAAATACACACCATGGAATACTATTCAGCCATAAAAAGGAACAGAGTAATGGGATTTGCGGCAACCTGGATTGAATTCAAGACCATTATTCTAAGTGAACTAATTTGGGAATGGAAAACCAAACATTGTATGTTCGCACTCATAAGTGGGAGCTATGCACTTTGTAGACTCAGGGGAAAGGGAGGGAGTAGGGTGAGGGATAAAAGACAACATATTGTTTACAGTGTACACTGCTTGGGTGATGGGTGCACCAAAATCTCAGAAATCACCACTAAAGAACTTATTCATGTAAACAAACACAATGTGTTCCCCAAAAACCTATTGAAATAAAAAACATTAAAAATAAATTATACAAAACAATCTTGTTGAACTATTTATAACCTCACATTTTCCAAACGTATATGACTTGCATACACATTTCTATGGTACACATTAATACTGTCTGAGAAAAATATTCAATAGAACAACATTTTCAGAAATATTTCAGTTTAGTCCTTAACTAACTTTTCATTAAAATTTCCTTATATAGGCCGGGCGCGGTGGCTCACGCCTGTAATCCCAGTACTTTGGGAGGCCGAGGTGGACGGATCACGAGGTCAGGAGATCGAGACCATCCTGGCTAACACGGTGAAACCCCGTCTCTACTAAAAAATAGAAAAAATTATAGCCAGGCTTGGTGGTGAGTGCCTGTAGTCCCAGCTACTCGGGAGGCTGAGGCAGGAGAATGGCGTGAGATTGTGCCACTGCACTCCAGCCGGGGTGACAGAGCAAGACTCCATCTAAAAAAAAAAAAAATTTCCCTATATAAATGAATAAATATCTAGGAACACATAAATTACTAAAACTGACTCAGGAAGCAAGAGAGAATCTTAACAGAACTATAAGAAATAAAGTAGTTGAATTGGTAATCAGAAATCCCTGAACAGTCTAAAACCAGATTGCTACTCAGGTGAATTTTATAAATTATTTAAAGAAGAATAGACATCATTTCTTCTCAAATGTTTCCAAAAATAAAAGAGGAAGAAACACTTCCTAACATATTCTATAATATCAGCATTACCCTGATACTAAAACAAAACTTAAAAAATTCACAAGAAAACTTCAGAAAATGTCCATTATCAATACAGATGAAAAAATCTTACACAAAATAATAAAATGATTCCAACAGCATATTGAAAGATTATACACCATGACCAATTGGGATTTATACTGGAAATGCAAGGGTGGTTCAACATGAGAAAAGTAGTCAATATGATGTACAACATTAATAGAATGAAAGAAAAAATCATCTCTATGCAGAAAAATATATTTGACAAAATATAACATTTTTTAATAAAAACATTCAGAAAACTAGAAATAGAATCATCTTCAACATGATAAAGGGCATTCATAAAAACCTCACAGCTAACATCAAACCTAAGAGTAAAACACTGAAAACTTTCCACCTATGATAAAGAATGAGACAAGTATGCCTGCTTTCACAACTGCCATTCAATATTTTGCTGGGAGTTCTACCTAGATAAATCAAGCAAGAAGACTAATAAAACACATGCAAACTGAAAAGTAATGATAAAACTATCCCCATTCCCAAATTACTCGATCTTATATATAGAAACTCCCAAATAATCCATATAAAATCTAGTAGAGCTACAAAATAAATTCAGCAAGGTTTCAGGCTAATGAGATTAACACACAAAACTCAGTGGTGTTTCTACCAAGCATGGTCTGCAAAGGAAATTAACAAAGCAATTTCACTGAAAATAGCATGCAAAAATAGAAAGTTAATTAGGAAAAAATAATCCAAGGAGGTTGATATGGTTTGGATTTGTGTACTCACCAAATCTAATGTTGAATTGTAATCCCCAATATTGGAGGTACAGCTCATACTGTGGATGATTCATACTGTGGATGATTGAATCATATGTGTGGTTTCTAATGAATGGTTTAGTGCCATCCCCTCGGCCGTATTCTCATGATAGTGAGTTCTCTCGAGATCTGGTTGTTTAAAAGTGAGATCTGGTTGTTTAAAAGTGTGCGGCACCTTCCCCTGTTCTTCTCTCTTGCTCCTGCTCTGACCATATGAAGTGTCTGCTCCCCCTTCAGCTTCCACCGTGATTGTAAGTTTCCTGAGGCCTCCCCATAAGCAAAGCAGATGCCAGCATCATGTTTCCTGTACAGACTGCAGAATCGTGAGCCAATTAGACCTCTTTTTTTTTCCGTAAATTAGCCAGACTTAGGTATAATATTTAGTAATGCAAGAACAGACTAATACAGAGGTAAAATATTTGCACACTGAAAACTACAAAACATTGCTGAAAAAATTATATAACACCTAAATAAGTAGAAGGACATCTGGTGTTCATGTATTGGAAGGCATAATGTCCGTAAGATGTCAGTACTATCCAAAGTGATATACACAACAAATGTGACCTCTATAAGAATTCCAATGGGCTTCTTTTCAAAAAATGGAAAACCCTATCCTTAAATTATACATATATATACATATGTTTATCATATTATATGTAATATACATATATATAACATATATGAGATATGAGATATATGATTGTAAGGGGCCTCAAATAGCCAAAATAACCTGAAAAAGAACACAACAGAAAGGCTTACAATACCTGATTTAAAAACTTATGAAAAAGCTTGAGCAATCCAAGTAATGTAGTATTAGCTTGACCCCTTCAACAAATCATTCTGTGACAAATGGACAACCAAATGCATAAAAAGGTGGTATGCTATCTCACACCATAAACAAAATTATCTTAAAATGGATACACATGCTAAAGTAAACCATAAAATGCTTATGAGGAAACATAGGGGTAAGTCTTTATGTCTTTGAATTTGGCAATAAATTTCAAATAAGACACTAAAATTACTATCAATAAAATAAAAAACTTAGATAAATTAGATTTCATCAAACACTTAAAGTACATCAAAAACACTGTTAAGAAAGTGAAAAAATATCCAACAGAGTACGATAAAATATTTGCTAACCAAATATGTGATAAGGGTATCATATTCAGAATATATAAAAATGTATCACAGCTCAGCAACAAAAAGACAAACACCCAATTATAAAAATTGGCAGAGAGTTTTAGTAGACATTTCTCCAAGGAGGATATACAAATGACCAGCAAGCACATAGAAAGGTGCTCAACATTGTTAGTCATTAGGACAATGCATATCAAAACCATAGTGAAGTGTCACTTCACACTCACTAGATTAGATATATTACAAAAGAAAAAAATGTATTGACAAGAATGTGAAGAAATTAGAAATATCATACACACCCAGTGTGAATGTAAAATGGTTCACTCTATATGAAAAACAGTTAAATAGTTCTAAAAATGCTAAACATAAAGTTGTCATATGACCCCTGCAATTTGCTTGTCGAGATACAAAGTAATATAAAAAAGTCATCCAAACTACGACATGAATACGAATATCTATAGCAGCAGTATTCACAATAGCCAAAATGTGTAAACAGTCCAATTTTCCATAAGCTGAATAATGGATAAACAAAATGTGGTATACAATAGAATATAATTTAACTTAAAAAGGGAGTACTTAATTTTTGTATAGGATGTAAGGAAGGGGTCCAGTTTCAGTTTTCTGCATATGGCTAGCCAGTTTTCCCAACACCATTTATTAAATAGGGAATCCTTTCCCCATTGCTTGTTGTCAGGTTTGTCAAAGATCAGATGGTTGTAGATGTGTGGCATTATTTCTGAGGCCTCTAGTCTGTTCCATTGGTCTATATATCTGTTTTGGTACCAGTACCATGCTGTTTTAGTTACTGTAGGCTTGTAGTAGAGTTTGAAGTCAGGTAGCGTGTTTTGCTCTTTTTGCTTAGGATTGTCTTGGCTATATGGGCTCTTTTTTGGTTCCATACGAAATTTAAAGTAGTTTTTTTCTAATTCGGGGAAGAAAGTCAATGGTAGCTTGATGGTGATGGCATGGAATCTATAAATCACTTTGGGCAGCATGGCCATTTTCACGATATTGATTCTTTCTATCCATGAGCATGGAATGTCTTTCCATTTGTGTCCTCTCTTATTTCCTTGGGCAGTGGTTTGTAGTTCTCCTTAAAGAGGTCCTTCACATCCCTTGTAAGTTGTATTCCTAGGTATTTTATTCCTTGGTAGCAATTATGAATGGGAGTTCACTCATGATTTGACTCTGTCTGTTATTGGTATATAGGAATGCTTGTGATTTTTGCACCTTGATTTTGTATCCTGAGATTTTGCTGAAGTTGCTTATCAACTTAAGGAGATTTTGAGCTAAGAGGATGGGGTTTTCTAAATATACAAACATGTCATCTGCAAACAGAGACAATTTGGCTTCCTCTCTTCATATTTAAATATTCTTTATTTCTTTCTCTTGCCTAATTGCCCTGGTGAGAACTTCCAATACTATGTTGAATAGGAGTGGTGAGAGAGGGCAACCTTGTCTTGTGCCAATTTTCAAAGGAAATGCTTCCAGCTTTTGCCCCTTCAGTATAATATTATTAACTCAAGATGGATAAAAGACTTAAATGTAAGACCTAAAACCATAAAAACCCTAGAAGAAATCTTAGGCAATACCATTCAGGACATAGGCATGGACAAAGACTCCATGACTAAAACACCAAAAGCAATGGCAACAAAAGCCAAAAATTGACAAATGGGATCTAATTAAGCTAAAGAGCTTGTGCACAGCAAAAGAAACTATCATCAGAGTGAACAGGCAACCTACAGAATGGGAGAACATTTTTGCAATCTATCCATCTGACAAACGGCTAATATCCAGAATCTACAAGGAACTTAAACAAATTTACAAGAAAAAAAACAACCCCATCAAAAAGTGGACGAAAGATATGAACAGACACTTCTCAAAAGAAGACATTTATGTGGCCAACAAACATATGAAAAAAAGCTCATCATCACTGGTCAGTAGAGAAATGCAAATAAAAACCACAATGAGATAACATCTCATGCCAGTTAGTATGGGGATCATTAAGAAGTCAGGAAACAACAGATGCTGGAGTTTTATAATTTTCTCTCTCATATTTTAGTCTATTTTCCATTTTGAGATCATTTTTGTAAATGGTGTTATATAGAGTACAATTTTTTTTTCTTTGAGACGGAGTCTCACCCCGTTGCCCAAGCTGGAGTGCAGTAGTACAGTCTCGGCACACTGCAACCTCTGCCTCCCAAGTTCAAGCGATTCTCCTGCCTCAGCCTCCTGAGTAGTTGGGACTACAGGCGTGCACCACCACGCCGGGCTAATTTTTGTATTTTTAGTAGACACGAGGTTTCACCATGTTGGCCAGGCTGGTCTCCAACTCCTGACCTCAGGTGTTCCGCCTGCCTCGGCCTCCCACAGTGCTGGGATTACAGGCCTGAGCCACTGCCAAGGGACAAACAATTTAGTATTTTTCTTGCATGTGGATATTCATTTGTCCCGGTACTATTTGTTGAAATGAATGTTTATTTCCTTTTGAATAGCCTTGGCAAACTTGTCTAAAATAGAATAACTATGGAGTATTGATTTATGTGCTCTCCATTGTATTCATTTGATATATATGCCTGTCCTTTGTCAGTAACTCATAATCTTGATTACTGTAGCTCTATAGCAAATTTTGAAATTGGGAAGTTAATTCTCTAATTCATTCTTTAAGACTCCTTTATATGATTTTAAATCAATTTCAAGAGCATTTCCATCTTAGTCATCTTAACTATATGATTCCAATCCATTTCTTAAAATCTTCTTTAATTCTTTAATTTCTTTGAACACTGTCTATCTTTTTGAAAGAGCTTTTATAGTATTGGTGTTAATTATTTTTTAAATATCTCAATAAAATCAGTAAAGTCTTCTGGGCCTGGGCATTTCTTACAAATACAAATTCAGTGTCATTACTTATTATAGGTCTATTCAGATCTTCAACTTTTTTTCTTGTAAGATCTGAATAAGATTTAGTAAGATTTATATCTTCTTGGAATTTGTCCATTTCTCCAGATCACCTAATTTTTTTTTACTTACAAGTGTTCCTCGTATTGCCTTACACTCCCTTTCTCCTCCTTCAAGTTCCCTTTTACTGTTTGAATTTTCATTTCCTGTTTCGGCTATTTGAATCTTGTTTTTTTCTCAATCTTCTTAAAAATGTGTCAATTGTATTGATCTCTTTAAAAGACCAACTTGTAGTTTTATTGATTTTCTCCCTTTTTTTTCTCATCTGCGTATCATTTATTTCCATGATAATTATTACTATTCCTTTTGTGGGTTTGGTTTCATTACTAGGTTATTTAAGTGGAGTATTAGTTTGATTTGTAAATACATGAATTTGCAGGTATAATTTTCTCTGTGTACTGCTTTAGCTTCATCCTACACATTTTCATATATTGTACTTTTATTTACATTCATCTTAGAGTATGTTTTAATTTCCATTGTGATATTTTTAATTCTTTTCATTCCGGCAGGATTGTCTTGTTTAATTTGCATATATTTGTAAATTTAACAAATGTTTTATGTTACTAATTTCTAATTTTGTTATCCTCTAGTCAAGCTATACTTTGCATAATTTCAATATCTTAAAATTTATTGACATTTCTTTTATATCATGACATATGTTCTATTCTTGAGAATGCTCCATGTGTACTTGAGAATAATGTTGTTGTGTGCAGTGTTTATACATGTCTGTTAGGTCAATTCGGTTCATAGTATCCTTCAAACCTTCTATTTCCTTCTTGATATACTTCCAAATTTTTCTATTCACTATTGAAAGTGGAGTATTTTAGTATCCAGCTATTATTTTTCAATTATCTATTTTCTCCTTTTATTTTATTTATTTATTTATTTATTTTTGAGATGGCCTTTCACTCTTGTTGCCTAGGCTGGAGTTCAATGGTGTGATCTCGGCTCACTGCAAACTCTGCCTCTTGGGTTCAAGTGACTCTGCTGCCTCAGCCTCTCAAGTAGCTGGGATTACAGGCACCTGCCACCACACCCGGCTCTTTTTTTTTTTTTTTTTTTTTGTATTTTTGGTAGAGATGGGGTTTCACCATGTTGGCCAGGCTGGTCTCGAACTCCTGACCTCAGGTGATCCACCCACCTCGGCCTCCCAAAACGCTGGGATTACAGGCATGAGCCACCGTGCCAGCCAACTTTCTCCTTTTAATTCTGTTAGTTTTTGCTTCATATATTTTGAGGGCTCTCTTAGTAAGTGCATACGTGTTTACAATTTTTATGACTTTGTAAGGAATCGATGTATTTATAATTGAAATGTTCCTATTTATCTCTGGCAACATGTCTTAAGTTCACTTTGTGTAATGTTGATATGGACACTCTAGCTTTCTTATTGTCACTGTACCACACGTATTTGTAATAGACTCTCAATTGTCTCAAAACGTACGTACCCCATTTACATTTTATTCTTCACACTGCAGCCAAAGTGATTTTTATGATACATAAATTAGATCATATTGCTATTTTACACAGAAACCACTAATGCACTACAATTTAACTCAGAACAAAATATAAGTTTCATATGGTGTTCTACAATGCCCTACAGAGCCTGACTCGTGCTTTTACCAGTCTTTCTGTTATTTACATGACCTCAGATATGGCCTTTTTGAATTCCCTTAAAAATGCTAATCAAGATCTTCAGGGCTATTGTACACTCTGCATTCTCTGCCTGTAATGCTTTTCCCTAGAAATCTGCAGAGCTTGCTGCCTTACTTCATTCAGATCTTTGTTAAAATGTCACCCCATAAGAAAGGACTTAACTGTCCACCTTATTAAAATATCCTTCCAATTTCCCCACTTTCCACTGGAAATTTGTTTCCTTTTTCTAGTCTTATTTTTCTTATCTCAAATTTATAAATATATTTATTGTTTATTTTTCATCACAAAAGTTTAAACTACACGAGAGCAAGCGCATTCTCTGTTCCTTCATTATTGTATCACCCATGCCCAAATCACTAGAGGATATGGATGGTGCTCCAAAAATATTTCATGAATAAGTAAATGGATATTAGTAAATGAGTTTATGTTTACCTCTTCAGACATTGAAAAATATTAAAATAGTACATATGCTTCTTCCCCCATCTTCCTTCTTCTGTAGCTCTTCCCCACTAGTTTCCTTCTTCCTTATACAAGAATAATATACCTATGAAGTGTATATTGTGAAACTTTCTTATTGGGAGTGAATGTAGCCTTTTATTACTGTTCTTGATTATTAAAACAAGCATTTAACAATTTTTTCCATCCCAGAAAGAGAACTATACATATATATGTATAAATGATATGCATACACACACACACACACACACACACATATATATATATAATTTCTAGTCATATTTTCTCAAGTTATAAACCTAAGTATGTTTATAATAAAGTCATCATCTTTGATTTTACATTCATTCTTATTGGTTGATTTTGCTCATAAGAGAAATAAAGAGGAAAAATCTTTGCTCTGTGGTTCCAGATGGCTTACTTAACCTGGTACAGCCATCTCATGTGCCTATATTGATTAAAAAAATAAACAAAAATATATACATAGCTCAAAAGTAAGCATGTTTTATAAGAGGCTGTCAATTACCATACATGTAATATGTGACTGGTAGACACCTATCAAAATTCATGAACATTTTCTTACTTTCTAAAGTTTTGTATTACTTATTTCATGGCATCTTTATGAAACAGGAGTTATATTTTTTGGTTAACAAATCTTCCCTGGTCCTAGAATATACATTAATGATATGGGATAAAATTCTGTTCTGAATTCATATAAACACTGACTGATCTCCCTTACTCAACAAGTGTTTCCTCTTCCTCTGCTCCACTTTTATATTTATTTTTAGATATACGGCTAGAAACTCTAGCCATCTCTCCAATTATAATCATAAATTACAGAGCTGAAATTCAGAGAATATGATTTTCCTCAATGAACTTTTTAAGGCTTGTAAAAGATTAAATGACATAAATCAGCACTCTGGCACAATTATGCTATTCTAAAGGTCATTCAGAACCTTCTCCCATCAGTAGCTTTTTAATGGGGATTCCTTGAGTTGTTTCCTGGGTGATCTGTAGCCTTGTCTTTAATACCAAACAATCTCTTTTCGAAAGAGAAGGCACTTTGACAACCATTTTAACTTACTGATCAAATTGTGCCATGGATTGTTCCCAATCACCATATCTTCATCTATGACCACTGGCTTCCGAAAGATATTTCCTAATGCAGCAGTAAAATTGGCTTCAACGCTGGACATAGGCCAACTACCTCTGGCTTTGCTCCTCTGATGGCTTCTATCAAAGGGCTTTGAGCAGTTTTTGTCTGCACTTTGGCTTCTTTCTCAATACAATGGAAGAGAAAGGTCATCATCTATAAACAACTCTATCTATTTAGAAGTACCAAGTTAACTACTTCCTAAGCCAAGGAATCCTATTATATGAATGCTATATATAAAATACTTTTCAGATATTGAAAAGTGATTCAAATGAAAAATTACATGTTTTCTGGATAAAAATAGACTTTTAAAATTAAATGGGCCGGGCACCATGGCTTACGCCTGTAATTCAAGCACTTTGGGAGGTTGAGGCAGGCAGATCTCTTGAGCCCATGAGTTTGAGACCAGCCTAGGCAACATGGCGAAACCCAATCTCTACAAAATATATAAAATATTAGCCAAGTGTGGTGGTGTGTGCCTGCAGTCCCAGCTACGTAGGAGGCTCAGGTGGAGGATCCCTTGAGCCTTGGAGGTGGGGATTGCAGTGAGCCCAGATAGCAACACTGCACTTCCGTGTGGGTGACAGAGACCTTGTCTCAAAAAATTAATTAATCAATTAATGGCTTTATATTTAAATTATTCGAAGGCCTATGTAAAAATCCACAAAAATTCTCAGTGGTGCTTCTATTGACATTTTTATTTCCAGGTTATTGGTTTATTATTTTGACTAATGTTTGCTTTTCTCATAAGCAGTTGTCAATATCCATATCAGCATTAAACACACATCAATTTTGTCAAAAGTTGTGTGTTTTAACCAAATCTACAAGACAAATAATAATACAAAAGGTGGCCTACAGTTTTTGTTACGGACTGCATACTTTTATTATCTGGCTGTTCACCACCCCTAATGTGATGGTATTTGGAGAGATAATTGAAGAGTTATGCACTTTGGGAGGTAATTAGGATTACATCAGGTCAGGAGGGTGGGGTCTTCATGACAGGATTAGTATAATTTTAAGAATAGACATTAAAGAGCTTACCCTTTCTCTCTGTCTGAATATACACCATAGAAAGGCCATGTAAGCATACAGCAAGGAGTTGATCACGTGCAAGCCCAGGAGAGTACCCCCACCAGGGACTACATTGGCTTTCATCTTGATCTTGGAATTTCCAGCATGCAGAGCTGAGAAAACTAGAGTTCTGTTGTTTAAGCCATCCAGTCCATGGCATCTTGTAATGGGAGCTCAAACTAATACAGGTTTTAAAAAATTAATACTGTTTTAATTGACAAATATTAATTGTATACATTTAAGGAGTACAAGTTGACTTTTTTTTTTCGGAGACAGGGACTTGCTCTGTCACCCAGGCTGGAGTGTAGTGGCATGGTCATGGCTCACTGCAGCTTCGACCTCCTGGGCCTGAGCGATCCTGGTGCTTCAGACACCAAGTAGCTGGGACAATGGTCGTGCACCATCACACCTGGCTAATCATTGTATTTTTTGTAGAGACAGAGTTTCACCAGGTTTTCCAGGCTGGTCTCAAACTCCTGAGCTCAGGCAATCTGCGTGCTTTGGCCTCCCAAAGTGCTGGGATTACAAGAGTGAGCCACCATGCCCAGCCATGATGTTTTGATATACGTATATAATGTGAAGTGACTAAGTCAAGTAAATTAACATATCCGTCACTTTGTTTACCTATCATTTTTATGGTGAGATATTTGAAATATCTTCTCAGTTATGTTGAAATATACAATACATTATTATTGACTATAGTCACCCTCCTGTATAATAGATCCCAAACTTATTTCTTCTATCTGACATTTTGTACTCTTTGGCCAACTCCCCATTTTTCTCCTTCCCACCTCCCTGCCTAGCCTCTAATAACTATCGTTCTTTCATTCTGTGAGTTAAACTTTTTTAGATTCCACATATTCTAAGAAATATAGAAAAATAGGCATTTTTCTTTCGATTTCCTTTGTTTATTAATCAACAGTGAGTAACTCCTTATAAGATTATTTTAATAAAATTCCATGGAATAATATTCCATGAAAAACACCACAGCCTGGTGTGGTAAGAACAAATTGGCATTTTAAAGATGAATACTGATTACAGATATCTTTAAGGAACAACAGAATAAATTGATATTAATTGCTATGTTTCAGATACTGTACTATCTAAATATATAGGTTTAACCCTTAACTCCTAAATATGGCTCTTTTTAGCAATGAAGAAACTAAAGCTTAAAGAGTTAGGGTAGCTTGTAAAACCATAGGCCTAACAAACAAGAACAGGGAGTAGAATTTATAGTATCTAAAACCCTGTGTTCTTTCCACCAAGCCATATTACCTCTCATAACATGAAGACTCTTTTTTAGTTCTCAATCTATCAAGTAGTTAAGAGACTGTGGGACTTGAGGTCTTATCCTTCTCTGAAACCAACAATAGGTTTAAGATGCTCTAGAATACTACTTTTCAAGTTTCATTGCATTGATTCTCAATGATTCCAAGTTGATATTTTCTGAGTTAATAGGAAACTCCATTATTAGTAATGTCAATTAATATAATAGTTAAGAATAAAAACTGATACAGTTCTACCTGGTTGAAGTCTCAACTCTATTTAAATAATATTTTATGCCTCTTGTACCACATTTATAAAATAAGTCAAATAATAGTAGATAATTTGTAGAGTTACTGTAAGGATTAAGGGAGGCAATATATCTAAGGTATTTAGAAATGCGCCTTGTTGGCATTTTGTAGGCACTACATAATTACTAGTAATTTTTGTGATTATAAATGAAACAGATGATGTTTCCTCTTCTTTTGGAAAAAAAAAGAGGAAACATACATTATTTAGAAGTGGTTAAGTGTTCGAAAATTAGTGACTGTATTTTGGTCTCAGATTCTTAGACTGGTTGGGGAAAACATAATCTTCGTAAGAAGAAGATGGCATGCTCATGCACTGAACTCATCCATTGTTTATTTTGTTGTTTCATAAAACAAGAAAAAGGACTTTATTTTATTCAGTGTTTTATTTCCAGGAACTCAAAAAGTGCCTGGTATATATGTATTTGTTGAATTAATTCTGAATAAAAGGTTTTTTTCATTCCTTATAGACAGTGTAGATTTGTATATGTGTTTCTGGGGCAGGGGATAACTTGAAAATAATTTGAATGGGTCTCAGAAGTCATGTATCCTAAAACTGGCTTTTCTTTTTCTTTTCTGTCTGTTTTTTAAGCAAGAGGTTTAATTCTGTTAGCATCAGTTTTTCTATCTCTAAGTCAGAAATGATATTTATCTCCTGCTCTAAACACATCCCAGGTTTGTATTTATAACGAATTGAGAACTAAAGGCACTTAATAAATGATAAACTGATAAGTATCAGTTGCCAAAAAAAAGTATTGAACTAAATCCCTAATCAAGAATGTATATTATAATCTCTTTACATATATAAGGCAAAAACAATGACTTCTGAGAATTTTTTAAACATATTAAGCATCAAACCTCACCAAAGTTTTGCAATAGCAAGTCTTTATTACTAATGTCATAACAATTTTTAATTACTTTTAAAAAACTAATAATTCTAAAGTGTAAAGTAAAACTCTTTTTAGGTGGACAGTTTAATGATTCTTGACAAATATATAAAATAATGTAATCTCTACCACAGTCAAGATACAGAATACTTCCATAACCACAAAAAAGTCTGCTACTGTGTAATTTGTCCTCTCCACCATTCCTAGCCTCTATCCTCAATTCTGGGCCAGAACTTCTCTGCTTCAGGGGACACATTTTTCTGTGTTTCAGGTCTCTTTGGAAGAGCTTATATCACTTTAGAATTCAGACTGCTTTGACCTATTTGCCCTGCTTGCCGTGTAACCTTAACTATTTGATGGGCTCAAGAAAGTAAATTATTTTTTAGATTATCTGACATTTTCTTATTTCTACTGTGGTACCAATGCTCCTGCTTTCATCTTGCATAAAAATGCTTTATACATGCTTTATATATCCATATATCCTTCTTGGAAATTAAACTATGATGATTTTCTGGACATATATTACCATGCTCAAAAGAAAAGTCAGAAGCAATTCTAATGTACCATTTCATCTCCAAAAAGCAATCCTAATCAACCCAATAGTTTTCTTTATTTTGGTTGTCCTATTTCTATCACGCCCTCCAATTCCAAATTTTCTTCCAATTTTGCATATCAAAAATATTTGTGGGTTTTTTGTCTCTTTATATACTTGTAGATTTGGGATGTTATTTCATGTTTAAAGACACATAAAGTGCCAAATTTACTTGATGTCTTCAAGCCTGAAAAACAGATATAGAAAATCTCCTTAAAAACTCCCAGTTTGACCTACTAAATTTTCAAAGAAAAAGGAGGAGACAGAAAAGGAAAGAGAGAGAAGGAAGGTGGGGAGTGGGGAGCACTGATTGTAGCCGAAATGTCTACTCATCAAGTAGTAAATGGAAGTTATTTTTCTAGATACTACCTTTGCATAAGTTTAGTCTTTTTAGAAATTGATGAATATGTGCATTGTATACCTTTTTAATGCTTATTTTAAAATTTGCAATAGATACGTCCTACTCCTTAGAAGAATACTTTCTATTTTTATAGTCAATTAAGCTGGTGTATAATTTAGAACAATATTTGACCATAACAAAAGTATTAAGAAAACTGCTGCATAGAATTACTGCCCCTCCGCAACAAAATTTACTGTGAACCCCTGTATATGAACTCCATTAATTTGGGTTGTGAAAAAAAACAACTTACAAAGTTGTTTCTTTCAGGAAAGATAAAATTCTTTGGCAAGCTACATTCCCAACATATGAACATATGGTTCTCTTTTATACTCATCCTTTGTCATTAATCAAGATTATGGTATCATATTCCAAACGTAAATGATCTACACGTTTTCTTAGAATTTTTTTATTAATCGGTGTCATTGTGATAATTCATTGAGTAATTATGCATTACATTAAATTGTGGACTTGATTTCTATTTTTGTTTCCTGACAGGCTACAGTTAAATCACATAATTGATGTAGTCTAATTTTGAGCCACATGAAATGGAAGGAAGAAATATGTAATTCATTGAAATAGGAAATTCTTCATATGGAACCAAAAAAGAGCCTGAATAACCAAAGAAATCCTAAGCAGAAAGAACAAATTTGGAGGCATCATATTACCTGACTTCAAACTATACTACAAGAATACAATAACCCAAACAGCATGAAACTAGTATAAAAGTAGATACATAGACCAATGGAACAGAATATAGAAGACAGAAATAAAGCCAGATACTTAAGACCAACTTATCTTTGACAAAGAATACAAAAACATAAACTGTAGAAAAGACATCCTATTCAATAAATGATGCTGGGAAAATTGGACATCCCCAAGTAGAAGAATAAAACTGGATCCCTATCTCTCAGTATATATAAAAATTAACTCAAGATGGACTAAACACTTAAATGTAAGACCTGAAACCATAGAAATTCTAAAAGAGAAGATGGCAAAAACTCTTTTGGACACTGGCCTAGGCAAATAATTGATGACGAAGACCCCAAAAGCAAATGCAACAAAAGCAAAAATAAATAAATGGAACCTAATTAAACTAAAAAGCTTTGGTACAGCAAAAGAAATAATCTTCAGAGTAAAAAGAAAACCTACAGACTAAGAAAATTTTTGCAAATCATGCATTCGACAAAGAACAATATTCAGAATCTACAAGGAACTCAAACAAAACAGCAAGAAGCAGCCAAATAATCGCATTAAAATTGGGCAAATGGCATTAATTGACACTTCTCAAAAGAAGATATACAAATGGTCAACAAACATATGAAAAAATGCTCAACATCACTGTATTAGTTCATTTTCACACTGCTGATAAAGACATATCTGAAACTGGAAACAAAAAGAGGTTTAATTGAACTTACAGTTCCACATGGCTGGGGAAGCCTCAGAATTATGGCAGGAGGCAAAGGGCACTACTTACACTACTTACATAGCAGCAGCAAGACAAAAATGAGGAAGAAGCAAAAGTGGAAACCCCTGATAAACCCATCAGATCACCTGAGACTTATTCACTATCATGAGAACAGCACGGGAAAGACCTGTCTCTATGATTCAATTACCTCCCACTGAGTCTCTCCCACAACATGAGGGAATTTTGGAAGATCTAATTCAAGTTGAGATTTGGGTGGGGACGTAGCCAAATCATACCATTCTGCTCCTTGCCCCTCCAAATCTCATGTCCTCACATTTCAAAACCAATCATGCCTTTCCAACTGTTCCCCAAAGTCTTGACTCATTTCAGCATTAACCCAAAAGCCCACAGTCCACAGTCTCATCTGAGACAAAGTAAGTCCCTTTCTCCTATAAGCCTGTAAAATCAAAAGTAAGCTAGTTAGTTCCTAAATACAATGGGGGTACAGGCATTGGGTAAATATAGCCATTCCAAATGGGACAAGTTGACCAAAACAAAGGGGTTACAGGACCCATGCAAGTCCAAAATCCACTGGGGGAGTCAAATTTTAAAGCTCTAATGATCTCCTATAACTCCAGGTCTCACATCCAAGTCATGCTGATGCAAAAGGTGGTTTCCTATAGTCTTGGGCAGCTCCACCCCTGTGGCTTTGCAGGGTGCAGCTTCCCTCCTGGCTGCTTTCACTGGCTGGCATTGAGTGTCTGCGGCTTTTCCAGGTGCACGGTGCAAGAGGTTGGTGGATCTACCATTCTGGGGTCTGGAGGATGGTGGCCCTCTTCTCACTGTTCCAGTAGGCAGTGCCCTAGTAGGGACTCCGTGTGGGGGTGCCGACCTCACATTTTCCTTCTGCACTACCCTAGCAGAGGTTGTCCATGAGAGCCCTATCCCTGCAGCAAACTTTTGCTTGGGCAACCAGGCGTCTCCATACATATTCTGAAATCTAGGCAGAGGTTCCCAAACCTCAATTCTTGTCTTCTGTGCACCTGCAGACTCAAAACCAAGTGGAAGCTGCCAAATCTTGGGGCTTCCACCCTCTGAAGCCACAGCCCAAGCTCTACGTTTGGCCCTTTCAGCCACAGCTGGAGCAGCTGGGACACAGGGCACTAAGTCCCTAGGCTCCACACAGCACAGGGACCCTGGGCCTGGCCCCAAAACTACTTTTTCCTCCTGGGTGTTGGGGCCTGTGATAGGAGGGACTGCCGTGAAGGTCTCCGAGATGGCCTGGAGAAATTTTCCCCATGGTCTTGGGGATTAACATCAGGCTCCTTGCTACTTATGCAAATTTCTGCAGCCAGATTGAATTTCTCCTCCAAAAAATGGGTTTTTCTTTTCTACTGCATTGTCAGGCTGCAAATTTTCTGAACTTTTATGCTCTGTTTCCCTTTTAAAATGGAATGCTTTTAACAGCACCCAAGTCACCTTTTGAATGCTTTGCTACTTAGACATTTCTTCCACCAGGTATCCTAAATTATCTCTCTCAAGTTCAAAGTTCCACAAATCTCTAGGGCAGGGGGGCAAAATGTGGCCAGGCTCTTTGCTAAAACATAACAAGAGTCACCTTTGCTCCAGTTCCCAACAAGTTTCTCATCTCCATCTGAGACCACCTCAGCCTGGACCTTATTGTTCATATCACTATCAGCATTTTTGTCAAAGCCATTCAACAAATTTCTAGAAGGATCCACACTTTCCCACATTTACCTGTCTTCTTCTGAGCCCTCCAAACTGTTCCAACCTCTGCCTGTTACCCCATTCCAAATTCGCTTCCAGGTTTTCGGGTATCTTTTCAACAACTCTACTGGTACCAATTTACCATATTACTTTGTTTTCATGCTGCTGATAAAGATATACCCGAAACTGGGAACAAAAAAAGGTTTAATTGGACTTACAGTTCCATGTGGCTGGTGAGGCCTCCGAATCATGGCAGGAAGCAAAAGGTACTTCTTACATGGCAGCGGCAAGAGAAAAATGAGGAAAAAGCAAAAGCAGAAATCCCTGATAAACCCATCAGATCTCACGAGACTTATTCACTATCATGAGAACAGCATGGGAAAGATGGGCCCCCATGATTCAATTACTTACCCCTGAGTCCCTCCCACAACACATGGGGATTTTGGGAGATACAATTTAAGTTGAGATTTGGGACACAGCCAAACCATATCAACCACTAATCATCAAGGAAATGCAAATTAAAACTGCAATGAGGTACCACATTAATGCAACAAGAATGGCCATTATTAACAAGTCATTAAGCAATAGATGTTGGGATGGATGTGATTAAAAGGGAACACTTACCCACTGCTGGTGGGAATATACATTAGCACAACTTCTATAGAAAACAGTATGGAGGTTTCTCAAATAACTAAAAGTAGATCTACCATTCAATCCAGAAATGCTACTACCCAAAGGAAAAAAAAAAGTCCCTATTTCAAAAAGATACCTGCACATGTGTACTTATCACAGGACTATTCATAATTGGAGTTCACCATTATAAAATTCATCCATGTAACCAAAAAAATACTTGTATTCCTAACACTATTGAAATAAAAAATTAAAAGAATAAAGAATAAAATGAAATTTTAGAAAGTAAAAATAAATAATAAATGCTAATGCTTGTGTCATTTCTTCATGTTATAGATTTTTATATGATCATTGCCCATCAACCCATCTTTAATTCTCTAGTTTCCATTATGAAGTTTATTCAATATTTTTATCTTTAAGTATACATGAAGTATAGAAAACATGTTTAATTATAAAATATCAAAATGTGAGCTTCTTTATGATAGTGCTATAAGACTATCCTTCTCACTTTGTTTAAAAAGCCATTTATTTTTTATGACAACTTTCTAAGTTCTTATTCATGGGAGCTAAATATTAAAACAATTGAAATCATGGAGATAAACAATAGAATAATGGTTCCCAGTGGCTAGGAAGGACAGTTGGTGGAGGGAGTGGTGAGGGGAAGTAGGGATGGATAGTAGTTACAAAAAAAGCAGTTAGAAAGAATGAATAAGATCTAGTATATGATAGCACAACAGGGTGACTAGAGTCAATAATAATTTAATTGTTCATTGAAAAATAACTAAAAGGGTATAATTTGATTGTTCATAACACAAAGGATAAATTCTGGAGGTGATGGATACTTCATTTACCCTGATGTGATTATTAATATTGCATGCCTGTATCAAAATATCTAATATACCCCTTAAATGTATACATAATTTTTCCATAAAAATTAAAAATTAAAAAAATAAAAATTAGGAAAAAAGTTAAAAATGTTATTTCAGCAACCCCTATGGTTCACTAATGAGGATTAAAATATAATTTGGCTAAACTTCGTTTCCCACTATTGAATTTAGGACTCACAAATTAACATGTAATTTTGAACTCTAAACACACTTTCTGGCTGTGACAATTGGACAAATAACCTCTTCCTTAGGGATTCACTATTGTCATCTTCAAAATGAAAGTTTGAAACTTGGTTATTTATTCAGAAGCATTACCCCTAACAATTCTTAGACTTATTCTAAGGACTTCATTTTAAGTCTGTGAGTTTATCTGTAAAATAAAGAATAACTCATTGATTTGCCATTTTTTATTTAATGTTATAGATACATATTTGATTTTTAGGCATAATGTGTGGTGAGAACAATTTTAACAACTCTACCTGCCATTCCTCTATTTTGCAATATTCAGGAGGCTTCAAATAAAAATCATTGAGTTTAGGCTAGTAGCACTCCCTGACAAAATGGGGAAGTTTGTATGACCCTTTTCTGATTACTTCAGGCAAAGAAGATATTTCCTAGGTCTGTAAGAGACCCACATTTACTTCAAGACAGAACCAAAATCTTGCTTTATAGGATTATTATTTTTTTCAACATGGATTTTGACTGTGCTATTTCTGATGAACAGAAAAGAATGTTTTACTTTCAGAAATGTGAATATTTAATAAACCAAGTAATAAGACACCTTTCAGGCTAAGAATTTCCACTGCTTGGATATTGAAAATTAAATTAACATTAAAGAATCCCAGAATGAAGCAATACTAATGGCCACGCAGCTGAAGCCATCCAAGTCTTCTGAGGTTACTATTCAAACAAGCAACTGTAGGACTCTGTAAGACTCCAGAGATGAAGACTCAGTTTTATTTTAACTTGTGAAAAGGGGTACAATATTCTCAAGGGTGGAGATAGTATAGGTGATAGAAAGGAGGCTTTAAACACATAGGCATAAAATTGAAGGTAGGAGAACCACAGTTTGAGTGGAGGGAATCCATGAGGAAAGCTCTTTTTGAGAAAGTCCAAATCATTAAATGCCTTTCCTATGAACTTACGGGGAAGCTCAATTTACCTAGCATTTTAATTTTTCTCTTTATCCCATCATAATTTTGTATTAATATTTCTTATATCTATACCAAAGAACTTTAAATAAGCCCACACATTTTTGTACATTAGTGTTATATAGGCTGAAAGGTCACTGCATCAGAAGAAAGGGATCTTGTCATACCAAATTCCATCTAAGCTTCAGCTGTGAAAAGCAATCTTCCCATGAGGTTGTCTGTTACTTATAATTTCAGGTGGTGATAGAGTGCTTCAATAATCTTAAGAAACTCTGGCTACTTCCATTTTTGAGGCTCATATGAAACCATGATTCTTTTTTAAATTTTATTTTTAATTGACAAATTAAAGATTGTTTATATTCATGATATATGACATGATGCTTTGCTATACAGTCACGTGTCACTAAATGACGGAAATACGCTTTCTATATGCTTGATTCCAATCAGGTTCATGTGCTGATGAATATACCCTTAGTTATTTTCTAGGTTTCCTCTTTAGATTTGTTGAAGTTCTTTGCTTTCTTGTCTCTATGCCTCTGTCAACCTAAGACTGTGACAATCATATTATGGTGGAAGAGCTAAATCTTTTCTTTTTTCGTATTTTCTTTTTTTTAATTTTATTTTATTTTATTTTATTATTATACTTTAAGTTTTAGGGTACATGTGCACAATGTGCAGGTTAGTTACATATGCATACATGTGCCATGCTGGTGTGCTGCACCCATTAACTCGTCATTTAGCATTAGGCATATCTCCTAAAGCTATCCCTCCCCCCTCCCCCCACCACACAACAGTCCCCAGAGTGTGATGTTCCCCTTCCTGTGTCCATGTGTTCTCATTGTTCAATTCCCACCTATGAGTGAGAATATGCGGTGTTTGGTTTTTTGTTCTTGCGATAGTTTACTGAGAATGATGATTTCCAATTTCATCCATGTCCCTACAAAGGACATGAACTCATCCTTTTTTATGGCTGCATAGTATTCCATGGTGTACATGTGCCACATTTTCTTAATCCAGTCTATCATTGTTGGACATCTGGGTTGGTTCCAAGTCTTTGCTATTGTGAACAGTGCCGCAATAAACATACGTGTGCATGTGTCTTTATAGCAGCATGATTTATAGTCCTTTGGGTATATACCCAGTAATGGGATGGCTGGGTCAAATGGTATTTCTAGTTCTAGATCCCTGAGGAATCACCACGCTGACTTCCACAATGGTTGAACTAGTTTACAGTCCCACCAACAGTGTAAAAGTGTTCCTATTTCTCCACATCCTCTCCAGCACCTGTTGTTTCCTGACATTTTAATGATTGCCATTCTAACTGGTGTGAGATGGTATCTCATTGTGGTTTTGATTTGCATTTCTCTGAAGGCCAGTGATGGTGAGCATTCATGCTACCTGACTTCAAACTATACTACAAGGCTACAGTAACCAAAACAGCATGGTACTGGTACCAAAACAGAGATATAGACCAATGGAACACAACAGAGCCCTCAGAAATAACGCCACGTATCTACAACTATCTCATCTTTGACAAACCTGAGAAAAACAAGCAATGGGGAAAGCATTCCCTATTTAATAAATGGTGCTGGGAAAACTGGCTAGCCATATGTAGAAAGCTGAAACTGGATCCCTTCCTTACACCTTATACAAAAATTAATTCAAGATGGATTAAAGACTTAAACGTTAGACCTAACACCATAAAAACCCTAGAAGAAAACCTAGGTATTACCATTCAGGACATAGGCATGGGCAAGGACTTCATGTCTAAAACACCAAAAGCAGTGGCAACAAAAGCAAAAATTGACAAATGGGATCTAATTAAACTAAAGAGCTTCTGCACAGCAAAAGAAACTACCATCAGAGTGAACAGGCAACCTACAAAATGGGAGAAAATTTTCACAACCTACTCATCTGACAAAGGGCTAATATCCAGAATCTACAACGAACTCAAACAAATTTACAAGAAAAAAACAAACAACCCCATCAAAAAGTGGGCAAATGACATGAAAAGACACTTCTCAAAAGACGACATTTATGCAGCCAAAAAACACAGGAAGAGCCAAATCTTTATAGTCATGCATCACTTTATGACTGATACATTTTGAGAAATGCATTATTAAATGATTAATCACTGTAGAAACATCACAGACTGTACTTACACAAACCAAGATGGTATAGCCTACTATATACCTAGGCTGTACGGTATAGCCTATTGTTCCTAGGACATAAAACTGTACATCCTCACACTGACCTGAATACTGTAGGAAATTGTAACACAATGAGAAATATTTGTATACAGTAAAAATACAATATTATAATCTTAAAGAAGCATCATTGTATAATGCAGTCTATTGTTGACCAAAATGGTTTTTTGTGGCATATCACTGCACATGTACATTGTGGAATAAATAAATCACAGAGAAAATGATAATTAAGTCAACATAAGTTAGCTAAAGTTTCTTTCCTAAGGATGGAAGGAGTAGCCTCTGAATTATTATGCTTGATGCTTTTTTTGAGAATAGATAAACTAAAAGACCTTGATGTTGACCCAGAACTACCAAGAGTAGTAATCCTTTGTTGTTCTTTTTTGACTTCGCACTGACTCTCTATGTGTGAGAATGTTCTACATTAATGATGCAGAATATTCTCCTATTACAAAGACTTAAAATGCCAGATATTCACGTTCTTAGATTCCCTTGAAGCTAAGATGCAAGGACATGACTCACTATTGAAAAATAGTATTCACTGTCTCGGCTATTGACCACATACCACTGGCTAGAAGAAGCAGGGCCATGCAGAAACCCCTGCGATGATGGCATTGTCATGGCAGTTGATACATCCAATGTCTCGAAGCTGGAGTGATATCACTTGTAGCAGTATCATTAAGCTGTGCTCACAATAAGCAAGTTGTGGTGTCTGTGACCATTAGCAATAATAATGTTATCTTTATAAATCTAATACTGTGGCATTATTTGGGGCATATCTTCTGGCACCACAGACACAAGGCTTGGTTGTACTGTCTTCCTAGAAATCCTTTGAGCTTTCAAATATTCCCAAAAGATAGTTTCTGCTTATTAATCAGAAGTTGTTTCTGCTGCTTAAACCCCAAAAACCCCAATGGATACACAAATTAGGAAGTAGAATAATCTGCTTTTAGTCCATATATAACATTGATGGTGCCTAAAACAACTCTTACTGAATAGTTACTTAAATATAACATGTTGAATTGAGCCTTATAGTGTAAACGTTAATTGAATCTCTGCTTTTAGCCACTCCTTAAAATCTTTCCTTAGGAATGATGTACATGAATTGCATGTTAGATTAAGCATCATAGATTAAAAAGAATAAAACCTATATATTAGTTAATTTGTAATATTATTAGTAACACTGATACTAACAGGAAAACGTGTTAAGTCTCCTTAGATGTCTGGCAGCAAATCTTATCCCTCCTTCTCTCTTTTTCTGTCCAAACTATCTCTCTTTCTCTGATATGCCAGATTGTCCATTTTTTTAATCACATAAGTACCAAATCATTCTATAAGCTTTCAGGAGTTATGCTGAATCTTAGTAGTTTCACAGAGTAAGGCATATAGAAAGATAGATTGCTAGATAGGTAAGTAATAATAGATAGATAGATAGATAGATAGATAGATAGATAGATAGATAGATAGATAATCTCCAGGTAAATTATCATCACTGAAAATAAATAAGTTTATAACAAGAGCATGCTTGTAGGAACTTAAGAAGTGGTACAATTATAAAAATATCAAGTTTCTGTTATACTCCTAAGAATTACTATTAAACTTAATTTCTTGAGTGACTTCAGTATCTTAAGGAGAGATAAGTTTCACAATAAAATCACTATCATTTAAACTGAAGAAAAAAATGTTTCTGTGTCAATTCTTCTCTAACATTAAAGAAACAAGTCAGGAAGAAAACTATTACAGATAAAATATTTTTGCTTAAACACAAATGTAATATTCCCAATTACACAGGTATATTAAGGGCCTCCTCGTGAATTTAAAAGTACTCATTCCATCTATTGACAATGGCCTCTTCTAATATCTTTTTTCTTATCAGTCTTTCTAAAAGGAGTATTATCATATATTACTGGGTTTTTTTCTCATTATATTAAAAACACAACATAAAATCTACCCTCTTAACAAATATTTACATACAATACTGTTAACTATACAAACAATATTGTACTGCAGATCTTTAGAATCTGTCTTGTATAACTTAAGCTTTATATTAGTTTAACAGCAACTTTCAATCTCCCACTGCCGCCATCCCCGGCAAACACCATTTTGTTCATTTCTTTACATGTGACTGTTTAAGATATCGCATATAACTGGAATCATGCAGTATTTGTACTATTGTGACTGGCTTATTTCACTTAGAATAATGTGCTCCAGGCTTATTAATCCATCACACGTGTCTGAATTTTCTTCTAAGTGTGAATAAAATTTCATTGTATGCATATGTCATATTTTATCCATTCACTTATCAATAAACATTTAAGTTTCTTTCCATATCTTTGCTGTTATCAATAATGCTACAATGAGCATAGGGGTACAGATATACATGTCTAATTTTGATTTTGTTATTTGTGGTTTTGGTGTCGTATCTAAGAAATCATTAACTAGAATAATGTCAAGTAGTCTTTCCCTTATGTTTTCTTCTAGTTGTTTTACAATTTCAGATCATATGTTTAAATCTGTAATCCATTTTGTGTAAATGTTTGTGTATGTGTAAGATAAAAGTCCAATTTCCTTCTTTTGCATGTGGATCTTCGGTTTTCCTAGAATCATTTGTTGAAGAGACTACCCTTTCTCCCTTTTGTATTCTTAGAATCCTTGTTGAGGATAAATTGACTGTGTACATGAGAGTTTATTTCTGGGCAGTCTATTCTGTTCCATTGGTCCATATATATGCTTTTATGCTGGTATCATCATTTTTAAATACTATAGATGTGTAATATTCTGAAAGCAGAAAGTGCGATGCCTCCAGCTTTGGTCTTTCAAGACTGCTGTGTTATTCATGGTCTTTAGCATAAAATTATCCATATGAATTTTAGAATTATTCTAGCATTTCTATTAAAAAATGACATTGAGACATTTTATGGAGACTGCATTAAATCTGTAGATTTATTTGGGTAGTGTAGACATTTTAACAATATTAAGGCTTCCATTCATGAACAAAGGATGTCTCCATTTATTTGTGTCCCCTTTAATTTATTTAATTTTTTTTTTATTTTCAGTGTAAAACTTTTTCACTTCTTTGGTTAATTTTATTCCTCAGTGTTTTATTATTATTGGTGTTACAAACAGTATTGTTTTCTTAATTTCTTTTCTGAATAGTGTCTTGATCAATTTTGTGTTGCTGTAAAGAAATACTGGAGGATGAGTAGTTTATAAAGAAAATATGTTTATTAGGCTCAAAGTTCTGTAGGCTGGAAGAAGCATAGTACTGGCATCTGTTGAGGATTTTTGTGCTGCATCAAAACATGGCAGAGAATGTCAAAGGGGAAGCAGGCATGTGCAAAGAGGGACCAAACAGGAGGAAAAACCTCACTTTATAACAAACCAGAACTAATCTATTCCCAAGATAACTAATTTCATCTTTCCTGGAGAACATCTCACTACTGGGAGAACAGTACCAAGACTTTCATGAGGGACCTACCTCCATGAGCCAAACACCTCCTAACTAGCGCCAACACCATCACATTGGGGATCAAATTTAAACGTAAGTTTAGGGAGGATAAACCAACAGTATCAAAGTAATAACAAAGACCTCATCATTAATGTATAAAAACAGAACTGATTTTTATATGTTGATTTGGTATCCTGCCACTTTCCTAAACTCATTCACTAGTTTTCATTTTTTAAGTGCCTTTAAGGTTTTCTACATATAAGATCATGTCATGTACAAAACGAGACAATTGTGCTTCTTCCTTTCTGATGTGGGTGCCTTTTGTTTACTTTTTTTCCTAATTGCTCTGGCTAAGTCTTCTAGTACTATGTTGAATACAAGTGGTGAGAATAGGAAAATTCAAAAATGTGTAAAAAATAAATAACACATTCTTGAAACCAATAAGTCATAAAAAAATAGAGAAATTAAAAAATATCTCAGGACAAATGAAAATGACAACGCATCACACACCAAACTTATGAGATGCAGCAAAAGCAGTAATAATTTGGAAGTTTATAGCAATAAACACCTTTATTTAAAAAGAAATATGTCAAATATGCAACCTAACTTTAATCCTCAACAAATTAGGAAAAAAAAAGACCAAAGATAGCAGAAGGAAAAAAATTAAAGACTGGAGCAGAAATGAGCAAAATAGAAAGTAGAAACACAACAGAAAGAAATCAACAAAATTAAGAGTTTTTTTTTGAAAAGATAAACAAAATTAACTAACATACTTCTAGCTAGACTAAGAAAAAAGAAGAGACAAGACTCAAGTAAATAAAATTAGAAATGAAAGAGGACACATTACAACTGACGGCACAGAAACAAAAAGAATAATAACAGACTAAACAATTATATGCAAACGAATTAGATAACCTAAAAATCTGATACATTTCTAGAGATGCAACTTACCATGACTGAATTATGAATAGAAAATCTTAATAGATCAGTAACAAACAAGGAGATTGAATCTGTAATCAGAAACCTCCCAACAAATGATAATCCAGAACTAAATGGCTTCACTGGTAAATTTTACCAAACATCTAAAGAATAATTAATGCCACTCCTTCTCAAACTCTTCCAAAATGTTGAATATACGTGAACCCTGAAAATTTGAGACAGGTGTCAGTTAATATAGAAAGTTTATCTTGCCAACGATGAGGACATGCGCCTGTGACAAGCTTCAGGAGGTCCTGACTACATGTGCCCAAGGTAATCACAGCACAGCTTGGTTTTATACATCTTAGGGAGATATGAAACATCAATTAACATATGTAAGATGAACATTGGTTTAGTCAGAAATGCAGGACAACGTGAAGCACAAGCTGGAGGGCTCACAAGGGAGGGGGCTTCTTCCAGGTCATAGGTAGATAAGAGACAAATGGTTGCATTCTTTTGAGTTTCTGAATAGCCTCTCCAAAGGAGGCAATCAGATATGCATTTATCTCAGTGAGCAGAGGGGTGACTTTGAGTAGAATGGGAGGCAGGTTTGCCCTAAGCAGTCTCAGCTTGATATTTTCCTTTAGCTTAGTAATTTGGGGGCCCCAAGATATTTTCCTTTCACACATATCACAATCATATGTGCAGTATGTTTAATTTGGAACACTTCTGACTCAGCTATGGTTAAAAAAAATCAATACACCTTATCTGTTATTGGTGAGTTTTTAGTTGATAATTTTTGTTATTGTTTAGAAGTAGCAATTTTTTAAACAATAACAAAAATTATCAACTAAAAACTCACAATTTTCGAAGCCTCCAGAAATCTAAATAGTTTTACCCACATATATTTTATGGCCAATTTTTAACCTACTGCTATATACAAATTATACACTTGTGACTTAATTCATTCTATTACCTAAGACTTAGATCCTCCTCCTAGATACTATCATCTGCTTACTTAAATTGTAGTATTTATTATATACCATATATAGATTTGATTATTGTGATGGCTGTTTTATATACTATTGAGTGATCATGAGATAAAATGAACTAGCAATTATGCTTATGCTAATAGATGTCTCACAAAAAGAGGTGAGATTTCTAGTAAATTACTGGCAAAAATAGTGAAAAGAAATGGTTAGGAAGAGAGTGCATGTTTGAGTAGGTGGAATAATTACTGAAAATAACAGAGATCAGTAGCATAATTAAGAAAATGCAAACAAGATTGTAAATGATAGCCCTTAGACTTGTGTAAGAACCCCAGCAAAAGAGACATAAAACTGAAAGCATAAGCTCTGGGTTGGGGAGTAGTTTGATGAGTACATTTAATTGAGTCTAAAGGCACACAGGTCACACAAAAGCAAAAGAAATTATAAAAATGTCAATTGTGAATAATTAGAAAATCATATTAAGTATTATTAAATTTTCTATCAAACAGTCAGGAAAAGAAACCTTCTTTCAGACATTCCATTAAACCTACATTGAAAACTACCTCCTGCTTCCCTACAACTGAATTTTGCCACCATTAATTAACTATCCTTACTCTTGAGTATCTGTAAATGAGAGAAGAATTTTCTATGTAATTGGATAAGTGCTCATGAATAAAATAGAGTTATTAATAATGTATGAGTCTATTAAAAGTCAAAAACAATGCATGTTGAAAATGTCACTAAACCCTTTCCCCTGAATCCTCTATTTCTAAAAATTATCGTATTTCTCTTTGATATGTAAAGTTAAGGAAAAGGGCAAGGTGACATCTTAGGGTTTCTTATAGTGCCATAATTTTATACTATATAATCCAAGGTTTTTGAATATATGTCTTATATTAGTCAATAACCAAAAAGCCAATATCTGTAAACATCATTTCCAGAATTCATAAAATGCTGAAAAAATAGACTCAATATATTGGAATGTTTCCCAGAATAACTCTGATAGTTTGCCAAGGATGATTAGGAAATTTGCTGTCATAAGAAAATATAAACACCTCATTTTTATTATTCATATTACCATCTAGTCTACAGTCTTGATGCAACATTAGATCAAATTTACTCATTGCAGACTATTTAAAATTTATCCCAGATTTATTAAATAATTCAGATAAATTTTATCAAGCAATGTTGGTATTTATTAACTATAAAACAATTTCACAAGCCCCAATTCTTCTAATTATTTTTTACTTCCTTGCATAATGTCACATATTTAATTTTTGAATAACTCAGTGTTACTCCCTCCTTTCTTGTCAGAATTTCCAAATCATTTTAAAGACAAAATGAAAAAAAATCCTTAGGTTTTTGCACAAAAAAATACTCAAAGTAGGCATTCCACTTTTCCACAGAACAGTAAGGAGGCAGCAGATGTCTTAGCATGTGTAAAAGCAATCTACAGAGGTGATTGGTGTCTCTGTGCCAAAAAATATGGAGAAATATTTGATAGGTGACATAGCTTTATAAGGTATGCTGCATTTCTGTAATGTATTTGTGGGATGTGATGGAAGACCTCAGAAGTTTGTCAAATATCCCGGCCTGTAATCTCAGCACTGTAGGAGGCCGAGGCAGGAGGATCACCTGAGGTCAGGAGTTCAAGACCAGCCTGGCCAACATGGCGAAACCCCATCTCTACTAAAAAAAAAAAAAGTACAAAAATTTAGCTGGGCGTGGTGGCGTGTGCCTGTAATCTCAGCTACCCAGGAGGCTGAGGCAGCAGAATCACTGGAACCCAGGGGGCAGAGGCTGCAAAGAGCCAAGATTGCGCCACTGCACTCCAGCCTGGGCACAGAGCAAGACTCCGTCTAAAAAAAAAAAAAAAAAAAAAAAAAAAAAAAAAAAAAAAAAATCCGAACTGCGAACTGCTTCTAGGTCTTGCGAATTCAGGTAGGCTAAACATTACCTCCAGATGAACCCTAAAAAATACCTTTAAGGACAATTTCAAAAACTACAATTGAATGATCTGTTATAAAATTCAAATCTTACTCTAGTTTAAAAAGAAGAAAATGTGGTCTCATGAAGTCATTACTGCTGAGATTTTCTGAGTCTAACAGAAATACTTAAATTTCAAGATATGCTATATAACCATACATTAAATTTTGTTCAGAAAAAAAATACATGTTAATGAAGAAATTGGTAGGAAACAGCAATGATATGTCTTCAGTTGTTGTTTATGATAAGTGTGACCTCACCAGCAGAATACAGGTCGAAGTATCAATACCAAATAAAATAGGATTAAGTACAAAACACAAAGAAATCAAGCATACCACCCCCATCTCTTTTAGTAATATGGATCACAGTTTTTATGACATTTGAGTAACGGATTCTTAGACAGGAATTAACACCAGATATGCATATGTCTGTTGAGTGACTTGCTGGTATTACCAAAAAGAATGTAAGCTAAAAAGGGAGGTGAAAGTGTAAGAATGCTGAGATAAAATTGGAAGTATTACAATGGAAGTCATCAGGTATGATTTCAAGATGATAAACAAACTAGGAAGGTTATTTATTGGACTTCAGATGAGAAAGATACCATGGAGAAGAACTGAAAAACGATCTGTAAACTCATGCATGAAAAAACAGTATTCAGGAAAATTCACTTCAGGCTTTACCATGAAGACATACATATAATTCCCATAGAGATTATAAAGATTTAGTAAGATGCAATATAGGACTGAAATTTGTCTGTGGAAGGGAAATATTGCTCAATAAATACAGACTTGTTAGAGAGAACTAAAGTATCTGGTATCACTGTATGTGTCTATTTGCATAGATATCTAAAATTCTAAAAATGAAATATATCTAAAAAGCAGTTACATGAAGATTAATGTAGAGAAGAGAGCAACTTACGAAGTTGTAGGCATACAATTCCTGATAACACAGTGAGATAAAAAGTAGATAATGCAATACTGACTCAGAAAGGTGGCACAAGGGCAAAATATAGACTTAAGAGACAATTTCAAAAATGGAGACATCTGCTAGAAGTCATACTAAGCTAAAATCAGCATTGTGATAAATTCTTTAATTTACTGATAATAGAAAAAAATAACAAAAATTAAAAAATATAGATCTAATTCTGACTATTAAATTAATATTAGTTGATGAAATGAGAATTTGGTGGAAACAATGAGCATAGGTAAGGATGGAGTAAAGTGAAATAGTCAAATATTTATCTAAATCTTTGAAGAGGCAGATTGCAAATTTCATGATCTATAGCTTGTGACTCTTAAAGGTAAATATAGTTTAAGAAGACTAAGAATCATAATTCTAAGTATATAGTTATAAATGACATGTGAAGAAAAGTTATACAATTTTATATAGAGCCACTCAGTGCATTCATTTCTAGAAAAATACATTTTAAAAAGTGTAAAGGTTCTTGATTAATGGATCAGAGACAAACTGATAAGGATGTTATGATTTTTCTGGTATAGTCTGTTGAAAGTCTCAAAGTAAAATGTTACTCAAAAATTATCTAGAAAAGATAAGCTATTTTTTATTTATATCCAGAACAACTAGCAGAATAAATAATACACATTTTCGTTTTGGAGATGGTGAAGTTATTAAAACGAATGACAGAAATAACACAAAACTGCTCAATCTTAATATAATGCACAACTATATTTAGAATACTATTCTTCAGGCTAAAAACTGTGGAACAAACACTGGCAAGAATAAACTAAATCCTAAAGTATTTGGTATTGATTTCAAGAGGTCAATTACAATTTATGTAATTGCTTTACATAAATCCAAGATCGCAGTCTACCAAAAAAGTTCCCAGATGATACTGCCAGAGCACTGTTTACAATCCTGTACAAATAATGGGATTCAGAAGAAGTGACAACAAATTTAGGTAGACAAATGCAACTCTATTTTTTTTAAAGGTGGAAGAAATTGCATTCTGCAATGAGTCACTGAGTTTGATGTTACCTACAAAAAATATGGCAGCGTATATAGATAAAATAATGGTTTGTAAGTATTTAATACAATAAAAACTCTGTATTAGAAGTCAATTATGCCATTAAAACAACATCCACATATATCTGGATACCAGTAGAAAACCATCAGAGAGAAGGGAAGATGGACCGATTTACTCTCTAGGTCTGATCTCTAAGAGAGGTGTTGCACATACTGTTCAGAAAAGAATCTGGAGAATTCAAGTGTATTCTGAACTGGCATAAATACCAGAAATTTTCACAATGATAATAAATTAAGGAGTACAGTCCCTCGATAAAAACCTGTGTGTGATTTTTCAGATTTGATCACAGACAATTTCAAAGGCTTTACCTGGCAGGCCTCACGGGGGAAAGCTGCCCTCCCTACGCCAGACTTGCTAAACAGCCAGTGCATGGGCATCTCTAAAAGGACTTAAGACAAGGACTCAGAGCTTTTCCTCAGGCTCCTCTATTGAGTCCTTATTATGAGATGGAGGGTGGAGAGGAAAATATTAAAGATGCTTTTTCCTACCCTGACTTGGTACCAAGTAGCTTTTTTCATTTTAATTTTTATTTTAAGTTCTGTGTTACATGCACAGGATGTACAAGTTTGTTACACAGGTAAACATGTGCCACGGTGATTTGCTGTACCTGTCAACCCATCACCTAGGTATTGAGCCCAGCATGCATTAGCTGTTTTTCCTAATGCTCTCCTTCCCCCTACTGCAACCCTCAACAGTCCCTAGTGTGTGTTGTTCCCCTCCCTGTGTCCATATGGACTCATCGTTCAGTTCCCACTTATTAGTGAGAACATGCAGTGTTTGGTTTTTGGCTCCATCATTAGTTTGCTGAGGATAATGGCTTCCAGCACCATCCATATTCCTGAAAAGGACTTGAGCACATTCCTTTCTATGGCTGCATAGTATTCCATAGTGTATATGTACCACATTTTTCTTATCCAATCTATCATTGATGGGCATTTGGGTTGATTCCATGTCTTTGCTATTGTGAATACATATGTGTGCATGTGTCTTTATAGTAGAATGATTTATATTCCTTTAGGTATATACCTAGTAATGGGATTCCTGAGTAAACAGTATTTCTGGTTCTAGAACCTTGAGGAATCACCACACTGTTTTCAACAATGGTTGAATTAATTTACACTCCCAACAACAGTGTAAAAGCGTTGCTATTTCTCCACATCCTCTCCAGCATCTGTTGTTTCCTGACTTTTTAATTATTGCCATACTAACTGGTGTGAGATGGTATCTCATTGTGGTTTTTATTTGCATTTCTCTAATGACCAGTGATGATGAGTTTTTTTTCATATGTTTGTTGGCCACATAAATGTCTTCTTTTGAGAAGTGTCTGTCCATTTCTTTTGCCTGCTTTTAAATGGGGCTGTTTTTTTTTCTTGTAAATTTGTTTAAGTTCCTTTTAGATTCTTGATATTAGACCTTTGTCAGATGCATAGATTGCAAACATTTTCTCCCACTCTGTAGTTTGCCTGTTCTCTCTGATATTAGTTCTCTTTTGCTGTGCAGAAGCTCTTTAGTTTAATTAGATCCCATTTGTCAATTTTTGCTTTTGTTGCAATTGCTTTTGGTGTTTTCATCATGAAATATTTGCCCATGCCTTTGTCCTGAATGGTATTGCCTAGATTTTCTTCTAGGGTTTTTATAGTTGTAGATTTTACATTTAAGTCTTTAATGCATCTTGAATTAATTTTTGTATAGGTGTAAGGAACGGGTCTGGTTTCAATTTTTTCCATATGACTAGACATTTCTCCCAGCACCATTTATTTAATAAGGAATCCTTTCCCCATTGTTTGTTTTTTGTCAGGTTTGTTGAAGATCAGATGGTTGTAGATATGTGATCTTATTTCCGAGTTCTCTATTCTGTTCTATTGGTCTATGTGTCTGTTTTTGTACCAATACCATGTTGTTTTTGTAATTGTAGGCTTGTACAGTTTGAAGTCCGGTAGTGTGATTCCTTCAACTTTGTTCTTTTTGCATAGGATTATCTTGGCTATACAAGCTCTTTTTTGGTTCCATATGAATTTTAAAATAGTTTCATCTAATTCTGTGAAGAATGTCAATGGTAGTTTAATGGCAATAGCATTGAATCTATAAATTACTTTGGGTAGTATGGCCATTTTCATGAGCATGAAATGTTTTTACATTTGTATGTGTCCTCTCTGATTTCCTTGAACAGTGGTTTGTAGTTCTTGCAGTTCTTCAGTTCCCTTGTTAGCTATATTCCTAGGTATTTTATTCTTTTTGTAGCAATTGTGAATAGGAGTTCGTTCATGATTTGGCTCCCTGCTTGCCTATTGTTGGTGTTTAGGAATGCTTGTGACTTTTTCACACTGATGTTGTATCTTAAGACTGCTGAAGTTGCTTATCAGCTTAAGAAACTTTGGGGCTGAGACGATGGGGTTTTCTAGATATAGAATCATGTCTTCTGCAAACAAAGACAATTTGACTTCCCTCTTCCTATTTGAATGCCTTTATTTCTTTCTCTTGCCTGATTGCCCTGGGCAGAACTTCCAATAGTATGTTGAATAGGAGTGGTGAGAGAGGGCATTGTTTTCTTTTGCTGGTTTTCAAAGGGAATGCTTCCAGCTTTTGCCCACTCAGTATGATATTGGCTGTGCTTTGTCATAAATGGCTCTTATTATATTGAGGTATGTTCCTTCAATACCTAGTTAATTGAGAGTTTTTAACATGAAGGGATGCTGAATTTTAAGGAAGGCCTTTTCTGTGTCTATCAAGATAATCATGTGGTTTTTGTCTTTAGATCTGTTTATGTGATGAATTACACTTATTGATTTGTGTATGTTGAACCAGCCTTGCATCCCGTGGATGAAGCCAACTTGATTATGGTACCAAGTAAATTTTAATCCTAGTCCTCCCTGCTTATTTCTCCCCAGCCCCAGGGCTCATAAAAATGTCAGTGCCCTTGGTTTGAAATTGTATTATAGGCTAAATTTTTCCCCTCAATATTCATATGTTGAAGCTTTAACCCTCATTACCTAAGAATGTAACTGTATTTGGAGACAAGGGCTTTAAAGAGGTAATTAAGGTAAAATTAGGTTATATGAGACGGAGGGTGTGCTAATTCAATCTTATTGTTCTTCTTATAAGAAGAGATTATGTGGACACCAATACTTACAGAGGGAAGAACACATGAAGCCATCTCAGGAAGACAGCCATTCACTAGCCAAGGACAGAGGCCTTAAGAGAAATAAACCCTAGCAATGTCTAGAATTCTAGCTTTGAGGACCATGAGAAAATAAAATTCTTGTTTAAGCCATCTAGTCTGTGGAACTTTCTTATGACAGTTTTGTTAGTTTTATAGGGCTGCCATAACAAAATACCACAGACTGGGTAACTTAAAGGAGAGAAACTAATTTTTTTCAGAGTTCTAGAGGCTGGAATTCCAAAATCAAGGTGCCAGCCAGTCTGGTTTCTCCTAAGGCCTCTCTTCTTGGTTTGCAGATAGCCACCTTCTATTTGTCCTTACAAGACCTTTTTTCTTTGTGTGCAAATTCCTGCTGTCTTTTGTGTGTCCTAATCTTTTCATATAAAGTTAACAGTTAGATTGGATTAGAGTCTACTTTAAAGACTTCATGTGAATAAATCACCCATTTAAAGATCCTATTTTGCAAATATAGTCACATTCAGAGGCACTGGGGATTAGAGCTTCATCACATGAATTTTGGGAGTACACAATTTAGTCCATAACATCAGCCTAATTAAACTAATACAGGCACTCTGAACAGTGAGATGATCCACATGTCTACATCAATCCACATGAACTTCTATCAGCACATTGTTACATGAGGGAAAATGAAATATGACGAGTTGACATTTACTTCAATCTTAGCATGGTGTTCCTATTATTGCAGTAAGTAGTTAAATATTTGATTATTGTTTTCATTTTTGACTTGTTGCTTTAATCAGTTACTGGACATCTCAGTTCACTCTCCAGCTCAGTGAAGTGCCTGACATAAATACACCAGTTGAAAAAGATCCTAGATGATGATTGGGAGTATAGGAACAATGCTCAAATGTCCAGCTCCCCACTAAAAAGAGCCTGAAATAAATTAAGATGTTCAGAGACACAGTCAAGTAGGTGCGGACTCAGTGGTGAAACAGAATGAAGCAAATAAGACATAAGCACAGGGACCAGCAATAGCTACATTCACCAGTAACATGGAGAGACAAATACCAGTGCAATTAAGTGTTGAGATTTGTTCATAAAAGCCACTCCACATTTCATGCTACAAAGGTTAATTCCAGAACCTACCCCTCTTTTGTTGACTTCTCAAAATTATCACATATTGTCATGGGTGTGGTGAAGAAGAACACAGTTGTGAAGAAAATGTCTGACATTGATATTTATTAAGAAAATAATACATTCCATGGATTAAAGATTTAAATGTAATAAATCAAACTAAAAGAATCCTAAAAGATCTCATTTTCCCTATTTTTGTACCAAATTTAATTGCATATTTTAAAATAACTAAAGGAGTATAACTGATTGTAACACAAAGGATAAATGCTTGAGTTAATGGATACCCCATTTACTCTGATGTGATTATTATGCATTGCAAGCCTGTATTAAAATATTTCATGTAACCCACAAATATATACACTGACTGTAAACCCGCAAAAACAAAAAATAAAAGAATCCTAGAAGAAAATCTGGGAAATATCTTTCTGAACATCACCCTTGGGAAATAATTTATGACTAAGTCTGCAAAAGCAATTGCAATAAAAACAAAAATTAACAAGCGAGACCGAATTAAACTAAACAGTTTGTGCACAGCAAAAGAAACTATCAACAGAGTAAACAGATAACCTACAGAATGGGAGAAAATATTGGCAAACTATTCTTCTGATGAAAGTCTAATATACAGAATATGTAAGAGCTTAAACAATTCAACAAGAAAAAACCAGATAACCTCATCAAAAAGTGAGTCAAAGAGATGAAGAGACACTTTTCAAAAGAAGATATGCAAGCAGCCAACAAACATGAAAAATCCTCCACATCACTAATCATCAGAGAAATGCAAACCAAAACCACAGTGAGATACCATCTCACATCAGTAAGAATGGCTATTATAAACAAGTCAGAAAACAACAGATACTGGCAAGGCTATGGAGAAAAGGGAATGCTTACACACAGTTTGTCAAAATGTAAATTATTTCAGCCACTATGGAAAGCAGTTTGGAGATTTTTCAGAAAAACTTGAAACAGAACTACCATTTGATCTAGCATTCCCATTACTGAATATATACCCAAAAGAAATAATTCTACCAAAAAGACACATCAACCTATATGTTCATCACAGCACTATTTACAATAGTGAAGACATGGAATCAATATAGTTCCCTGTTAATTGTGAATTGGATAAAGAAAATGTGATACATATACACCATTGAATACTACATAGCCATTTAAAAAAATCAAAATAAGATTTTTGCAGCAACATGGATGTAGCTGGATGCCATTATCTTAAGCAAATTAACATAAGAACAGAAAAGCAAATTCCAGTGTTCTCACTTATAAGTGGGAGCTAAACATTAGGTATGCATAGGCATAAAGATGGGAACAATAGACACTGGCAACTAGAAGAGGGGGAAGGGAAGAATGGGGGGAGGAGTTGAAAAACTAACTACTGTATAGTATGATCACTATCTAGGTGATGGAATCAATCATAACCCAAACCTCAGCATCACACAATATTCCCATGTAACAAACCTGCACATGTGCACCAAGAATCTAAAATAAATGTTGAAATTATTTACAAATATACAGCAATGTTGTGTATTAGTGGAATGTAAAACAGCATAGAGAATTTTTTAAAAAAACTATTATATTTTATTAAGTAGATAGATGACAAGTCACAGCTAATTTACACATATATTTCAATAAATAGATACATGCTGAGGCACAGGGAACCAACACACACATTTCATTTTTTAAGAAATATTTCAGTTTATTGTTAAATCAGTTTTTTTGAGGAAAAAACACTTCTTTATTAAGAATTTTACAGTTTTTATTTTTTTTTCATTTTTTTAAACTTTAAGATCTACATCCAGAATGGTATTTCTAGATTATCTTGCAAGGTTTTTATTGTTTTTGTTTTTATAATTGAGTATTCCATCTCAAATTGATTGTTTTACGTGATGTAAGGAAGGGGTCCAGTTTCAGTCTTCTGCATATGACTGCTACACAGTTATCCCACCATTATTTATTAAATAGGGAATCTTTTCTCCACTGCTTGTTTTTTTTAACTTTGTTGAAGATCAGATGGTAGTAGGTATGTGACTTTATTTCTGGGGTTTTTATTCTGTTCTATTGGTCTATGTGTCTGTTTTTGTATCAATACAATGCTACTTTCATCACTGTAGTCTAGTAGTATAGTTTGAAGTACTGTAATGTGATGTCTCTAGCTTTCTTTTTTCTTAGAATTGCATTAGCTATTCTGACTTTTTTTGGTTCCATATGAATTTTAAAATAGTTTTTTTCCTAGTTCTATGAAAAATGTCACTGATAGTTTGATAAGCATAGCATTAAACCTGTGAATTGCCTTGGGCTGTATGGCCATTTTAATGATATTGATTCTTCCTATCCATGAGCATGGAATGGTTTTCCATTTCTTTATGTCATTTCTGATTTTTTGAGCAATGTTTTGTAATTATCATTGTAGTGACCTTTAACCTCCCTGATTAGCTGTATTCCTAGGTATTTTATTCTTTTTTTTGTGGCAATTGCGAATGGGATTGTGCTCTTGGTTAGGCTTTCAGCTTGGACACTGTTGATGTATAGAAATGCTACTGGTGTTTATACATTGATTTTGCATCCTGCAACTTTGCTAAAGTTGTTTATCAGGTCTAAGAGCTTTCGGCCAGAGAACATGGGTTTTCTAGGTATAGAATCATATCATATGCAAACAGAGATATTTTGACTTCCTCTCTTCCCATTTGGATACATTCTATGTCTTTTAGAACAATTTTTATACAAAGTGTCCTTAAATTTAATAAATTTACTATTAATAAAAAAGAAAATAATACACCCCTAACAAATTGAATTTGCTTTGATGAGAGTGCCTAGCGTGCTGAACCATATCAATGTGTACAAAAATCACATACCTGAATTTATGCAATGATTGCATTCAAACATTTCATGATAAACACATGGAAATGATTTTATTATTTAGCAAAGTGAGAAAAAGTGGAAACTGTTTAGAATTACAATGACGAGTGCTCTTTGTTTCATGAGGGAGTTATGCTCTAATAAGCCCATTATGAGTTTAAAATAGTGTAAATCAAAAATGCATTTAATACACAATCTACTGAACATCATAGCTTAGCCAAGCCTTCCTTAAAGGTACTCAGAACAGTCACTTTGGCCTAAAGTTGGGCAAAATCTTCTAACACAAAGCCTATCTTGTAATAAAGCATTTAGTATTTAAATTGTATCTGAATTCTGTACTGAAAGTGAAAATATGAATGGTTGTATGGGTAACCAAATATGATTTCTACTGAATGCACATCATGTTTGCAACATCATGAAATTAAAAAATTGTAAGTCAGGGATCATATGTAGTTGAATGTGCATAAATAAAAACTTCTGATTAAGGGATAACTATCAAACTGGAGGGATTTTTAAATAATTTTACTGTCAGCTGTACACTATTAAATATTTGTATTAGTGATATAAACAAAGACATTAATTACTTGCTAATAACGTTTGTGGAAAACATGAACCAAGAAAGAAAAATTGACATGTTAACCAGTAGGATGAAACTCTATAAAGATCTAATGGGGTGATATCTAACGAGATAAAATTTAATAGAAGTAAATGTAAAGTTATGTTTTTGAGTCTAAAACCTGGACAAATTAAAAGAAACGTTGCCTAACTGGTTTATGTTATAAAGAATTCTGCAGATATTCCTTCAAAGAAATGTATTTATGCAGGAGGACTTCAAGATGACTGACTACAAGCATCTGGTACTCACCTCCTCCAAAACTAAGAAGTGAAATAGCAAGAAGGTAATTACACTTCAAATAAATTACCTAAGATAAAATATTGGAATTCAACAGAGAAGTCACAGGAAATTCCTAACACAAGGAAGGAAAGTGAGGCAAGGCAGCCTGATTTGCTGGGATCCTGTAGAGCCTTCCCAATGCAGGGAAAGGGTAAGTAAGTCACCCCCAAAAGTCTACATTCTCACCATGGACTCTAGATAGTCCAGCCATGGGAGAGCTACTCAACCCATCAGAACCCCAAACTAACATTAAGAGCTGCCTGGAGACCAGTTGATGGCATTGCTCCAGAGAGAGAGCACATGTTGGGTTTCACTCACATCCCAAATTCTAAGCAGCTGCTGCAAGGTGACATTTTAAGTGCCTAGCCATCACCACACTGCACCCTGCCCTGGCGGTCAACAATCCCTTAATCTCCACATCCCTGGAACCCCAATGATATGCTCTGTCCACATCTGGGAACTGCTGCTGGCTGCAGCTGTCAGGGCTGAAGTATGAACAATTGGTTGTGATCTCATTACCCCAAGTAGCAGGGCCACTGTGCATTTTAAATTGCCCTGAGAAAAGGCTACTCCACTTAGAGCTGCCGCCTGGAGCCCCAGCTGCCTGTTTATGGCTGTTGCCACTGAAAGCCATCCCACCAGGGAGCATCAGGGATGCGGCATAGCCACTGCTGCCCCAACCCAAGCATTCTTATAAAGGTTTGAGAATTTTGTCAATGACTACCACAGTCAGTGCCAACAAACTCCACAGAGAAGCTCAGGATAGTTCTGCCCAGCACAGCACAATCTCCTCAGTGCCCAGGCACACTGTCTGATGTCCTCAAGACCACTCTGTCCCATCTATCACTGTACCTGAGTACTCTTCTTAGGGTCTTGAGGATGGGCCTAAACAAACTTCTACTATGCCCACAGCTGGACTTACCCACATGCATCCCCTGTAGGCCCGAGGACTGACCCACACAGCCATGACCATCACCACCGTGGAACGCTTGGAAGCCGGAGGATTGTCCTATCACTATTACTGCCATTGCCCAGGACAAACTGCTGCCCAGGGGCACAAAAAATGTGCCCACCATTGCAATTTCTGGCACCCAATCAAGCTGCATGGTGGCCCAAAAATCAGCCCACCTGGACCTGCTAACAATGGTGCCAGTATATGCTGCCCTGCGACACAAGAATAGGCACAGTCGGTCCACAATTGCCACCATTGAAGAGTGGTCCACCTGATATCACCATCCCCAGGAAAATATCATCACAGCCTGCATTAAAAACCACACACTAAGCCAATAAAGAAATAAAAGACACTATTGATGCTGTTTAACACTGAAAAGATTATATGGTGACTAAACTACTTCATGCACATAGAATAAAAGCCAAATAGCCCTACCCAACCAACATGACAAAAATATCTTCAGGAAAAAGTTCTTCCCCAAAAATATATTTTTTAAAAATTGAGGAATCCAACTATTATACCAAATGCACAGATAACCACAGAAGGACACAAGAAACATAAATAAACAATAAAAATTTCACTTCCAAAAGAACACAATAGTTCTCTAGTAACACTCCAGTGAAGAAACTTATGAAATCTCAAAAAAAAGAATATAAAATAATGATATTAATAAAGGTCAATGAGATAAGAAATCTCAGAAAAACAATAAAAAGAAATAAGAAATTTTTTTAAAAAATTCAGGATATGAATGAGAAATTTACCAAAGAGATAGATATTTTAAAAAAGAAAAAAATATATCAGAAACCAAAAAATTCATCGAAAGAAACACAAAACACATTTGAAAACTTCAAGAATACAGTATATCAAGCAGAAGAAAGAAATCAGAACTAGAAGACAAGTCTTTTGAAATAATCCAGTCAGACAAAAATAAAGAAAAAAATTTTAGAACTGTTGCAAGAAAAAGTAAAATAACTAGGAATGTACTTACACAAGTAGAGAAAGATCTCTACAAGGAAAACTGCAAGACACTGATGAAAGAAATTGTAGGTGACATAAACAAATGGAAACACATTCCATGATCGTGAATGGGAAGAATCAATCGTGTAAGAATGATACTATTGCACAAAACAATCTATAGATTCAACGTAATTCCCATCAATTACCATTATTATTCTTCACAGAACAAAAAAATCAATCCTAAAATTTATTTGGAATCAAAAAAGAGCCCACATAACCAAATAAATACTAAGCAAAAAGAAAAAATATGGAGACTCACATTACCCAACTTCAAATAATACTACAAGACTATACTTACCAAAACATTATGGTATTAACATAATAGTAGGCACATAGATCAGTGGAACATAATGGAGAAGCCAGAAGTAAAACCAAATACTTACAGCCAACTGTTCGTCAACAGAGCATGTAAAAACTTAAATTGTGGTGGGGTGGGGGGAGGGGGGAGGGATAGCATTGGGAGATATACCTAATGCTAGATGATGAGTTAGTGGGTGCAGCGCACCAGCATGGCACATGTATACATATGTAACTAACCTGCACAATGTGCACATGTACCCTAAAACTTAAAGTATAATAAAAAAAAATTTAAAAAAAAACTTAAATTGACAAAAAGACACACTATTCCATAAATGGTGCTGAGAAAACTGGCAAGCCACATGCAGAAGAATGAAACTGGAACATCGTATTGCACTATATAGAAAAATCAACTCAAGATGGATCAAAGACTAAAATATAAGACCTGAAAGCACAAAAATTCTAGATGATACCATTTGAAACACTCTTCTGGACATTGGCTTAGGTAAACAATTCATGGCTAAGATCCCAAAAGCAAATCAACAAAAACATAATAACAACTGGAATCTATTTAAACTACAGAGCTTCTGCCCAGCAAAATAATAATAATAATAATAATCGTCATCATCATCATCATCATTATCAGCACCAGCAGAGTAAACAGACAACCGCAAAGTGGGAGAAAATATTCACAAACTATACATCCAACAAAGGACTAGTGTCAACAATCTACAAAAAACTCAAGCAAATCAGCAAGAGAAAAACAAATAATTCCATCAACGAGCGGAAATGAATTGACATTTCTCAAAAGAAGATATACAGTCAACAAACATATGAAAAAATGCTTAATATCACTAATCATCAGGGAAATGTGAATTAAAACCACAATGAGATAGCACCTCACTCCTGCAAGAATGGCCATAATTAAAGTTAAAAAATAATAGATGTTGACATGATTGTGGTGGAAAAGAAACACTTATAGACTACTGTTGGGAATGAAAATTAGTACAACCACTATGGAAAACAGTATGGATATTCCTTAAAGAACTAAAAGTAGAACTACCATTTGATCCAGCAATCCCACTACTGGATATCTACCCGAAAGAAAAGAAGTCATTATATGAAAAAGAAATATGAACACAAATGTTTATAGCAGCACAATTCACAATAGCAAAGATAATGGAACCAACCTAAGTGTCCATCACCCAATGAATGAATAAAGAAAATGTGGTATATATACATCATGGAATACTAGTCAGCTATAAAAGGAATGAAATCATGTATTTTGCAGCAACATGGATGGAGCTGGAGCCCCTTATTCTAAGTGAAGTCACTCAGAATGGAAAACCAAATATTGCTATGTTCCCACTTATAAGTGGGAGCTGAGCTATGAGCACACAAAGGCATAAGAATGATATAATGGAATTTGGGGACTTAGGAGAGATGTTTTGGAAGGGTGAGCAATAAGACACTATAAATTAGGTACAGTGTACACTTCTTGTGTGACAGATGCACTAAAATCTTAGAAATCACTACTAAAGAACTTATCCATGTAACCAAAAACCACCTGCACCCCAAAAACTATGGAAATAAAAATATTTTAAAATAATAATCAAAGGTTACTTAACATATGAGACAGCATAAAGTGACAAAATATTCAATTTTTTGATGTCCCAGAAGTTGAAGAGAAAACAAAAGAAATAGGAAATCTATTTAATAAAATAACAGCTGAAAACTTCCCAATCTAACAAAACATTTAGACATCCAAATGTAGAAGGCTCAAAGATCTCCAATAAGATACAATTCAAAAAGATCTTCACAGCACATTATAGTTAAACTATCAAAAGTCAATATCAAAGAGATAATTATAAAACCAGTAATGAAAAAAAAATTACTAGTCACTTTTAAGTGTATCTCCATCATACCAACACCAGACATATCAGCAGAAACATTATAGGCCAGGACAAAATAGAATAATACAGTCAAAGTGCTGAAAAAAAAATAGCTGCTAGGAAACAATACTATGGACAGCAAAGTTATCATTTATAAATAAAGAAGAAATGAAGACTTTCCCAAAGAAAGTAATCTTGGTTGGAAGCTTTTTTTTTCTTTCAGCACTTTGACTGTGTTATGGAATTCATCACCACAAGATGGGTCCACAAGAAATGCTTAAGGGATCCTACATGTGGAAGCAAAAGGACGATATTTATGATCATGAAAATACACAAAAGTACTAAACACACGGGTAGAGCAAACACACAAATGAGGAAGAGAAAGGACTTCAGTGTTACCACTACAGAAAACCACTAAACCAAAATAATAGAAAACATAACATAAATAAAGGAGCAAAATATATTTAATAAAATAAATAAAATGACAAGTATAAGCCCTCACATATCTATAATACCCTTGCATATAAATAAACTGTCTGCTTAAATGTTATAGAATGATTGAATGAATAACACAACTTGATCCAACTATATGCTGCATAAAAAATCTCATTTCACTTCTAAATACACATATAGACTAAAGCACAGAGATGAAAAATGATATTCCATGTAAATGGAAACCAAAAATAAACAGCAGTATTTTGTATTATGTCCTTTTGTGCCTAGTTTATTAAGAGTATTTATCATGAAGGGATGTTGAATTTTAGCAAATGCTTTTTCTTTATCTATTGAGAAAATCATGTTTTTTTCTCTTTATTTGGTTGATCACATTTGTTGATTTGTGTGTATTGAACCATTCTTAACATATGAAGTTTAAAACTCACCTGATATGATTTTGATTTTTAAAAATGTGTTTATACTTTGTTTTTGTCCTAGTATATGGTTTATCTTGGAGAATATTCCATGTGCGGATGAGAAGAATGTATATTCTATTGCAATTGGAATGTTATGTAAATGATTGCAGCTGACCAGCACTGGTGCCATAGCCCCAACAGCGGCCACAGTTCATGTGCCTGAGAGCAGTAAGACTGTTCCAACTACCCTTGCTTGTCAGGGCTCAGCACCAGTTTCCACCCAGGCATAATTTCCTATGCCTGTCTTTACTTTTATCTCTTAATCCCACCATTTTCGTAAGCTGAGGATGTATGTCGCCTCAGGACCCTATGATGATTGTGTGAACTGCACAAATTGTTTGTAAAACACGTGTGTTCAAACAATATGAAATCTGGGCATCCTGAAAAAAGAAAAGGATAGCAGCGATTTTCAGGGAACAAGGGAGATAACCATGAGGTCTGACGGCCTGCAGGGCCGGGCAGAACAGAGTCATATTTCTCTTCTTGCAGAAAGCAAATAGGAGAAATAGTGCTGAATTATTTTCCCAGCAAGGAATAACCCTGGGAAAGGAATGCATTCCCAGGGGGAGGTCTCTAAAATGACCACTCTGGGAGTGTGTGTCTTATGTGGTTGAAGATAAGGGATGAAATACGCCCTGGTCTCCTGCAGCGCCCTCAGGCTTGCTAGGATTAGAAAATTCCAGCCTGGCGAATTCTAGTCAGACCAGTTGTCTGCTCTCGAACCCTATTTCCTGTTAAGATGTTTATCGATGACAATGCATGCCCAGCGGGACATGGAACATCATCAGTAATTCTAATTTTGCCCTGGCCTTGTAATCTTGCTTTGCCATTTGCCTTGTGATCTTTTATTGCCCTGTGAAGCATGTGATCTCTGTGACCCACTCCCTATTCGTACACCCCTCCCCTTTTGAAATCCCTAATAAAAACTTGCTGGTTTTGTGGCTCAGGTGGGCATCACAGAACCTGCCGATATGTGATGTCACCCTCGGAGGCCCAGCTATAAAATTTCTCTCTTTGTACTCTTTTTCTTTATTTCTCAGACCGGCTGACACTTAGGGAAAATAGAAAAGAGACTACATTGAAATACTGGGGCTGGTTCCCCAGATAACTACCAATTACTTTCTTCACATAACTAGAAAAAAACTATTTTAAAATTCATCTGGAACCAAAGAGGAGCCTGAATAGCCAAGGTAATCCTAAGCAAACAGGACAAAGCCGGAGGCATCACACTATCCAACTTCAAACTACAATACAGAACTATAGTAACCAAAAGAACATGGTACTGGTACAAAAACAGACACATAGACCAATGCAATTGGTTATTCACAATAGCAAAGATGTGAAAACTATCTAAGCATATATAAATGGATGAATGGATATAGAAAATATTGTATACTTGTATATACAATGAGATATTCAGCCATGAAAAGAAAATTCTGCCATTTGCAACATGGATGAAACTAGAAGATGTTATGCTAAGTGAAATAGGCCAGACATAGAAATACTTCATGATATCACTTACTTGTGGGATCTCTTCAACATGTTGACTACAGTTAATAATACTGCATTACATACTTGAAATTTGATAAGAAAGTAGACCTTAAATATTATCACCTTAATGATACCTATGTGTGGTGGTGGATATATTAATTACCTTGATTGTGGTAAACATTTCACAATGTATACACACATCAAAGCATCACTTATACACCTTAAACGTGCAATTTTGTCAGTTATACCTCAAAAAAGATGGAAAAATCATACATAATAAGTTGTTTCTATACACTATTAAAGTACTACATGAAAAAGAAATTAGGAAATCATATCATTTACAATAGCACCCAAAATAATAAAACACTGAGGAATATTCTTAATTATGGTGATTAATTATACACTGAAAACTACAAAACATTTGTGGCATAAATTGAAGAAAGCAAAAACAAACTGAAAGACATCTTCTGTTCCTGGATGGAAAGGTTTACTGTTAAATTGCCCACATAAGCCAAAATGATCTAAGTAGTCAATGCAATTCCTATCAAAATTTCATTGGCATTTTTTAAAGAAATAGATAAAACAATCCTAAAATTCATATGGAACTACAAAAGACCCTGAATAGCCAAAGCAACCTGAGCAAGAACAAAGCCGGAAGCACCACATTTTCTGATTTCAAATTATTAACATGTTACAAAGCTATGGTTACAAAGTATTGTAGTGGAATAAAAACAAGACTTGTAGACTAATGGAGCAGACTAAAGAGCCGAGACATCAGTCCTCAAATATATTGTCAACTGATCTTTTACAAGACTGCTATATGCAAGAATGGATCATCTCTTTAACAAATCATGATGAAAAACCAGATATCCATTGTAAAAGAATGTAATGGGACCCTTATCTTACATGATAGACAAAAGTCAACTCAAAATTAATTAAAGACTTTCTGTAAAACTCCTAAAAGAAAACAGGAAAAATCTCTATGACATTGGTTTTGGTAATGATTTCATGTATATGACAACAAAAACACAGGGAAAAACATCAAAAATAGACAAGTGAGGCTACAGCAAAATAAAAAGCATTTGCACAGCAAATAAAATAATGAACAGAATGATAAGGCAATGTACAGAATGGGAAAATATATTTGTAAACCATATATCAAATGAGACATTAGTTTCCAAAATATATATTAGAACTGCAACTCAATAGCAAAAACAAAAAATAAACAAAATTAATAACCCAATTAAAAATGGGCTAACAATGTGAACAGACACTTCTCTTAAAAAGACATACAATGGTCGACAGTTATTATGAAAAGATGATTAGTGTCACTAATCATGGAGGAAGTTCAAATCTAAGCTCAAATGACGTATCACCTCAAAACTGTTATGTTTATGTTTTAAAAAACAAAATACTTATTTCACTTAGCATAATATCCTCCAGGTTCATTCATGTTGTTATAAATGGCAGAATTTCCTTCTTTTATGGCTGAATAATATTCCAGTGTGTGTGAGTGTGTGTGCATATCTCCATCCATCTACAGGCACTTTTTTTCTGTAACTTGGCTATTGTGAATAATGCAGCAATTAACATGAGAGCTCAGATAAATCTTCAAGATACTATTTTATTTCATGTGTATATGTACTCAGAAGAGGGATTACTGGACCATATATTGTATTTTTAATTAAAAAAAAAAACTTCCATACACTTTTCCATAATGACTGTACCATTTTAAATTCCCACCAACAGTATACAAGCATTCCAATTTCTCTACATTCTAGCCAACCCTTCTTTAAAAAAAAGTGTAACAGGATTATCTGTTGATCCTATCTGCCTATCCCAACAGATATAAGACAATATGTCAATGTGATTTTGATCTCTATTTCCATGATTAGTGATATTGAACACCTTTTTATGTACCTGTTGACAATCTTTAAGTCTTTTTTCAAAAAATGTCTTTTCATGTCTTTTGTCCATTTTTAATTAAGTCACTTGTGGGTTTTGATATTGTTGTGTTTTCTATATATTTTGAATATTAATCCCTAATCTGATGTATGGTTTGCAAATATTTTCTTCCAACCTACAGGATGCCATTTTATTTTATTGATTGTTTCTTTGCTCTGCAGAAACTTTGCAGCTTCATGTGGTTCCACCTGTTTAGTTTTGTTCTTGTTGACTGTTCTTTTGATGTCATAGTAAAAACTCATTACCAAGACCAATGTCAAGTAGCTATTTATCTGTATTTTCTTCTAGTGGTATTATGCTCAAACAGGCCAGACACATAAAGAAAAATACTACCTGATCTCATTTATGTGTGAAATTGAAAAAAGTTGAATTCGTAAGACCAGACAGCAGAATGGTGGTTAACAGGGGTCTGGGGATAAGGAAAATGAAGAGATAATGGTCAAAAAGTACAAAGATTAGGTTTATAGGATGGGTACTTTTACAAATCTAATGTACAGCATGATGATGACAATTAATAATACCATATTTTATACTTGGAATTTGCTAAAAGATCAGATTTTAAGTGTTCTCATCACAAAAAGTGACTATGTGAGGAGATTATTATGTTAATTAACATGATTTTAGTAATCAGTTTACCATGTTTATTATGTAGAGCAAAGCATCAAGTTGTACACCTTATATGATGCGTACTAAAAACTAAAATTCAAAATGAACAAAACTATTAAAAAACAAAAGATGAATGTTGATGAAGATTTGGCAAAATTGGAAACCTCATACATTGTTAAAATGAATGCAAAATAGTGAAGCCGGTGTGGAAAACAGTACAAAGACTCCTAAAAAAATTCAAAATACAGCTACCATATGATCTAACACTCCTATTTCTGTGTACTTATGCAAAATAATTATATTCAGTATCTCTAAGAGATATTAGCATCCCCATGTTCATTGCAGCACTAATCAATATGTCCATAATAATAACCTAAATGCCCATTGACACATGAATGGATAAAAGGAATGAGGTATATACATGCAGTGTCATATTATTCAGGCTTATGCAAGAAAGAAATCCTGCAATATAGAACAAAATGAATGAATCCATTATGCTGAGTTCATTATACTAGTTGAAATAAGCCAGTCACAGAAGGATAAATACTGCATGATTCAAATTATACGAGGTATCTAAAAATATTCAAATTCATGAAACCAGAAAGTAAAATAGTGGTTTTCAGGGCCTGGGGGCATGGAGAAGTAGGAAATTGCTAATCCATGGGAATAAAATTTTGATTATGCAAAATGAATAACTTCTAGAGATCTGTTATACAGCATTGTTCCTAGAGTTATCAATATAGTATTGTAAATTTAATATGTGTTGAGAAGGTACATCTCATGTTAATTGTGTTTTAGCACAGAAAAAATAAATTTACTATAAAATAAAGTTCTAAGTGCAAATATCATGGAGGATTTATTATTCACTTAAATTTCAACTTGAGTGTATATATCAGATTAGTAATGAAGAACACGGAATCCTTCAGTAGTTCATGGAACCAAGATTGCGAGGGAACAAAGTGTGGATGTGGGGAAAATTTGCAGATATTTAGCTATTTCATCCTATGGTAATAGTTAAGGAGAAAAAAATTCTCAGGTATGGCATACTATCCTTTTCTCCATTTTTTCACTTAATTATATTCCTTCTGGCTGTGGAATTTTGAGTTTCTTCATAAACATGTTTGTATATGTGCATACACATATAAATTTTTTTATTTCCTGCCTAAAACTTAGATTATCTTTATTGTGAGCATTAATTTCAAAATTTTGTTGACATTTTTATTTACTATTTCATTCAGAATTTTGTTAACTTTGCCATGTTCGAAAGGTAGAAGAACCAGGATTAAAAAGTGAGCAAAAATAAGTTACTGAGCTTAGTATTTGTGAGTACATTAGTTTACTGAATTATCACAACACTAAGGTAAAACGTTATTATTTTCCCCATTTTGCATATAAGGAGCTAAACTTACTGAGAGTAAACAGCCTGACCAGCTCATAAGTGGGAGGTAATAATTGAAACTGCTTTTTTTTCCTGATTACAAAATCAAAGCACTTCAGAATGATGCTATTTAATGTGATTTTTAGCTCAATGGAGAAGAACTGCTAGATAGTCAGAAGACTTCAAAGGAGTTCAAAGAGAGGTTATGATCCCTCTTATGTGAAAGGTAACAGCTGAGGTTTGATGGTCACTTGACAGCGATATAATGGAGATTAGAGCATTGTACAAGTGGTAATTTCTCCAAGTTGTGAGATTCTCTTCTTCTAGATATGAAACTAGGTCGCTGCACTGGGGACAGGACAAAAGATGGGAAGACTATTTATTGATTTTTTTTTCCTGCATGACTTTATTTTTTGGACTGTATTGTTGAGTATTTCCAGAATCCATATTTAAGTGTTAGAATAAAAGTCTCTCAGGGCTAATTATAATGTGATTGGATGACATCTCTCATTTTGTGTTATCTGAGCCATCACTACCTTTCGTGAATCCAGACAATCAAAAATGAATAAGTGAACAGTGCGAAAAAGAGTTCAAGAGCAATAAAATAGATTAATGTGGTCTATTATATATTTTTATTACACAAATATGATAGATGGCATAACATTTAAATACACAAAATAGGAGACATTTGCAAAAACAATTTTTCATTTAAACTTTACAAAATATGTATGCATTTTTAACTAGAAAAAAAAGGATATCACATGGTTAATCCAATTCCAATATCAACCATTATGTTCTCCCTACTGCTGCTTTACTTAGCAGTCACTTTGTTAAAAGCATGAATAGGCCATAATGAACTAGAAATCTAGCAGTTAATTGCGTATAATGATTGGTTTCTTAGAGATAATAGTCTTAAATGTATTTTAAAAGTAATGTGTCTCCAAGTAACTTCTATGTATGCATAAAACTTACAGCAAAATAAACATTGGTTCTTATCTTTTGATTTGTAAAAAAGGAATACAAGAAAAAGTCTTATAGTCCTGTCACAAAATACACAGAATATTCTATTTTTAGTTTATTTACATACTAAGTGGATTAATTTTCTCTATATGCAGTATAAATCTCTCTATGCAGACATATAATTCAAAATAGTTGGTCACATCTACAGACATGTTAGATTAAGATGGGTCATTCATAATAATGCAATATTTTGGCCAGGTGTGGTGGCTCATGCCTGTAATCCCAGCATTTTGGGAGGCCAAGGTGGGCAGATCACTTGAGGTCAGGAGTTCCAGACCAGCCTGGCCAACATAGTGAAACCGCAGTCTCTACTGAAAATACAAAAATTAGCCAGGCCTGTAATTCCAGCCACTCAGGGGCCTGAGACAATAGAATCGCTTCAACCTGGAAGGCAGAGGTTGCACTGAGCCGAAATCACACCACTGCACTCCAGCCTGTGTGACAGAGTGAGACTCCACCTCAAAAATAATAATAATCATCATCACACAATATTTTATTAATATAAGTTTTGTTAGGACTTAGGTTACTGTGTTTGAAATCTGACTTTTGAAAGCAGTTACCTTATTAAGTTCAATTAAAAGGCATATTAACATAAGATAGCCACTCATGGTGAGAGAAAAAACAAAATTAACAAAATCCTAGTTATAACATTGTGACATGTACCAAAGTAATGGGACTTTGGACTCTAAAGCAGTGGTCCCCAACCTTTTTGGTAACAGGGACTGGTTTGGTGGAAGACAATTCTTCCACAGACCAGGGGGTGGAGGGATGGTTGCAAGATGATTCAAGTGCATTATGTTTATTGTGCACATTATTTCTATTATTATTACATTGTAATATATAATGAAATAATTTTACAACTCACCATCATGTAGAATCAGTGGGAGCCCTGAGCTTGTTTTCCTGTAACTAGTTGATTCCATCTGTGGGTGATGGGAGACAGTGACAGATTATCAGGCATTAGATTCTCATAAGGAGTGTGCAACCTAGATCCCTCAATAAGTGCTATTCACAATAGGGTTCCTGCTTTTATGAGAATCTAATGCCACTGCTGATATCACAGGAGGCAGCGCTCAGGCGGTAATGCACGCAATGGAGAGAGGCTGTAAATACAGAAGAAGCTTTGCTGGTTCACCCACCACTCACCTCCTTCTGTGTGGCCTGGTTCTAACAGGCCATGAACCTGTACTGGTCCATGGCCCAGGGGTTGGGGCCATGCCTTGCCCACAAGGATGGTAAAAGCTCATTGACTCTCAACAAAAGTTATGTCTTGCTAACAAATACATTATTTTGTACAGCGACAAAGATAAGAAAGTTCAGATTTTCCTGCATAGATGCTACAAGCAGTTAGGAAACGTATATTTTATTTTTTTTAAAAAAAAGGAGATACAAATTTCACTCACAAACAGCATAAATGTTAACATTCTTCAATTTTTTCACTTGTACAGATAACTGTTATATTTTCACTTGTATAGATACTGTTACTGTCATTCAAAATTAAGAATTTTCAAAATGATATTAAAAGTAAACATTTAATAATTTGCTATTATAGATAAAATAAGTTGGAAATTCTAAAAAATAAATACAGTTATTAGAGAAACAATTGTTATAACAGATTCTTCACTAGGTGCTGAAAACAGTCACTTTTTTTGGGGGGGTGTGAGGGTGGTGATAGAGTCTCGCTCTGTCGCCCAGGCTGGAGTGCAGTGGCACAATCTCCGCTCACTGCAAACTCCGCCTACCAGGTTCACGCCATACACCTGCCTCAGCCTCCCGAGTAGCGGGGACTACAGGTGTCCGCCACCACGCCCAGCTAATTTTTCTTTTTTTAATATTTTTAGTAGAGATGGGGTTTCACTGTGTTATCCAGGATGGTCTCGATCTCCTGACCTCATGATCCACCTGCCTTGGCCTCCCAAAGTGCTGGGATTACAGGCACGAGCCACCACGCCCAGATGCATTCACACTTTTTAAAGCAGGTTATAACAAAGGAAATAATGATATTGTGAATATGTTATTGTATATTGTGTTTCATAATATTTCTGATTCTTATTATTTTAATCAAAATTAAAAGTATATAATTTTAGTACTATTTACTTTTAAATACAAGCACTTGTAAAAGTAAAATTGATGTTCAATGGGTATAAGGTTGCAGTTATGCAAGATGAGTAAATTCTAGAGATGTGCTATAAAACATAAAACTTTGTGCTTGTAGTTACCATTACGTATTATGCATTTAAAAAATTTGTTAAGATATTAGAACTCACGTTAAGTGCTCTTACCATAATAAAATATAGATTTTATCTATGGAACATACAAATGTACATATAACATTTATATAGTGGTTATATTTTGCAAAACACATAAATGCCTTGATTTGTTTGCATCAAAAATTCAGAGTGATTCTATTTGTACACTGTAGCAAAATTTTGAATAAATTTTGACTATTCTAGTTCGAAAGTATGACCTTGATATTTCCCTAATGTGCTTCAGTTAATGTTTTAGAAATAGATATATCATTTTATAAAACAAAATTTTTTCTTTCTTTGTCCACTTAGCACTCAACATGTTAATAACATTTTTATTCCTTTCAAAATCGTTTTTGTAACTATATTGAGGTCTGATTGGTATTTTAATGCTGCATGTAATTAAAGTATATAATTCGGTGAGTTTGAACATATGTATGCACTCATGATACTCTCACCACAATCCAAGTAAAGAAACATATCTATCATCTCTAAAAGTTTCCTTATGTCCCTTTGTTTTTTTTGTTGGTTTTTGTGGTAAGAGCATTTAGTATGAGATCTACCCTCCTAATAATTTTTAGGTACTCAATACCTATTATTAACTATAGGCACTATGTTATATAGCAGATCACTGGAACTTGCTTCATCTGGTATAACTGTAATTTTGTACATGTTGAAAAACAACTCTCCATATACTCCGCCTCCCATTCTCTAGTAACCATCATTTTATTATTTACTTCTACACCTTTATTTTAGATGCCTCATATAAGAAAAATCATGTAGTGTTTGTTCCTTTGTGACATACATTTCACTTAACAGAGTGTCTTAGCATCGATGTTGTTGCAAATGGTAGGATTTCCCTCTTTTTAATGCTGAATAATATTCCTTTGTGTGTGTGTGTGTGTGTGTACATAGACAGACAAATAGATGGATAGATAAAATTTTCTTTATCCATTCCTTTGTTAATGGACGCTTGCATAGTTTTCATATCTTGTCTCATTTGAATGATGCTGCAATTGACATGGAAGTGCAGATATCTCTTCAACATACAGATTTTAATTTTTCTGGATAGTCAGAAGTTGGATTGTTGAATTTCATGGTATTTTTATTTTTAATCTTTCAAGGCACATCCCTAGTGTTTTCCATAATAGCTATACCAATTCCATTTTCACCAATATTGTACAAGAGTTCCAATTTCTCCACAACCTCACCACTTGTCTTTTTTTTTATAATAACCATCCCAACAAGCATGAAGTGATATTTCACCATGGTTTTTATTTGTATTTACCTGATAATTAGTGATGCTAAAAATGTTTCATATCCCTGTTGGACTACAGATTCATTGCAATCCCCATTAAAAACCCAAAGATATTTTGTGCTGTAATAGGAAAAACAATCCTGAAGTTCATTTAGAGTCACAAAATACTCCAAATAAAGCAATTAAGCAATTTCGAGCAAGAAGAACCAAGCTCGAAGTGTCACACTTCCTGATTTCAATACATATTACAAAGCTATAGTAAACAAAACTGTGTGATGCCAGCATAAAAATAGATACCTAGACCAATATAATATAATAGAAAGCCCAGAAATAAACTCATTTTACCAATATGCCAAAATATGCAATGGAGAAAGGACAGCCTCTTTAATAAATGAAGGAAAAATTGGATATTCACATGCCAAAGAATAAAACTGGACTGTCAGTGGTGTAGCCTTAGTAATTATTTGATAAGACAAACACACATATATATATATACATGCCAAAATTAATGTTAAGATATCTGGACAAAGCAAAGAACTATGATATCTATTACTTTGTTGAACTGAACAACTCTGTCTTATTTAGAAAAAAATTAATGGCAGATTGTAATTCATACATTTTTAATTTTATATTTGTATATTCTCAAAAGGTACTCAGGATTAGTCAATATTCTAATAAAATTATGTCTGCAATTAAAGTATAAACTTTTACTTATATAAATTTAATTATTTTACTAGGCTATTTAAAAAGGATTCATACAAAAGTTCCAATAAATTCCTTGTTATCTAAGAATTTTTTAAATAACTTAAGTATGATACAGTGAATAAATTCAATAATGCTTTCTTAATGTATTATTAAATATTTTCAGTAGAAAAGGGTAAAGATCAATCTTTTGTAAGACAAACAACAGCCACTAAAGAAACACAATGCTGAAAAATATGAATGAAATATGCCCCCAAAGAGTCCAGGAAATTAAAACAATATCTTAACTTATGACGTGTCTTTGAATACCCTAAACTACATTCACCTATTGTACAGAACAAAACTTACGGCAATACATTTTACTAAAGCTAATGCAATAGTGTTCCTAAACAAATAGAGCAGCTGTTTCTATAATTGCAAAACAGATAACCCTTACTACTTTCGGACATGACTTCATGGATATGAAACAGCTGCAATTTTGTCAGCTGCATCCTAATGTTCCACACACACTTCTGCTCAAGAAGATAGAAGTAGAGACTGTCTCCTTTTTTTTATATGAAGTGTCCTCTCCTTTCAAAGAAGAAATATCCTGAATGTCATTAACAATGTTTACCAGGAACATTTTCATTCAGGGAAAGGTGGATGATAGATGCTAGATATCTAGAAGTCAGCACTAGGATTTTAACACAGAAAATCATGAGTTAGAAGAATTAAAGGGGCGGCAGAAGGGACTTCCTACCTGGTACAAGTTCTGCTTCCTTTCACAGCCTGAAAACCTAGTTGTTGGCTTTTAGACTTCATTGCTGAAATAACTTTCTTTTTCTAACAAGAAGTGGGAAAACATTAAAAAAGGAATCCTATTGGTTGTTGCCTTCTTAGAAAAGAATTATTTAGGGCCGAGTGAGGTGGTTCACGTCTGTAATCCCAGCACTTTTGGAGGCCGAGGAGGGTGGATCAAAAGGTCAGGAGATCCAGACCACGGTGAAACCCCGTCTCTACTAAAAATACAAAAAATTAGCTGGGCGTGGTGGCGGGCGGCCTGCAGTCCCAGCTACTCAGGAGGCTGAGGCAGGAAGATGGCGTGAACCCGGGAGGCGGAGCTTGCAGTGAGCCGAGATCGCGCCACTGCACTCCAGCCTGGGCGACAGAGTGAGACTCCGTCTCAAAAAAAAAAAAAAAAAAAAAAAAAAAACCACAAGAATTATTTAATACCCTCCCAACTTCTATGTCTGTCGTTCTTTGTCCCTATTTATTTTCTGTCTCTCCCTGAAGAGTAGTTTAGAGGGAGAAAAAGGGAGTGTTTATCCTGGCTCGGAGGATACACGTTTGTATAACTGCTTGTTCTCCGCAGTATAGCTGGTGCAATGTGATGTGAATACGAAAGCAGACTGCATTAGGCATAGCTTAACTGAGCCAGTTTTCCAGTCACATTTGCTATCACGGGAGTGGAATGCTTTGAAGGAAACTGGAGTGTTATAATGATGCAATGAAACAGCTCAGGGTTTTAATAATTGTGTTTGTGGGGAAAGGATTCCAAGGAAATGTTTATGAAAGCAGATCTGTTCTTTTCTTTTTAACCCAGATTATCAGTTTCACAGAAATGAAGCTCTCTCTACTTTTAAGTAACACTCTTTTTTGCACATAAGTGATTACTGACTTTTGCTTGTTGTTTCTATCTGCTGATTTTTATAAAATACATTTGTTTAGTTTTTCAGTAATCAACTCTCACATACAGTCTAATCCAGGAAACACTGATACTCCCTTAAACCTCATACATAGATAATACTTGAGATACTAGGGTAAATTATATACTTCGTTGCCTTTCTTGGACAAAGATCGATGAAAATTTAGTATGGACAAAACCCCTAACATTGGCATATAAACAGAAAAAGCCAATACATTTGTTTCAGTATTTATGCATACATTTAAAAAAATAAATATGTTAATCTTAGTTTATAAAATACCTTACTTTGCTGGCATATATCAGGTTTAGAGATATAAAATAAAGGTAATTAACATTAATATTTAAAATGCATATGGTTCAGAGACAGCAAATGTCATACTCCTAAAATATTTTAGAAAGAATTTCAGTATGATTAACATATCAAACTCAAAACACAATGATCAAAAATAGCAGGTATGAAGAATTCATTCTCATAGATTATACGTACAGATGATTCACAAAATTAGAGTAATAGATTTTTAATTTTGCACTTATTTATAATAAATTTATGTATAAATTATATTATATTGTATATATTATAAAATATTTATTATTTATTATATATAAATATAGAAATATATTATTCAACATAAATAATTATTTATATTATACATTATTATAAAATATTTTACACTTTTGTAATGGGCTCACCTATCAACTCTGACACACCATTAGACAGATAGAAACGAACTGGTCATCAGATCAATTTACTCTACCAATATTTCATCAGAGAATTAGCCTACATCCAATAATACTAATTTTTAAATATTTCCAGAGCTTCAGTACAGCACTACTTTTCTTCAAAATAACTCTCTAAACTTCAAAATCTGAAAGTGCTTCATAAGATAAAATCCTTCCCTTTGCAGTTGGGAAAGCATTTAGTGCTACTAATAATGTTAATCTGATAGGAAATACCAAATTTGAGTCTTACATAAGTAGAATCTAAAAATAAACACCTTTCCTCACTACTTTCTCATAAAGCATGTGTAATCAGTTGATGATTCACACATGCAACTATTGAAAACAAGATTCTAACCTTCACATCAACTCTTCCCTGAATAAAAAGATGATCATCTTTCAGTGACTACGGACTTCATAAAGTGTTTTTTATTTATTTATTTATTTTTTAATATTAGAGTTGGTTCATCAGTGCTTGGAAATATGTTGCCATAAAGGATCAGGAGACAGCACAAGTGACGCCTGAATTTTGCACTGTTTTTCACCTTTAGACTCAGATATTAGATTGAATTTTAGCAAATAGCTGCAGCTGACTTGTATATTTTTTAGTATTAAAATTATATAAGCCACTGAAGATAGTGGAATCAATATTTGCAAAAGCTGACCTATAACAAAGTAAAAGGTTTTTAAATGATACTATAAATAATATTTACTTAAAGTTATGTTTCCTTTTAGAATTTTCAGAGAGACATTTAAACCTAGGATATTTTTGGGAGATTTTAAAAGCCACTTAATGTGAAAAAAAATACTTGAATTAGGGCAATATTTAAAAATATTGTTTTATGCCAAACTGTCATCAATAGTTAGCAAAAAAGGCTAACAATATAAAATAAATTAATAAAAAGAAACAGTCTGTTGCAGTTATTCATGCAACTGTTACTCTTTCAGTCTTACAAAAGACTTACATTTTGAATAAAATAGAAGTAACATTTGGTTGCCAAAAATATCTTACAGGCAAGTGTGCTGAAGATATTATATATTAACATCAAAATGTATGATGTTCACTGTGCAGTAATTCTTCTTGAGCTTTAACTCAGAGCCTTGATGGAGTTTTAGGTGTCTTTAAACTTGGGTTATAACAGCAGAATTATGGTTTGATGAGCTACTGAAAAAAATCCCTGGTATCTACAACAGACTTGGGGAAAATATCCATTACTATCAACAAATACAGAAACTTAAAACAGAATTGAAGTGACTGTTCTCATTTTTATAACAAGTTTTCTAAATCCATGAAACAGAAGTTTGCCCGTTACCCTCCCAAAAAACACACAAAATTTACAAATGTATGACCTAAAAACTATAAAGATCCTGTCATCATTATATCTGGTAAGGACAAATGAAAATGTATTCAAGGTTTTCACTTTACTTAATTAGGAATTATATTTTATCATTTTCCCAAGAGATTGAGGATGCTCTATAATAATGCACAATTATATGTTAAAAATAGGAAGATACATATATATATATATATATATATATATATCCTATGTCCCTAAGCTCTGCCTGCAGCCCAAGAACTAAATAAAATATTTGTAAATAATTTCAAAATTATTCATGTATACATTTTAATCTAAGTGTTTTTCTAAAGAATATTGTTTATATTTCTTAATGAAAGTAGCTTGAGGGAGAAAATTGTGATCTTATAAGAAGAGACTACATTGGACAATTATATACATCTTCTGGGGATATATGGTCTAATGATACTCATTGTACATAAGAGTCATCTTGAGAGATTTTACAAAATGATGATCCTTAAATTTCACTTCTAGATATTCTAATTTAGTAGATCTGGGATGTGATGCATAAATTTAAAAAATCTCAACATAATTTTCATCTATAGCCAGATTTGGCATTAATCGAATTTGCCTATCACTGTTAAAAAGAGTATAGAACAATACAAGACTTCAACAAAGAGATTTATATCTGTTTGTTAGGCTAGACAATAGAGTACCAAATCAGAAATTTTAAATTGTTTCAGGACAGAAAAGGAATTGTATTACCAAGGATTTTATGGATTAAGATATTGTTATAATCAAAGGGCATCATCACAAGAAGCTCTAGTAAATCATTCTCAATTTCATGTCCAGAAACCAGAGCCTAGAACATATTGTGCAGATAGATGAGGAGATCACTAAGTATTTTATTATTTAAAGATTAACTTAACTGAGAAATCACATGAGGTATGCATTTTGGATAAGTTGATTTTCTAAGTACCAAGCTTTATATTGAACTTATTTATGGTAATTAAAAGTCAAAAAATAAACATCTGCTTCTAAAAAAGATAAAGTAACAAGGATCAGATTTATCCTCTGACTTGAAACAACCAAAAATATGCAAAATATATAAAACAAGGAATTATAATACATGAAATAGTAGGTAATGGAAGATAGCGAGACATCAGCTTACAACCTTGAGAGAGATTCCAGGCGAAAACAGTGACAGAGAGACTCCAAGTACAGCCTGATGGGTTTCGTAACTTGAAGAAACTGACCTAAGAGTCTACAGAGGACAAAAAGATTAAAATTCATAGGACAAAATACAAAATAGTAAAGGGCTATGTGGGGACAGCTCCAAATATTGGCAGTAACCACCTCGAGTATTCAACAGAGAACTAATCAGCACATGGATGTTATGAAATACCTAAGGTCCAGAAAAAACGCCCCAAAAAATTAGAGAAAAAAGGGAAGGAACATATGAGACAAATAAAAAACAAATAAAAAGATAATAGATATACACCTATCCATATCTATTATATATCAATAATCAATAATTGTTATATCGATAATCATATAAAATATAAAATATCTATATTTTATTAAAAGCAAGAGTTGTCAGAATGGATTTAAACCTGAAGGAAAACCAAACTATTTGCTGTCTAGCAAAACATATTTTAAACATAAGGCACCAGTAGGTTAAAAATAAGGATGAAAGTTAGATATGCCATGCTGACACTAAACAAAAGAAAGAATAACTATCTTAACCTCAAGCAAAATAGATTTCAGAGCCAAGCATATCACCATTGATAAAGAATGTCATTTGATAATGATAAATTGGTCAATTCATCAAGGGAAGTTAATAATTCTAAATGTGTATGCACTTAATATCATAGCTTCAAAATACATGGAGCAAAGCCTGATAGATCTGCAAAGACAAAGAGAGAAATCAACATGTATTTGCAGATACTTCAATACCCATCTGTTAATAATTGATACAACAGGCGGACAGATAAACAATAAAAAAATCAGATTAGGAAAACACTGTCAATCAAATTTTTCTAAGAAACATTGTAGAACATTATGTCTAACAACAATAGAATAGTTATTTTTCATGGGCACATGGAAGATTTATGAAGACAGACCATAGTGTGGACTGTAAAACAATTATCAATAAAGTTTTCAAGATTTAGCTAATACAAAGTATGTTCTCTAACCACAATGGGATTAAATTATAAATCATAAACAGATTTAATAAAAATCCAAAATATTTGATAACAACAAACACACTTCTAAATCACCCATGCTTTTAAAAAATAAAAATAAAAATAGACTACACTTTGAATTAAATAGAAATGAAAACAGAACATATGTAAAATTGGGGATTACCATTAATAAAGTACTTGGAGTTATATATATAGCACTATACAATTATATCACAAAAAAACAGAAAGGTCTTAAATTTGTGAGCTCAGCTTCCACCTTAAGATATTAGAAAATAAAAAGCAAATTAAACCCAAATGAGTAGAATAAAGGAAGAAAAAATGAAATATTTGCAAACTATGCATCCAACAGGAAAATAATATCCAGAATTTGTAAGGAACAAGCAACTCAAAAACAACAAGAAATCAAATAACCCCGTTAAAAACTGGACAAATCCCATGAATATACACTTTTCAAAAGAAGACGTACAAGCAGATATCAAGCACATGAAAAAGTGCTCAACATCACTAATCAGAGAAATTCAAATTAAAACCACAATAAGATATTATCTTACACGAGTGAGCATGACTATTATTAAAAAGTCAAAAAATAATCGATCTTGGTAAGCATGTGGAGAAAAGGAAAGGCTTATACACCGTTGGTGGAAATGTAAATTACTTTGCCCTCTATGGATAACAGTACGGAGATTTCTACAAGAAATAAGAACAGAACTACCACTTGATCCAGCTATCTCACTACTGGGTATACACCCAAAGGGAGAGAAATCATTATGTCAAAAAGACACCTGCACTTGCATATTTATCGCAGCACTACCCAGAACAGCAAAGATAAGAAGTCAACCTAAGTTCCATCAATGAATGATTAGATAATGAAAATGTGGCATATGTATGCAATGAAATGCTATTCAGCCAAAAAAAAAGAGTAAAATCATGTTTTTCCTAGCAACACAGATGGAAGTGAAGGCCATTATCTTAGATGAATAACTTAGAAACAGAAAGTCAAATACCATATGTTCTCACTTATAAGTGGGAACTAAATAATGTGTATACATAGATATAAAGTGTGGAATAATACACATTGGAGACACAGAAGAGTGGGAGGGTGAGATAGGGGTGAGGAATGAGAAATTACTTAACGGGTACAATACACATTATTTGGGTGATGGTTAAGCAAATGCTCAGACTTCACCACTAAGCAATATATCCATGTAAGAAAGCTGCACTTGTACCCCTTAAATTTATAGAAATAAAAAAGCAGGAGAACCACTGAAGAAGAAACCAGGAAAAAAATATATATCAAAGCCAAACACTGGTTCTTTGAGATCAATAAATTGATATACAACTAGCCAGAGGTGGCATAACTATAGATTCTACAGATATTAAAAGGATAAATAGAAACTTTGTAGAACACATACCAATACATGTAACAACTTAGATAAAATGATTGTACTTATTAGAAAACAAAAACTCTTAATACTTTCTCAAGAAAAAATATATAGCCTACAGTTCTACATTTATTAAGTTAATAAAATTTATAATTAAAAATGGAATTTTAAAGAAAGTTTTAAATTACAGGTACAATTTTCTTACCAGATAAAGGACTATTTGTTTTTCCTTTTTTCTTGAATTCCTTTCTTAGACTGTGATTTTCAAAGAATTGATTTATTTCATCTAGGTTTCCAAATTTATTAGCAGAAACTTTCCCTTAGTATTGTCTTATTGTCATTTCAATATCTATAGGATCTACAGTGATCTCTACTCTTTCATTTCTGATATTGATAATCTGTGGGTTTTCTTTTTCATTTTTCCTTGATCAGTCTTTAATGACACAACTACAATGTAAAAGTTTAAGAGTGTTAGCACTTACAGACCTTAGTGAGTACACAGCACACCTGGAGGCAACACACAAAAGGTCAGGGAGCACAAACAGGAAGAAACAGGAGAGTCTGGCAACTAGAAGTATTTATATCTATATCTATCTCTATATCTATCTATTTACATGTATATATTAGGGAATGAGATGTGGATCACTTTAAATTATCAGGCAAATGCCAGAATGGTTACTTGGAAGGAAGTGGTCCTTTGGGAATGCAGGCAACCCCGTTTGCTAGGCTGAAGAAATGTCTTTATGTCCTTATCTTTGGCTATCAGCTTGAGTCATTTGAGTGTAGTAGAGAACTGGAAACTGTGTCAAGGTTTGCTGAGCCCTGCCTCTGGCAGGAGAAAACAAACTTTTGGCAAGGCACAGTGTCTCACGCCTGTAATCCTAGCACTTTTGGAGGCTTGAGGCGGGTGGATCACTTGAGATCAGTAGTTTGGGACCAGCCTGGCAAACACGGCAAAACCCCGTCTCTACTAAAAATACAAAAAATTAGCTGGTCGTTGTGGTGCATGCCTGTAATCCCAGCTTCTCGGGAGGCTGAGGCACGAGAGTCGCTTGAACCATGGAGGCAGAGGTTGCAGTGTGCTGAGATCACACCACTGCACTCCAACCTGAGCAATAGAGCAAGACTGTGTCTCAAAAAATGATAATAATCATAATAAATAAAAAATAAATAAAATGGATGCTGAGGTTAACAAATAATTATAAGAAATCACTACAATTCACCCCTTGGTGCTGTGGCATCAGAAAAATGGAAGGCAGTTATAGTTGAGTTGTGGGGATCTACTGACTTTAAGAGAAAAGAGTGTTTATGGTAGCTATGTTTGGAGACACAAGGTGAGAGATTATGGTGGAAAGCTGGAGGAAGGTAGTAGGAAAACTCAGCAGCAAGTGGGTGGTCTGCTCCCAAAGAGGTCAAAGGGGCCGAAGAATTGACTAATATGGGAGTGGTGCCTCCTGGGGAACGCAATAATCTCCATCAAGTTTAGTATCCATTGTCTGAGTTCCCTTTAGGTATGAAAGTACGAGAGTCTACATTTGAACAGAGAGCAAGAACTATACCATGGACTAAGCAAACAGTGAATGCAGGAAGAAAAGCAAAAATGCCTTATGCCTATTTGCGTCTTAGGAGAGGCAGTCCATGAACATCACTGGGTAGAGGTTTAATATAAGTGGTAAGGTAATCTGCGGCACAGAGGGCAAAGTCATCTCCAGCATTGAAGTCTTAGGTTGGGTCAGTGTCTCCTGTGGCAATGTCATCTCCTGCAGCAAGATTTTGGGCCAGGGCAAAGTAAGCTAGGATGTAGAGCTGGGGTATCCTTTTCAAGTAGATATACACTAGAGTTGATGTGGGCCTCAGCATTTTTCATAATTGGTTAAAGCAGTCACCTACTGGAGAGTTTGGGCCTCCAGTTGTAAACCAAAGCACCCAAACCAGTAGTTAAGTAATACAACCAGCAATCAACAGAATAGTGTACAGCTACACCTGACAGAATTTTGTGTTGGATGAAAGTTTAAGTGGAATAATCTGAGTCCCAGAAGATTATGTGCCCTCAGTCTAGTCTCCGGCCTCTATAAAATGGAGTAAGATCAAAAATAAATAAAAATAGGTGAAAGCCTGGGGTAAACTAGAGAATTTTTGAAGTTTATTTGTTTCACTGTAATTTGAAAAAGAGTTATTTGAGTACATCATTATGTCTCTCAGTTAAATCAGTTATTTGAGACTTGTCAGGGACATGAAAGTTCTATTGAATGCCTCACTTAAGGGCCAAGCATGACGTACTCTAAAAAGTGAAATTATGATTTCTTTACTATTAGTACTGTCTGCAACACTGAAGGGAATAAGGAATATCCTAGCAAGGCAATGTACTGTGGTCTTAGTGTATGTGGAGATGTGTTATTTTGATTTATATTTTGAGTGTCTGTAAGGCAAGAGATTTCCCAGAGGTTTTTGTTTGTTTGTTTTCAACATTGAAGGGGACAATTTTTAGGTAATGGTTCAATACAAATAGTTCAATAGTTTATAATAAATGTGAAGATGAGACCACTTGTAGACCAGGTCACCTTGTGTTAACATGACTGCCTGGAGTTAGTCCAAGTGCGTTGTTTCTTGGGTCCCATTCTTTATTAGGGACATTCAGGCTAAGGAATGGAAAGCAGCACATTCCACTAAGCTCCATATTATATGGAGTGCTATTTGCACCATCAACAAACTTTCATTATTGTTCACTCAATCCCAAGGGCTTTCTCAGGTAGTCAACGGGTCTTGGAGAGGGATGACCTTCTCCAATACCATGGCACCTGGCAAGAGGCTGAGACAAAGGAAGCCTCTCCCTCCAGCAAATGGAATATAGAAGGGGGCTCAGGACTGACTCCATCCTGTCCTTTGGAGGCCTCAGTAGCCATGCTGAGCTTGCAGGGTACTGTTTCCATGATCCAAATCATAATGGAAAACTGGGTATGAAAGACCACAGGCTCAAGGTCTGTGAGAGCCTCTATTTTCAAGACAGCCCAGTAGGTAGACAGCCATTTGCTGTTTTAATGGTGTATAGCACAAGGCCAAAAAAAGGCAATACCCTGCACCAGAAGCCCTGGGGCAACTAATGGTTACTATATATAGTCCAGAGACTCCAGGAGGCATTACAATGGATTGTTAAAGCCTCTACAGTGAAAGAGTTATATGAGATTATTAATAGGAGTGTCTGTTGACTTTATTTTAAAAGTAAAATTTGTAAATGAGAAATATGTTGCCACCAAAACCCAAAAGTACTAAGAAATATTAAACTTACATGTCCTTAAAGAATATACCAAATGAATATCCTTGGATGAGGGTATCCTCAATGTACTGTCATACCTGGGCTCCTAGAGAAAGTGGGTATCATTAAAATCTTGTCTGCAAAGATTGCGTATGATGACAAAGCGGTAGAGGTCACCCATGGGCAGCCTGGAAATGTGTATTATGTTCCTTAAGAGATGGATGCAAACTGCAGCTGAGAGGCTATTGAAATAGGCACTAAAGAGAACATGTTAGCCAAATCTATAAGAACAAAATATTTATCAGTTATTGATTGAAAACAATCATAATATTAAGTATTAGGATTGGGGTACTAATGGATGGCGCCACAGTGTTATGGGTGTAATAATTGTTCAAAAGGCACCCTTCATATATGTATTTTTTCTTACATTTGAGAACAGCCAAAATTGAGCTGTTAAGTGGAGAAGCAGTGGGGGTAATCACACTTTTACTAATTAGGTTTTATATAATGAGTGCTAATTCTTAAAAACTCCATTTTGACTTACATCAGGCCAAATTAACTATCTTACTGGGGCTTGTGGGGTCCCATTTTACAAAACCAATTCATAAGTACAAAAAGCTTACTTCAATTTTAATTTATTTATTGTGTCAGAGCATCTATGTCTAACAGAATATTTTACAGCAATAGGTATATGACTGTACAGGGAAAGGCCACAGCTAAAATGAGGCATATAAATTTTTTTCTATTTTGTATTTAATTACCTTCTCAAGATTATATGGATAGAGTGTTTAAATTTAGCAGTATCCCAGGTATAACTATAATTTGAGCCCCAGTATTTATTAAGTCCATGAATTTGTATTAGTGCATTTTAGCAAATATTAAAGTTATAATGTATATTGTAGAGGTACAAAAGCCAATCAGTGCCTCTTTTATAATTTTGTTATATAAATTTTTAGTATATAAATATATAAATTTTTAACTTCTAATTGAATCAAATTATGGAAAACTATCACATAAAAATTTGTTATATATTTACATTTAAATATAACTTATTGAATTACATTTTATTTTACCATCATACCTAGCAGTTTGTTCATAAGTCAGTAAGTAATCTAGGGCTAGCATTATGTTTTCTCAGACCTAGGATTTACTCAGTGCTTAAAGTTTAAATTTCCTTTTTTTTTTCTTGGAATTGTAGCCATCTAAAGAAGTAGTCTCTTTTACATTTTTTTCTCTCTGTCTAAAAATATTTTTAGTCACCTGAAACTGAGGTTCTTGGTTTCTGTCTCTAACTGATAAGATGAAAAGGAGGAAAAGGGCCCACAGTCTCTGGGTAGTAGTCTCTTCCTGGAAATGCCCCCACCACAACATAATAGGGAGCTTTCAGTTATTTGTCAAGTGGCTGTACTGGGCTACAGTTGGCCCAGGAAGCTGTACAACGGTTAGTCGAGGAGACTCAGAAATCCTAGAGACTTGGCTCTGGTCAGCTGTAGGATGTGCCTGGTCAGATCTTCAATAGCACCATCAAACTTGGATGCCTGTCTATTTGATTGTCAGTGGCAATGGCTTTACAGATATTCAAGGGAAGGACAAGATTTGGCTTTCTGTTATTTCTACAGTCTGTTATGGACCAGGTTGGGTAGCAAAAAGCTCTCCATTGGAGGTATTCTTTACAAATCTCTTAATAATACTTGTGTGTGATTTCCAAAGTAGTATTTTAAAAGTGTTTAAATTTCTTATTTTAAGAAAATCATAGAAATATGCAACTTAAAAGGCAAAGATTCTCAGTTGTCAGTTTTTGTGTGTTTTTTTTTTTAAAGACATTTATGCAGCCAAAAAACACATGAAAAAATGCTCATCATCACTGGCCATCAGAGAAATGCAAATCAAAACCACAATGAGATACCATCTCACACCAGTTAGAATGGTGATCATTAAAAAGTCAGGAAACAACAGGTGCTGGAGAGGATGTGGAGAAATAGGAACACTTTCACACTGTTGGTGGGACTGTAAACTAGTTCAACCATTGCGGAAGACAGTGTGGCGATTCCTCAGGGATCTAGAACTAGAAATACCATTTGACCCAGCCATCCCATTACTGGGTATATACCCAAAGGATTATAAATCATGCTGCTATAAAGACACATGCACACGTATGTTTATTGCGGCTCTATTCACAATAGCAAAGACTTGGAACCAACCCAAATGTCCAACAATGATAGACTGGATTAAGAAAATGTGGCACATGTACACCATGGAATACTATGCAGCCATAAAAAATGATGAGTTCACGTCCTTTGTAGGGACATGGATGAAACTGGAAACCATCATTCTCAGCAAACTATCGCAAGGACAAAAAACCAAACACTGCATGTTCTCACTCATTGGTGGGAATTGAACAAGGAGAACACATGGACACAGGAAGGGGAACATCACACACAGGGGCCTGTCGTGGGGTGGGGGGAGTGGGGAGGGAAAACATTAGGAGGTACACCTAATGTAAATGACGAGTTGATGGGTGCAGCACACCAACATGGCACACGTATACATATGTAACAAACCTGCATGTTGTGCACATGTACCCTAGAACTTAAAGTATAATAATAATAATAAAAGTCTTTAATCAATTTGATCAGATATTTGTGTATAGTGAGAGATGGGGGTTTACTTTCATGATACTGCCTACAGTTATCCTGTTTCCTCATCACAATTTATTAAAAAGACTACCCTTTTTCTCGTGTATGTTTTTGGTGCCATTGTCAAAGATGAGTTGGCTGCAAATGTGTGGATTTATATCTGGATTCTCTATTATGTTCCATTTGTCTGTGTGTCTGTTTTCATGTCAATGCCATGCTGTTTGGTTACTATTGTTCTTTAGTAAATTTTTAATTCAGATAGTGTGATGCCTCCAGCTTTCTTTTAGCTCAGGATTGCTTTGGCTATTGAGTGTCTTTTGTGATTCTTTAAGAATCCTAAATTCTTTTAGGATTCTTTTTTCTGTTTCTATGAAGAACATCATTAATATTTTGATAGAGATTGTGTGCATTAAATTTACAAATTGCTTTATGTAGCACTGTGATTTTAACAACATTCGATCTTTCAATCCATAAGTATGAAATGTCTTCCCATATTGTTGTCTTCTCATCAATTTCTTTCATCCGTGTTTTATAGTTTTCCTTTTATAGATCTTTCATTTGTTTGGTTCTATTGATTCCTAGGTATTTTCTATTCTTTGGAGATATTATAAATGGGACTGCTTTCTTGATTTCTTTTACGGGTTGTTGGATGTTGGTGTATATAAATATACTACTTTTTATGTTAATTTTGTATCCTGCAATGTTATTTGTCAGTTTAAATAGTTTTTTGGTGTATTCTTTAGGTACTTCTAGGTATAAGATCAGGTCATCTTCAAACAAGGATAATTTTACTTCTTCATTTCCAACTTGGATGCCTTTTATGTCTTTCTGTTGCCTAATTGCTCTAGCCAGGATTTCCAGTATTATGTTAAAGAAAAGCAGTGGAAGTGGGCATTCTTGTCTTGTTCCAATACTTAGAGAAAAAGCCTTAATTTTTTATCATTTGGTATGGTATTAACTGTGGGTTTGTCATATATGATCTTTATTATTTTCAGGTATATTCCTTCTGTAACCATTCAGATGAGGGTTTTATCATAAACGGATGTTGAATGTTATAAAATTCTTTTTTAGTATATGTTGAAATAATCATATGATTTTCGTTTTTTATTTTGTTAATGTGATGTATCACCATTTATTTTATTTTATTTTATTTTATTTTGAGACATAGATTTACTCTGTTGCCCAGGCTGTAGTGCAGTGGCATGATCTCAGCTCACTGCAACCTCTGCCTCCCGGGTTCAAGCAATTCTTGTGCCTCAGCCTCCTGAGTAGCTGGGACTACAGGCGTGCACCACCACACCTGGCTAATTTTTTTTCTTTTGTATTATTAGTAGAGACAGGGTATCATCATGTTGGCCAGGCTAGTCTCAAACTGCCTGCCTTGGCCTCCCGAAGTGCTGGGATTACAGGCGTGAGTTATTGCACCTTTATTGATTTGCATATGTTGAACCATACATGATTTCCTGGAATGAATTCTGGTTGATAATGGTGAATGATCTTTTTAACATGCCATTTATTTCAGTTTCTAGTATTTTATTGAAGATCTTTGGATCTATGCTTATCAGGGATATTGGTTTTTAGTTTTTTTTTTTATTGGAGTTGTCATATCCTTGTTTTTAATATATCAGTATAATTATGGCCTTGTAGAATAGGTTTGGGAATATTCCCTCCTCTTCAATTGTTCAAGAGAGTGAGAGTAAGATTGGTTTTAATTAAAAAAAAAAAATGTTTCGTAGGCTGGGTGTGTTGGCTCACGCCTGTAATCCCAGCACTTTGGGAGGCTGAGGCGGGCTTAACACCTGAGGTCGGTACTTCGAGACCAGCCTGACCAACATGGAGAAACCCCCTCTCTACTAAAAATACAAAATTAGCCAGGCGTGGTGGTGAATGCCTGTAATCCCAGCTACTCGGGAGTCTGAGGCAGGAGAATCGCTTGAACCTGGGAGTTGGAGGTTGCAGTGAGCTGAGATCGCACCATTGCACTCCAGCCTGGACAACAGGAGCTAACCTCCATCTCCAAAAAAAGAAAAAAAATGTTTGGTAGAAGTCAGCAGTGAAGCCATTGGGTCCTGCACTTTCCTTTGATGGGAGACTTATTATTATGGCTTCTATCTCATTGCTTATTTTTTTGTTGAGATTTTTAAAAATTTCTTCATGGTTACACATGTCAAGGAGGTTATCCATTTCTTTTAGGTTTCCCAACTTATAGGCATATAGTTGTTCATAATAGTCTCTAATGATTTTTTTTTGTATTTCTGACATCTCAGTTGTTATGTTGTCTCTTTTCTGATTTTATTTGAGTCTTTTTTTATTACTAGGTATAGCTTAAGGATTAATTTTGCTTACCTTTTTAAAACACCAAACTCTTTTGTACTAATTTTAGTCTCAAATTCATTTAATTCAGCTCTGATTTTTAAAACTCATTTCCTTACAGTAATTTTGACTTTGGTTTGCTCTTGCTTTTCTAGTTCCTTGAGGTGCATCTTCTGGTTGTTAATTTGAAAATTTTCTGCTTTTTTGATACAGGCATTTGTTGCTATAAACTTCCCTCTTAGTATTGCTTTTGTCATAACCCTTAAATTTTGCTATGTTGTGTTTCCATTTTCCTGTTTTGTCCCTGACTTTTGAGAATTTGATTATTGTATGCTTTGGGGTAGTCTAATTTTGGTTGAATCTGTTTGGTGTTCTCAGATGATCCTGTACCTGGCTATCTGTATCTTACTCAATTTGTGAAGTTTTCTTTTATTATTTCCCTGAATAATATTTCTACCCCTTGCTCTTGCTCCATCTCAAACACCAGTAAGTATTAGATTTGGTGTTTTTAGGTAATTTTCTATATCTTTTAGGCAGTCATCATTCTTTTTTTTCTTTTCTCTTCTCTGAATGTATATTTTCACATAACCAATATTTTATCTGACTGATTCTTTCCTCTGCTTGATCCAATTCTCTGTTGAGAGCCTCTAATAATAGTTCAACAAATATATTTCCCAGTTCCAAATTTTGTTTGATTTAAAAAACTTATTTCAATCTCCTTGTTAAGTTGCTCTGATAAATTTCTGAATTGTTTCTGTGTTACCTTGGAAATTACTGAGTTTTCTTAAAACTGCTATTTTAAATGTATGGTCAGATAGCTCACAAATTGCCATCTCATTATGATCAGTCACTGGATCCTTTCTTTGTCCTTTTGGGGAACCCATGGTTTTCTGTTTGCTATTGTGTTTGTAAGTATACTCTACTTCTTTGTGTTGAAGCATTACTGATTTATTCCAGTTTCCTCTGACAAACTTGTTTTTTTTTTTCATTGAATATTTCCTTCACAAATTTTTACTGTTAGGTTACTGCCTCCTTTTCAGCTCCAGGTGAAAGCTCAGGTTCATCTCAGCTCTGGTAAAAGGTTAGAAGCACTGCCAGTCCCAAATGGGAGAGGTCCAAAAGGGATTTAAGCTCAGGCTCATCTCAGCTCTAGTAAATGTTAGAAGCACTGCCAGTTCCAAATGGGAGAGGCCCAAAAGGGATTATTCTGGCAGTGTGGGAAGGCTGGCTCAGAGTTTGTGCCCAGAGGACCTGTGGAACATACCTCCTACTATGTGGTGTTGCTAAATACCCACTCTGATTTTGCGTCTTCTTTGGCCAAAGTACAGAGCAGATTGTCCATGGCTGGAGATGATTGTCCCCCCACCCCTTGCTTCTGCTGGTTTTCGGGGATACTTCTTCCTTTAGGCTGTCACAATGCTTTCTGTGGGTTAAGACAGGTTCAACTTTCCTGCCAGAGAACCCAAGATGGTGCAGAAGCTGGTTCACCCCCTCAATCTGACTTTTTCTAGTGTAGAAACCATGCGCTGGGGGAGAGTTTCTGTATGCTTGGTTCTGGGAAGAACTGGAGAGAAGGGCATCACACATGTGGAACTTTGATTCTCTAACCATATGCTCAGAGTTTTTGTTGTTGTTGTTTTACTGATCTGTGGCCCCTTGAACTGTTTCTTCTTCATATTTAAGTTCTGGCTTTGTGGCCAGTATAATTTAGGTGCTATATATTTGTTTTGGGTTTTCTTTTGGGGAAAGTGATGCCTATTTACTTCTACAACACCATTTTGGAACCTGAAGTCCAATTCCTTTTTAAGTACTACAAAGGCAGGCTACATTAATGAATGATTTTTGAAATTAAGATATTGTGTATCTTTTGGAGGTAGTTACTGGAAAAAATGCATGTAGCAGCATTTAAGATGCTAATTATATTAATTTTCTTTACCTGGTTGATGGTTACATGATCACTGAAAAGTAAACTGAAGTTAGGATCTTCTCACCACATCTTTCAACCTGATCTGACATGACTCCTTCAGTATTACTCATATCACAAAGTGGCAACTTTCTCTTTCCAGTGGCTCAGGCCAAAAGTTTAAAACATCTTTGATTCCTTGCTGCTTCAGAGAATTCTTGTTGTAATCACCAGTACCTCTTACCTGAGTAATGTCCGTAATATCTTAAGTAATTTCCGTATAGCCTAACTGGCCTCCTTGCTTCTGCCTTTGCTCTCTACTGCGGTTACCAATGATTTTGGTTTCATTGGGACTGAGGAGTTTCCCCGAATGTGGGACTGCCAATGTCAAAACCATGACAGCCCTGGACAAAAGAGGACAAGTTGGCCAACCTCTATTCTCGTTGCTTTTCTATTTAAAGTCCTGAAATGGCTTTCCACTACAATTAGAATAAAAGTGAATGTTTTAAAATTATTCTATAATGCTCTCCCTAGTTGGAACCCCATTATATCTTTGACATGTTTTCCTACTCTTCTTAGGTTCACTTGCTCTGCTCTATCCACTCTGGTTTTTTTGCTGTTCCTATAATATGCCAGGCATGTGTCTGTATTAAGTCTTTCATAGTTGCTATTCACAATGCCAGAAATGTTTTGTTTTTTATTTCTCAGATAGATACTTGGCTAACTCCTTTGCCTCCTTCAGGTCTTAATGGGTCTGTGTACTTTGAAACTTACCCTGTTTTGTTCACTGTATTTCAAATTGCCATCCTCAGAATTCACGGGTCCCCCTAATCCCCTCATTTTCTAGAATACTTGTGATTGCTAATTTTATGTCAAATTGGCTGTGCCCAATGTTCAGATATTTGGTTGAATATTATTATAGATATGTTTAAGAAGGTATTTTTGGATGATATTAAAATTGAATCAGTGGTCTCTGTGTAAATCAGATTGTCCTCTATTCCATTTAGTTGAAGGCTGAATAGAACAAGAGATTGACCTCCTCTGAGCAAGACCAAATATAACCAAATACTTAAATTGCAACATTATTTATTTCTGAGACTCCAGCCTGCTGACTCACTCTGCATTTTGGACGTGCCAGCTTCTATAATTGTATGAGTTAATATGCTAATTTCTTAATGATAGACATCTCTTTCTCTCTATAAACATACATAGATAGACATAGATATTCATTATAACATGAAACTTTCAATACCAAAACCGTGAGAGTCCTGGAAAAAAACAGGACAAGTTGGGCAACCTCTAGAGAAACATAATCTTAGCTATGAGTCTTCTGAATTGGTACTGATATTTTTGGATTTTTCTCTTTAATCTGATTAGATTTAAAGACACTCATGACTCCGTTTCCAGTAGTAAAGAGAGCAGCGATTGCTCATGTCATGATGTGCTGAAAAGAGATACACAAAATACCACCATTGGATACTCCAAATGAAACACAAGAGGTAAGGGTTTGGCTAACCATGTACAATAATATCTTCAAACATTTTTGTCAACTAGCAAATATGAGATGAGATGGTTGTATCTAACAATTCAGGACAAAGTGGAAAGAGATAAGGATGAGCTCAGAGATTCAAATTCCAAGCTCAAGTACCAAATAAATTAAAGAAAAAATCTTTCTGCCTGAAATGAGATATTTATCTCCTATTGCTGCAGGGCTGAGATTACTGGAAACCATACCCAAACTATTATCCCGACAATGACTGAATTAAAGCACAAATTGGATTACCAGCCTCCCTGGGTCTCCACTGATAAAGTTAGGGTATTATTTGGGAAGAAGTGTGTTCCAGAAAGTTGAAAATGGAGACATGTGGGAAGACCCAAATGAAGCTGGGAGCACTGAGCTCAAAATTTTGAAGGAAGATCCAGCCTTCTTGAGGAGCATTGTGATTGCTCTTCTCTCTAGGCCAGAACATACAGTGGGAACTTCTGTCACCAAATTGGAAGCCTAAGCACAATGAGAGTAATTGGATCACAGGGCAGCAGGAGATAAGTGGCAACACTCAATGGCAAAAGGCAAGGTGGACATAGTTACCATAACAGACAGTAAAATCAAAGCAGCAATTAAAATAGTCTTACTTGAGCAGGACTAAGACATTGGCAAGTTGATGACAGTGTTTCTACAAGTGAAATATATAGAAAGTCTACTAAATTCTTAATTCTCCTGTATAAATAGAAAAGTTCTAGGTCAAGTAAACAAGTCTAAAATGTATCATAAAAATGAAGAGCCACAACCTCTCAATCAATTCCCAGTTTCAAACTAGCTTACAGACCCAGAACCCATAATAATATAAATATTTGGTGGTATACTAGGGTCCTTCCTCAAAGGGACCCGGCCTTCTCTTCATGAAGGAAAGACACTGGTACCCTACCAAATATTTATATTATTAAATTCTTACAACCTTTCTCAAAGAGACTATGAACTTGTACTAGAGTGAAGGAGTATAGAGGAAAAGAAAATAATCAGCCCTTTCATAGACTGGTGGTCACCAGCTCTGATCTGACACTAACTCCAGGAGACCCAAAACATCACTGTGGTCTAACAGTCAAGTAGGGGCTTAAGGAGGTCAAGTGATCAATGGGATTTTCGCTCATGTTTATTTTACACTGGGCCCAGTGAATCCAAAATGTATCTTGTATTTATTTCTACATTTCCAGAATGCATAATTGGAATAGACATACTCAACAACTGACAGAATCCCCACACTGGTTCTCTGCCATGTAGAGTGAGGAATATTATGGCATTATGGCCTGTTTGGCCTGTGCAGAAGACCAGTGGATCTTAGAGAATATTAATGGGCTACGGTAAGCTTAACAAGGTAGTGACTCCAATTGCAGCTGCTTTATGAGGTATAGTTTGAGAAAATTAACACACAACTTGGTATGCAGCTATTGTTTTTTCAAATATTCTTTTATCTCCATCTCTGTTAAAGACCAACAGAAGGACTTTTCTTTCAGCTGACAAAGTTGGCAGTACACTTTCACTGTCTTACCTCCTGGGTGTATGGACTATAAAGCTCTGTGTTATTGTTACAGACTAAATTGTGCCCTCCCCCAATGTAATAGGTTGATGTCCTAACCCCCAAAGTGACTGTACTTGAAGATAATGTCTTTAAGGAGACAATTGTGTTTAAATGAACTTTTAAGAGTTGAGCCATAAACCAATATAAATGGTGAACTTATGAGAAGAGGGAGAGAAGATGGCCAACTAGACACAGCTATGAGGAATATCTGCCACTAAGGGACAAGGATATTTAAAAAACTGGCACATGATGAGAAAACCTTCAGAGGGAAGGCATTGCCACCCCCAAGACTTGCCATGCTCCCCTAGAAGACTTTAGCTTTAGGATGGCTGTTGGACCTGAATGGAGCAGGATGACCTTGACTGTGAGATGGGGCCAGTCTGACCTGAGCAAGCCCCTGTTTGATGGCCTCTCCCACTGAGAATGCCCACATGGAAGATGGTGCCTCTATGCCTGCCAGTGCCCCACTATAGCCGACAAGTGTGCACCTTGCAATGTTGCTGGCACAAGCAAACAAGCACAGATCCCACTGACACCGCCCAATGAAGCATTTTGCTAACACCACCAATTAGACTGTTGTGACCGGTGGTATGGGAAAACATTGGCCCTTCCAGCACAGCAGGTTTCTAAACTTGAGGGACCAGAGAAATAGCTGATGGCCCAAAACCAGTCTCACGAAAGTAGAGCACACAGCCCAGGAGTTTTGAACTTAGCCCTGGCCCCCTAAAATCTTCCAGAAATGAAGCCAGTTAACTGAATCTACTTTATACCACAATCAAACCCCTCAAGGACATCAAAGAAGATAAAAGCAAAGAAAAAAAAATAAAGAAAAGCAACCTCAAACATTGAAGGAACACCAGCCCGCAAATGAGAAAGAACCAGCACAAGAACTCTGGCAACTCAAAAAGACAGTGTCTTCTTTACTCCAAATGACTGTAATAGATTCCCAGCAATGGTTCTTAAACCAGGCTTAAGTGACAGAAATAGAATCCAAAATATGGATAGGAATGAAGATCATCAAGGTTCAGAAGAAAGTCAAAACCAAATCCAAGGATTCTAAGAAATACAATAAAATAGTAGAGGAGATTAAAGACAAAATTACAATTCTAAGAAAGAACCAAAGTGATCTGATAAAGTTGAAATATTCACTTTATGAATTTTAGAATAAAATCACAAGTATTAACAGCACAATCAACTAACCCGAGAAAAGAATTTCAGAGCTCAAAAATCAGTTTCCAAAATCATCAAGCAAAAACAGAAAAATAATGAAGAATGAACAAAACTTCTGAGACATATGGAATTATGTAAAGAGACCAAATCTATGATGTATTGTGTTCCTAAAAGAGAGGAAAAGAAAAAAAAGCCACTTGGAAAATATATTTCAGGCTTTTATCTATGAAAATTTCCCAAACGTCTCTAGAGAGGCCAACGTTCAAATTCAGGAAATGCAGAGAACACCGACAAAATACCACAAAAGAAGACTTATTCTGACATATAATCATTAAATTCTCCAAGGTCAAAATGGAAGAAAAAATGTTCAAGAAAGCTAGAGCAAAGAGGCAGGTCACCTACAAAGAGAACACCAGCAAGCTAGCAGCAGACCTTTCAGCAGAAACTCTACAAGCCAGAACAGATTGCAGGCCTATGCTCAGCATCTTTAAAGAAAATAATTTCCAACTAAGAATTTCATATCCACCCAAACTAAGCTTTATAAACCAAAGAGAAATAATACCCTTTCAAGATAAGCACATGCTAAGGAAATGTGATATGCTAGACCTGCCTCACAAGAGGTACTGAATGGAGTGCTAAACATGGAAAGGAAAGATGACTACCAGCCACTACAGAAACATACCTAAGTACACAGACCAGTGACACTATAAAGCAACCACACAAACAAGTCTTCACAATAATCAGCTAACAACATTATGACAGGAAAACACACACACACGTTAATACTAACCTTAAACGTAAATGGGCTAAATGCCTGAGTTAAAAGATAGAGTGGCAAGTTGGATAAAGAAGCAAGACAGAATGGTATGTTGTCTTCAAGAGACCCATCTCACATGCAATAACACCCATAGGGTAAAAGTAAGGGAGAAAATTCTACCAAGGAAATAGAAAACATAAAAAGCTGGGGTTGCTATTCTAATTTCAGACAAAACAGATTTTAAACCAACAAATACCAAAAAAGACCAAGAAGGGCATGATGTAATGGTAAAGGGTTTGATATGGGTTGGCTCTGTGTCCCCACCCAAGTCTCATGTTGAATTATAATTCCCACTGTTAGGAGAGGGACCTGGTGGGAGGTGACTGGATCATGTGGGCAGATTTCCCCCTTGGTGTTCTTGTGATAGTGAGTGGGTTGTCATGAGACCTAATGGTTTAACAGTTCATGGCACTTCCACTTTTGCTCTCTCTTTGTCTTGATCCACCATGGTAAGATGTGCTTGCTTCCCCTTTACCTTCCACCATGATTGTAAGTATCCTAATGACTAGGGTTTCCTTTGCTTAATCAACTAAAATCATCTCTTTCCCAAAAACCTGCACTACCCATTCTTCTGTTTTCTCTGTGTGTGTTCTGAAATGGCCATGTGCACCCACCAGACCATCTCCCTTCAGGGAGAGTCTGCCTCTTTGCTTTCATGTTGTATGCTACATAAGTTCTTAAAAACACACTCACTGTTATCTGTGCACCTGTGGTTCTGTGCAATTGTGTGGCAGCAAAGACATGTGCTTCCCTGTGGATATCCCCTGTGATTTATACTAGTTCTTACCCTACCAGATCGGATAACCTCCAACCCTTCCCCTGTCTGCTGGCACATGGTCAAGACAGACATTAATTGGAACAGCAGTTCCAATTGTGATAGTCAACTAACAGCAGTTCCAATTAGTGTCAGGCTGAACTCTGCTAGCTCCTTATGACTTAGCATATGCTTTTCCTTCCTGTTATGCCCCACGGCTGCATTTTCTGGTGGCTCTTAAAGCAGATTGTTCACCTGCATAGGGCTTCATTCTGGCACTTTAAGGATCCCACCTACTTGGTTTTTTGAGTTAGCACCCTTTGAGAGGAGAAATTCTGCCTTTGCCATTTGCAAGTTCTTACCCTGAGCCCCAAATCCTCCAGAGGTTGCTATTTTATATCAAGTGTGTAAATAAACGTGGCCCTCTTGAATCCAAGGTCTGCTGTTTTTGTGAGCATATCAAGGCTTTTCATGAGTATTCCTCTCACTTTCTCCCATTTCTTCCTGTAGCTTCCAGTTCTCTAATTATTTCCATGCCCTTCTCAAGATGTATCAAGACCTCCAAGGTCATATTTAAAGGGAGCAGGGAGGGAAATCCAGCCTCCTTGAGACAGCTGAAAAACAGGCTTCTGGTCTACTTAAACGAACATGAGAAATGGGAATCTAAAAAAAAAAAGAGATAATCATTTTATTACTAAAATACTTTGAGTGACAGTCACCATAAGGTCATGGAGACAAGGATATAGGCTGGCCCAAGGCTTCAAGTCCGCAGACACAGAGACCAATAAGACAGAGATGAAGGGTGGTCCCAGGCTAACAGATTATCATTGGAAGAGAGATGAAAGCTTAGGAAGTACATGGTAAGGCAAGTTATTCTGGAACTCCAAGCATAAACAGGGGGCCCACTCTTCACTCCAGTATCTCCTCTGTTCTAAAACAGAAAGTTGTGACAAGTTGAGATCAAGGGTACACAGTAAGACGAGTTCATTCTGGAACCCAAGGACAATGGGGGACACTCCATTCAGGATAATAGAAGAAAAGGGGAGGATGCCTTCCTGTTCCTTTTTTATTTTTCCTCTGTTCTGTCTTCACAGGTGGCAGATGGGTAATCACATCTCCATACCACAGGACATGCCCCTTGGATGCATCCCCCAAAGCTGGGAAAAGTTTGATTTCCGTGAACCTTAAAAAAAAAGTTTTCCTTTGTAATACTGTTTATCTTCATACCCCTTTATATTACCTAAGGGACCAATTACCATGCTCTCACTGGTCCCTGGTAATGTCTAAATACCCCACACCTCTTTGGAGCAAAAGTACACTTTCCAAGATCAGTGCTCATTTAGTATTTACACCACCTCTGAATTCATTTTTCTCTCTAATAGCACTATTTATCCAGGGAAAGGTACCTAAATCTTTAACCAATAACTTCAATCTGGATGGTCTTACCTCAGGGGTTTAGAAATAGTCCACACTTATTCAGACAAGCCCTAGCAAAATTCTAACAAAGCAATCTCTTGAGGGAGGATAACTTCTATAGTATGTAGATAACCTCTTTATTGGCTCCCCTTTTACACGACACACACAGCAACATGCAGTACAAATCTTAACTTTCTAACAAAGGAAAATGAATTGTGTCTAATTTAAATTTTCCATGAAAAGGAAACAGATGATTTTCCTTTGTGTTGCAGCTTGGCCCCCAGGGATACGGTGTGGCAAACAGGGTGGCTAGGGCCTCTCAGGGAAAGGGAACCCTGAAGCCTGGCATGCCAGAAAAAGGGTGAAAGTTTCTTGCCAGCCAGACTTTGGGCTTCTCTGTCTGTAAACAATTTGTAGGAATGGTAAAAATTACTGTCTCCTCTGCACACATTTACCTATGTAACAAACCTGCATATCCTGCATAGACCCCAGAATGGTAGTTCCATTGGCAGCTTTCACTTTGCATCTGGAAAAGCTTCAGGCATTCAATGCCACGTTTAAAAGCAGTGATGGAGGCTGTACCCTGCAAAGCTACAGGGTAGAGCTCCCTAATGCCTTCGAAGCCCATCAGTTGCATCATTATGCCCTGGATTTGAGACATGGCATCAAAAGAGATTATTTTGGAGCTTTGAGATTTAATGACTGCCCTGCTGGGCTTTGGACTTGCATGGGGCCTGCAGCCTGTTTGTTTTGGCCAATTTCCCCTTTTGGAATAGGAATATTTATCCAATGCCTGTACTCCATTGTATCTTGGAAGTAACTAGCTAGTTTTTGATCTCACAGATTCAAAGGTAGAAGGGATTTGTCTTGTCTCAGATGATACTTTGGACTTGGACTTTTGAGTTAATGATGGAATGAGTTAAGACCTTGGGGGACTGTTTTTAAGGCATGATTGTGTTTTGAAATGTGAAAAGAACATAGATTTTGGAGGGACCAGGGCTAGAATGATACGGCTTGGCTCTGTGTCCCCACCCAAATCTCACATTTAATTTTAATTTCCAATATTGGGGAAGGGACCTGGTAGGAAGAGATTAGATCATGAGGGCAGATTTCCCCCTTGGTGTTCTCGTTATAGTGAATGAGTTCTCATGAGATCTCATGGCCTAAAAATGTGTGGCACTTTCCCCTTCAATCTCTCTCTCTCCTAATCCAGCATGGTAAAATGTGCTTGCTTCCCCTTTGCATTCTGCCATTATTCTAAGTTTTCTAAGGCCTCCTCAGCCATGATTCCAGTACATTATGCAGAACTGTGAATCAATTAAGACTCTTTTCTTCATAAATTACCCAGTCTCAGGTATGTCTCTATCACAGTGTGAGAATTAACTAATACAGTGTTTAATTCAACAAGAAGACCTAACTATTCTAAATATATGTGCACCCAACACAGAAACACAGATGTTTATAAAACAAGTTCTTAGAAACCTACAAAGAGACTTCAATAATCAAATAATAATAGTAACAGACTTCAACATCCCACTGACAGTAACAGATAGATCATGGTGGTAGAAAACTAATGACACTCAGGGCCTAAACTCGACTCTTGACCAGTGGACCTAATATACATCTGCAGAACTCACCATCCAAAAATAACAAAGTATATATTCTTCTTATCTGCACATGGCACATACTTCAGAATTAACCTTACAATAAGACATAAGATGATCCTCAGGATATTGAAAAAAATATCAAATCATAGCAATCACACTCTCACACCACAGCATACTAAAAATAGAAATCAACACTAAGAAAATCACTCAAAATGATACAATTAAATGGAAATTAAACAACCTACTCTTGAATAACATTTGAGTAAATAATGAAATTAAGGCAGAAATCAGCAAATACTTTGAAACTGATAAGAACAAAGATACAGCATACTAGACTCTTTGGTGCACAGATAAAGCAGTATTAAGAGGGAAACTTATAGCACTAAATTACCACAAAGAAAATTTAGAAAGATCTCAAATTAACAATCGCTCATTGCAATAAGAGGAACTAGAGAACCAAGAGCAAATCAACCCCAAAGCTAGAAGACAATAAATAACCAAAATTAGACCTGAACTGAAGAAAATTGAGACACAAGAAGCCATACAAAAGATTAACAAATCTTAATATTCATACTTTGAAATGAATAATAAGATAGACCACAAGCTAGATTAATGAGGATAAAAAGGTAGAAGATCCAAATAAATACATTCAGAAATTACAAAGGGGATGTTACCACTGACCCCACGGAAATACAAAATAACCCCAGAGACTGCTACAAACATCCAAATGCACATAAGCTAAGAAATCTAGAAGAAATGAATAAATTTCTGGAAACATAAAACTCTCAAAATTGGACTAGGGAGAAACTGAAACCCTGAAGAGACAAATAACAAGTTCCAAAGTCGAATCAGTAATAAAAAGCCCACCAACCGGAAAAAGCCAGGCATCAGATGGATTCACAGGCAAATTCTACCAGATGTATAATGAAAAGCTAGTAGCATTCCTACTGAAACTATTCAAAAAAATTGAGGAGGGACTCCTCCCCAACTCAGTCTATGAGGCCAGCATCATCCTGATGCCCAAACCTGGCAGAGACACAACAAAAAAAGAAAACTTCAGGCCAATATTTTTGATGAATATAGACGCAAAAATCCTCAATCAAATACTAGAAAATGAAATTCAGCAACACATCAAAAAGCTAACTTGCCACAATCAAGTAGGCTTTATTCCTGAAGTGCAAGGTTGGTTTAACTAAGCAAGTGAATAAATGAGATTCATCACATAAAAAGAACCACAAACAAAAACTACAAGATTATCTCAATAGGTGCAGAAAATGCCTTCAATAAAATTCAATATCCCTTTATGTTAAAAACCCTCAACAAACTGGGCATTGAAGAAACATACTTCAAAATAGCAATAGCCATATACGCCAGACTCACAGATAGCATCATACTGAATGGGCAAAATCTGGAAGCATTCCCCTCAAAGTCCAGAACAAGACAAGAACGGCCTCTTTCGCCTCTCCTGTTAAACATAGTACTGAAAGTCCTGGCCAGAGTAATCGGGCAAGAGGACAAAAAAAATAATAATAATAATAAAAGGCATCCAAATAGAAAGACAAGAAGTTAAACTATCCTTGTTTGCAGATGATACGATTCTATACTTAGAAAACCCCAGTCTCTGCCTAAAAGTTTCTTGATCTAATAAACAACTTCAGCAAAGGTTCAGAATACAAGATCAATGCACAAAAATTAGTAGCATTCCTATACATCAATAACATCCAAGCTGAGAGCTAAATCAAGAATGCAATCCCATTCCCAATAGTGGTGACAAGAATAAAATACCTATGTAGACAGCTAACCAGGGAGGAGAAATATATATACAATGAGAACTATAAAACACTGCTCAAAGTGTACACACACACACATACACACACACACATATATATATATTTGTATATGTATCTCATTGGTTCTGTTGCTCTGTAGAATCCTTACCAATAATGAACTAATTACCATCTAATTTATAATTCAATTTACATATTTATTTGGTTATGTTTTTGTGGCCACTATAATACCAGCTTTGCAAGTGCAGTGATATTTTGCTTCTTATTTTAAAACTGATGCCTCCTAGGTAATAAGATATACCTAAAACAATTTTTTGCTCCATAAATATTAGTTGCATACATCAATCAGTGATTGAATAGAGCATTAGCTTTGTTTACCTTCCATATCTTTATTTATTGTGAGAAGGCAATAAATATTAACATAGAATGAAGCTAATTCTAGATTGTGAGAATAAGGACTTGTGATGGTTAATACTGAGTATCAACATGATTGGATTGAAGGATACAAAGTATTAATCCTAGGTGTGTCTGTGTGGGTGTTGCCAAAAGAGATTAACGTTTGAATCAGTGGGCTGGGGAAGGCAGATCCACCCTTAATCTGGTGGGCCCAATCTAATGAGCTTCCAGCAAATGCAAAGCAGGCAGAAAAACATGAAAAGAAGAGATGGGCCTAGCCTACATATTTCTCCTATACTGGATGCTTCGTGTCCTTGAACATCGGACTCCAAGTTCTTCAGTTTTGGGACTCAGACTGGCTCTTCTTGCTCCTCACCTTGCAGACAGCCTATTGTGGGACCTTGTGATTGTGTAAGTTAATACTTAATAAACTCCCATATATACATATCTATATGTATATATAGATATGTATATATATATATATATAATAGGATGGATATATATATATACCCTATTTGTTCTGTCCCTCTAAGAGAAATCTAATACGAGACTATTTCTTATTTTTGCTTCTTTGTACTTAAAAATAGATTGCAAAATTATTTTTGGTATTTTTTGAGAAAACGTATGTTGATATGAACAATTATGTGCAAGTGTCTATGTACAGAAATTCACAAAGTTACCCATACATTCATAAACCCAAGAAAAAATGGACCATATATGGTCTAATCCTGACAAAAAATAATATATCAAAGATTAAAAATACAATTGTTTATGCATCTAGACATTGAAAGTAAGTTACTTCACAAGAAAGGAGAAACAGAAAAATCAGGCTTTCCTCAGATTTCTCCTTTGCAACATTCTGTGCATTAAGCCAAGAAAAAAGTGTCTCCACCATTTGAATAGATAAAATTTGTAGTACAGGTAACCCTAGCAACCAAATGGTCTTTAATGAATGAAGACAGTAGAAAGCAGATGAAGAATTAGAATATATATTAACCATGTACTGGAAAATAAGCATTATTAAATATCATATTTCTATTGACAGAGATAAAAATGATGGGGACATGACAATATCCAATACATTCTTCTAAAAGTTTAAAGCAGGTATAAAAATTTTCTCAATTATACATTTTGATTACTAAAATGAATATAAATTTTCAAATGGGGGAAACAAATATTTCATAACATTGTCTTTATTATTGATTATATTTGTATATTCTACTTCTGCATGCCACTTCTGTATGCTTTTGTTGTCATTACAGTGACTCTGCTTCCAACCTATTGCCTGATTTTGTCTGTTTATCTCATCCAAATACGATTCCTCCTTTCTTATGCAATAAAGTCTTCTCTTTGTGACATGAGTTTACAATGGGATGAGCCTTTCTTTCCTTTCCCTTAATAATAGGTGAACAACTAATTGTAAACGATTATTTTTGCTGGAAATCTGACCACTTTGCCAGCAAACAGAAATTCACTGTGAGGCTCAGAAATGTTCATACAAATTTAAGAACAAGGGCACAAAAGCCAGGAAGAACAAAACAATCAGTCCTTCCTTTTAAAAACAACAATTACTTGTATCTGATTCATGCCTTCTTCAAATGGTCAGTTTAGTTTAATCTAAAATTACAAAGTTTTGGAGAGAAAGACCAGAAGTTTATGGTTGATAATTTTGATGTTTCACTGTTTGGCTTCTTAGGTCATTTGGCTTTTTTATTATTGTTGTTTCTATTTTGTCCTATGTAGTTTTTTGAAATATATTTGTGCAATAGCGACAGTAATAAAAAAGTTACTATTGATTACTCATTTTTCTCATCTCTAGTAAGACACGATTGTATTGTTTGATTTCTAAAGTCTGTTGCAGTTCTAAAATATAATTGTACTTTGATAGATATATTTTTCATTTAGCATTCAGCATATATTAATTTTTCCACAAGTCATCAAACCTTTCTGTTAATTTAGTTCACTGAAAAAAATATGTGAACAAGACATAGATGATTGGATTTTTCAGTTTTCACTTTTCAACAGGTTGTATCTATATCATGCCAACACACTAGGAAAGAAAAACTAGTTAAAATAATTGCGTCAGGAGAAAAATAAATGGTTGCATGTGTGTGTGTGGGTGTGTACGTGTGCATGTGTATATATATACACACAGGTATATGTACTCTCAGGTCAGTCTTTTTTTCTAACTTTGACAGTGTCTTTAATACACAAACAATTTGTGTTAATGGAAGATAAATTTGAAAATACTTATAATCAAAAAGATACAAAGCAGAAATGAAATAGAAAAAAATGGTTTTTATTCAAACATCTGGGATAACCAGTATTGTTTTATTGTGTATTTTCTCTAAATTTCTCTTTTTTACCTCACCCATGGCATAATATACATGCAGTTTGTACCCCCATTAATTATCTCAATGTTATATCATAGTGCTTTCTATGTCAATAAAATGACATGTCATTCTTATTCATCTTCCATAAAGATTCTCTCATTTGATATATCATTATTTGTTTAATGTTGCATTTTGGTATTTTATTTTCCCATTTTTTTCTTCAGTAGAATAAGGTTATAATGCATATTTTGAGAAAGCTGAAACATATATCCCAGTAAGTAGCTCCTGGCTTTAAACCACTTCTATGCTTCATGAAGAATCTATTTGAATATAAAATATGAGACAACTATATAGAGTTATAAAAATATATATGTATATGTGTGCATATATATATATATACATATATATATACACTAAATGATTATTCTTACAAACTAGACTGGCAATTATTTAATTTCCAGTTTGATATGCTCTATTCATCATATATGAAATACTTAGTTTTGTCCTTTTTCTATAATCACTTTTTTGCTCCATGAATCTGTATGCTCATACTTTCACTAGTATCACACACTTTTTATTATAGCTTTAAGCCAACTGAGTTTACATTGTGTAGGCAATTGCTATAATTGTTGGTATATACATTGCAGCAGGAAAAAATCAGCCATGACAAACTGTCTATACATGTGATATATGAGCATCAAGTTACGTAATGTCTTGACAGATGCACTGATAGACTGCAAATCCACTTACTTTAATTTATTTTAACGTGATATTTTTACTGACGGCCTTTGTACTGGTGCGTGACTTGGGCTGCGGCTCTCAATTAAGAATGACAAGCAAGAAGAGTCTTCCTAGATATAAAAATGCAATTCTCTAGAGAAAACTGTGATACGTTTAAAACCCAGTGAGTCAGGAAAACAGTTTTTCCACTTATTTACTAATTTGATAATTATCCTTATCAAACTAAGGATAATTTGAGAAATTAAAATGCTTCAAATGGTTCATTTTGATATAAGTGTTGTCCTGATTTTGGAGTGTTATAAATGTCAAGGATATGCTCTAGTTCAAAAGTATGACATCAAAGACACTTCGAAGTATTGAAAAAAAGATATTATTTTCAATGTTAAAACTCCATAATTAATAATAGAACACCAGAAGATGGATAATAAAAACAGAGAAATAATATAACAACTTCATTACTTCCACCAAGCCAAAAAATGAAACGATTTGATTTGGAGACTCCAAAATGTGGGAGAGCTGGGGTGGGGTGTTGGTAAGGAAGAAAAAATTACCTATTGGATACAATGTACACTATTCAGGTGACAGGTATAATAAAAGCCCTGACTTTGCCACTATGCAATGTATCTATGTAACATGTACCCACAAATCTATAAAAGTAAATTTAAGAATTATATAATGATTATATACAAGAGACTCACCTAACATATAAGAGTTCGTATAAACTCAAGTTAAAGAGGTGGGAAAAATATTCCATGCAAATGAAAAGCAAAAGCAAGCAGGAGTAGCTATCCTTATATCACATAAAACACATTCTAAAGCAACAACAGTATAAAAAGACAAATAAGGTCATTATATAATGATAAAAGGATCTATCAACAGAGTAAACAGATAATCTACAGAAGTGGAGAAGATATTTGCAAACTATGCATCTGACAAAGGTCTAATATCCAGCATCTATAAGGATCTTAAAGAAATTTACAAGAGAAAATCAAGCTACCCCATTAAGTGGACAAAGGACATGAACAGACACTTCTCAAAAGAAGACATACATGCAGCCAACAAGCATATGAAAGAAAGCTCAACATCACTGATCATTAGAGAAATGCAAACCAAAACTATAATGACATACCATTTCATTCCAGTCAGAATGACTATTATTAAAAATTCAGAAAGTAACAGATGCTGATGAAGTTGTGGAGAAAAGGGGACACTTATACACTGTTGGTGGGAATGTAAGTTAGCTAAACCATTGTGGAAAGGAATATGATGATTCCTCAAAGAGCTAAATGCAGAACTACCATTTGACCCAGCAATCCTACTACTGAATATATATACAGAGGAATATAAATCATTCTACCATAAAGCCACATGCATGCAAATGTTCATTGCAGCACTATTCAGAATGGCAGACATGGAATCAACCTAAATGCCAATCAGTGACAGATTGAAAAAAGAAAATGTGGTACATATACACCATATAATACCATAAAAAAGAATGAGATCATGTCTTTTGTATGAACATGGATGGAGCTGGGGGCTATTATACTTAAACTAACACAGGAACAGAAAATCAAATACTGCATGTTCTGTCTTATAAATGGGAGCTAAATGATGAGAACTCATGAACACAAAGAAAACACAGACACTGAGGTCTACTTCAGGGTGAAGGGTGGGAGAAGTGAGAGGAGCAGAAACGATAACTATGAGGTACTGGGCTTCATACCTGGGTAATGAAATAATCTGTACAACAAACATCCATAACAGGAATTTACCTATGTAACAAAGCTTCACATGTGCTCCCAAACCTAAAATAAAAGTTAAGTTTAAAAGAAAGGGCCGGGTGTGGTGGCTCACACCTGTAATCCTAGTACTTTGGGAGGCCGAGGCAGGCAGATCACGAGGTCAGGAGATCGAGACCATCCTGGCCAACATGGTGAAACCCCGTCTCTAGTAAAAATACAAAAATTAGCTGGGCGTGGTGCCACACACCTGTAGTCCCAGCTACTCGGGAGGCTGAGGCAGGAGAATCGCAAAAAGCAAGAGAAAAGATGAATAGAAATAACAGTTGGTTTAGAAAAAAATAAAATTGTCAAACCTTAATTAGACTACATAAGAAAAAAGAGAAAAGACCCAAATAAAATTATAAATGAAAGAGGAGAGAGTTTAACCGATATTATAGAGATACAAATGATCATAAGACATTACTAGGAAGAACAGCATGTCAACAAATTGGGTTATCAACAAGAAACATAAATTTCTAGAAACACACAAGCTACCAAGAATAAATTAAGAAGACATACAAAATCTGAATAAATAATGACTAAAGAGATTGAATCAGTAATCAAACACCTCCCCCTCAAAAAAAAGTATAGGACAAGATAGCTTCAGTGGTGAATTCTACCAAACACTTAAAGAAAAATTCATCCCAATACTTCCAAAACTTAAAAAAAAAATGAGGAGAGTATACTTCAGAGCTCGTTTATGAGGCCAGAATATCCTGATACCAAAATCAGACAAGCACACTATAGTCAAAGGAAATTTCAGGTCAATATCACTGATAAACAGATTCAGAAATCCTCAACAAATGCTAGCAAACCAAATTCAACAGCAAATTAAAAGGGTCATACCCTATGATCAAGTGGGATTTATCACTGGGACAAAAGGGTGGTTCTATATATACAAATCAATAAATGTTATTTATCACATTAACAGAATTAAAGATAAAAGTCATATGATCTGCCTCTTTTGAGATCAAAAGAGGCAGAGAAAACATTGGACAAAATTCAACATTTTTTGGTAGCAACTGTCAACAAATTAGGTAAAGAAGGAATGTACTTCAACAAAGTAAATACCATAACTGACAAGTGTTCAAGTAACAACATACTCAATAGTGAAAACCTGAAAGTCTTCCTCTGAGATCAAGAACATTACAGGGATGTCGACTCTCAAGACTTCTATTCAATATAACATTGGAAGTTCAAGACATAAAATTAGGCAAATTAAGAAATAAAAGCATACAAAGCAGAAAGGAAGTAGTAAAGTTGTCTCTTTGCTAATCACATGATCTCATATGTGGAAAACACTAAAGACTATTTTAAAAATCTGTAGGAAATTTTGCAGTATATGATCAACATACAAAGTTGGTAGCATTTCTATACAGTACTAACAAACTCTCTGGGAAAGAAATCAAGAAAACAATCACATTTACTTTTACATAAAAAAATAAAATACTTAAGAATAAATTTAATCAGGAAGGTGAAAGGCCTGTACACTGAAAACTCTAAAATGATAAACTCAACAAGACACAAATAAGTGGAAATACATCTGTGTTCATCGATGGGAAGTATTAATATTGCTGAAATGTCCATACCACCCAAAGTGGTCTACAGATTCAATGCAATCCCTATCAAAATTCCAATACAAATTTTCATGGAAATAAAAACAATAGTCCTAAAATTCATATGGAACCACAAAAGACTCAAGTATCCAAAGCACTCTTGAGAAAAATGAACCAACATGGAGGCATCAAAGTACCTGATTTTAAAATATTTTACAAATCTACAGTATCCAGAACAGTATGATATTGATGTAAAAACAGATATATAGACTAATGGAACAGAATAGAGTCCCAAATCAAATCTACATATTTATAGTCAATTTATCTTTGACAAAGATACCAAGATCATAAGACAGAAAAAAAAGTCTTTAATAAATAATGTTGGAAAACTGGTGTGAAAAATCCATACGCAGAATAATGAAATGCAACCTTTATCTCATATAATATCAAAAATTAAGTAAAATGAATTAAACAAATATAATAACTGAAACTGTAAAACTACTGGAAGAAAATATAGGACGAAAGTGTCTTCACATTGATCTGGGCTATGATTTATTGCATATGACACTAAGAACATAGGCAGTGAAAGTTTAAGTGTATGGAATTGCAGTAAACTAAAATCTTTCTTCACACCAAAGGAAACAACTAATAAAGTGGAGATACAGCATACAGAATGAGAGGAAGTATTTACAGATTATACATCTGATAATGAGTTAATATTTAAAATATAAAAGGAACTTAACAGCAAGAAAAACATTACCCATTTTTAATGGGCAAGAGACCTAAATAGACATCTATTTTAAAAAGACATAATAAATGACCAAGATGTATACAAAAACAATGCTCAACAACACTAACCATCAGGGAAATACAAAATATTATATATCATCTTATATCTCTTAGAATGGCTATCATCAAAAAGACAAAAGATAAGTGTGGTAAGGATGTAGAGAAAAGAGAACCCTTGTATAATTACGTTGGGAAAGTAAATTTTTATAGCCGTTATAAAACACAGTATGGTATTTCCTCAAAAAATTAAAAATAGAGCTGCCATATGATCCAACAATCTTATTTTGGAGTATATAGCCAAAAGAAATGAAATCAATTATGTGAAAGACATAGCTGCACTCCCATGTTCATTGCAGCAGTATTCACAATAACCAACATATGGAATCACCCTAAATTCCCATCAATGGATAAATGAATTAAGAAAAACAGATATACATATATGCACAATAAAATATTATTCAGCCATAAAAAAGGATAAAATCTTATCATTTGCAAAAACATCGATGAACCAGATTATGCTAAGTGAATTAAAACAGGTACAGAAAGACAAATAAATACATATGATGTCACTGATATGCGGACTGAAGTAGATAGTAGAATGGTTATGTCCTGGTGCTGGGGGCGGTAAGTGAAATGAGAAGATGTTGGTGAAAGGGTACAAAGTTTCAGTTAGGAAGGATGAAGAGGTTCCGTAAAACTAATGTACAGCATGTTGACTATAGATAATAATACTGTATTGTATACTTGAAATTTGCTACAAGAGCATGTCTTAAATGTTCTCCCCACAAAAAAAAACATGTAAGGTGATTATATGTTAATGAGCTTCATGGTAATTATTTCATAATGTATACATATATCAAAGCATCACATTATACACTGTAAATATATACATTTGTTATTTGTTAATTATACGTCAATAAAGCTGGAGGGAGAAAGAAAATGATTTCACAGTGTCAACAGATTGTTCTTGCATAGGAAGTTAGTAACAACTGTGTAACCATCCTTAAATATGAAGCAATAAGAATGACAGCATCTTTTCATAAAGTTTGAATAAACACTAAACAGAAGCTTCGGTTCTCTTTCTTTCACTCATTTGTACCACTCTCATCCACATATTATCTTTATTTTTCTCTGTAGACTAACCCATTCGTTAGATGAATATACTTGAATCATAGCCACAGATTTTCTCAGATATACTAGTGACTATGTAAGACTGTTCTTGCAGGAAAATAACAAAGTGATGATGAAAAAAACTGTACTTTATTTCACCATTCCAACAATGAATATCTCATTGGCAATGCCTCAATCAATTCTATTCATATAGTATGTCCTCATCATTCTTCCACAAACAAGAGGGTATTTAAGTCGCATAGCATTACCATGATCTAAATGCCATTGCACTTGTGTTGGTAACATACAAAAACATTTTATCACATTTTATGTTATTTGATTTTTCCATGTTTATTTCTAAACAAGGACTGCTAATCTTTATGATAATTATATGAAAAATATGGTATTTCCTTCCTTTTTTACCATATTATAGTTGGGGTTCCAAAATTAACAGTTTAAGAAAATAATCATACAATTTGAACTCAGCATTTTTGCAGGTTAATGAAATAAGTATAACTTACTTGTTTTAGAAATTTTTTGATAAAAATGATAGGATGTGAGCTGCCTTTTTGAGAAAATTCTAGAGTATGTAGTTTTCTATTAATATGCTTTACTTAATAACTTTCAATGGTATTCTGAATATGGCACAGCTAAAAGTAAGGCTTCTGCAAATAAATATTTAAGGTTTTACAGAACTGTACTCAAATTGACAGTGTTTTTATTTCTTTTCAGTTATACCTCAGTGCACTGAGGAAACTGTAATGGGTTACCACCTAGTTTTCCAAAGCAAAGCAGCTTTTATTTAAATGCCAGTTTTATTGAAAGTGTTTGTAAACAGGGGAATAGTGTGTGTGCACGTATATTTGTGCATAGGCCTGTGCACATTTGTGTGTGTGCTTCTGTAGTCTACAGCTTATCTCAAGTAGATTCCTTTCCTCAGAAACAATAAAAGTAAAGCAGTGTCTATTAACTTTATCAATGGCTATCACCTTGAGCAGTACTGTCCATTGATTTCTATACAGTCTACGCTTTTTACATAAAATCAGGTGTTATTGACCAAAAGGATATAGATTATTTACCACTAGCACTGGAATAAATGTAGCAGTCTAATTAGAAATAAAATTATCTACTATTTCAGCTAGCCTTTTTAAAACAATGCTTAATTAACAGTCCCATTCTCTAGATATTTTACTCACTACAAAAATAATACAATATACAAATGTCTTAATTATGTAAATATAATTATGATAATTTAAGATAATAAAAAGCAATTTTCAAAATGCTAGAAATCAATACTATTTTCAACCTAGGATGCAGACACACACAAACACACACACACATGCACACCTGTAAATCAAGAAACAGATAGAAAAGGAACAATCTAAGGTATTAGGAACATATGTGTTGTTTAAGGAGAGATTCTTGAGTCAATATATAAACCAGAAATAGTCCCAATCCTGAAAGTCATGCAGTCTAATGGGAGAATCAAGTTTTACCTAAATAGATAAATCTATAAAAATTATAAACCTTCACAAATCCAACTTTTTGCAGTAAAGGTATATAGAGAAAGGTCAATAGAACAAGCAGAGTATAGTAATTTTTATCTAGAAAGACTATTTTTTACTTTTAAATTTGTTCTAATATTTAACTGAAGTACAATATATATAGAAACATGTACAAATCATAAGTATACAATTAGATACTATCTTACAAAAATATATGTATGTGCATATATATATATATATCCATCCATCATTCAGGCAAAGAAATATATATTTTAGCAGCACTGAGGCACATTCAGAATATGACCCTAACCCAAGAATGACAACTATTCTGACTTTTAGCATTACAAAGTAGTTCTCCGTTGTTTCAAATTTTACATACATTTACATACATACAGAAGAATGGATACATAAGTTTTAGTACATTCAAGTGATGAAAACATCAATGAGAATTACCACTCTAGGAATGAAATGGAAGTCCTAGGCTATTGAGTATACATTTGGCAATATATTGTAGCTATTGCCAAGCAATTTTCCAAAGTGAATTTACCAATTCATTCTTCCACCAGAACTATAGGAGTGGTTAGGTTGTATTACATCTGACCAAAACTTGGTACATTCTGCTTTTAAATTTTTAGCCATTATAATAGGTATTTAATCATTTCTCATTTTATTATTTTCTTTTTTTTGAGACAATTTCACTCTGCCGCCCAGGGATCTCGGCTCACTGCCACCTCCGCCTCCTGGCTTCAAGCGATTCCTGTACCTCAATCTCCCAAGTAGCTGGGATTAGAGACATGACACCACTCCCGGCTAATTTTTGCAATTTTAATAGAGAGGGGGTTTCGTCATGTGGGCCAGGCTGGTCTCAAATGCCTGGCCTGAAGTGATCCACCCACCTCATCCTCCCAAAGTGCTGGGATTACAAGTGTGAGCCACCACACCTGGGCCTCATTTTGATTTTAATTAGCATTCCCCTGATGACTAATTGACATTGAATACACGTAATATGTTGATTGGTGATTTGGAATCATCTATAGGGAAGAGCTTGTTCAAGTTGCGTATCAGTCTTTTATTAAATTCATTTGAAAGAGTTCATTATATATTTTGGAGGGAAATCACTTCTTGGATACATGTATTGCTAATTTTTATTAGGGGGAATATTAATCTACTGCATGATTCACCTTCATACGTTGTCTATCATGCTTTTGTCATATATGCCACCAACTCTCAATTCCATTCCAACATCACATAACTATTAAATCAATCCATATTTTCTCAATTGGTTTGCATGCTTCCAGTGCTTTAGTTTTTACTCTGTTTTGTAGACCATGACAACTTGACTCCTCTTAAACCTTGCTTTCATCATTATACTTTTCAGCTTCAGAATTTATCAAGGTTGTATTATAAGGCCAAGAGATTTCATTGCAGGAGAGGATTGTAAGGATCAAAACAGGTGAGAGAGGGAGCTGTAAGAGGTGGAAATAGCTGTTATCCCATACTGCATGTTTTCTGCCTATAAAGAGAGAATTAGCTGGGAAGAATCTCAGACTGTAGCAGAAATTTAATAAAATTTGTGTCAGACTGATACAGATTCCTAGAGTGAAAGTTGCTCTGTTAGATTATAGGGAATGGACCTGCCTTAGTATAGCCATGGATCTCAGGCTTTTGCTGAGAGAAGCCTATGGGAAGTGTAGCCTTATGCAAACATGGTGGTAGATTTATAGCATAACACTGGGGGTATTCCATCAATCACACACACATTTGGGTTGATTTTATGTCATTACTATTGTGAATAGTGTTTTGATGAACATATGTATACAGTCTATGCTTTTTACATGAAATCAGGTGTTATTGCCCAAGAGAACACAGATGAATCAGAAGATCCAAAAGCTGCATGTTTATCGTTTCCATGACAAAAAGCTCATTATAAATGATCCGAATAATTTAAAATCCTCAACACTTCACATTCTTGGCCTATTTTATAAAGCTTATAAATTGTTATTCTTTTTAACAAAATTCTTGTTTTAAGCTTTACTGTGCCTTTCTCCTATTCCTCATTTCCTTAGATGCTACTTTTTAATTTTTAATTTTTGTAGATACATAGTAAGTGTATATTTTTATGGGTATGTGAGGTATTTTGACAGATTTCTTTCTGGGTCTCCCTTCTGATCCATTGAACTGACAGACTTTTTATGCCAGTACCATTCTCTTTTGCTTACTATATCTCTGTAGTATAATTTGAAGTCAGGTAATGTGATTCCTATGGTTTTGTTCTTTTGGCTCAGGATAGTTTTGGCTATTCTAGGTCTTTTGTGGTTCCATATAAATTTTAGGACTTTTTAAAAAAATTTCTGTGAAGAATGTCATTGGTGTTTTGATAGGGATCGCATTGAACCTGTAGATTGCTTTAAGGGAGAAGACCACCCCTCATATTGTATTATGCCCAATTTCTGCCTCCAAAGAAAGAAGAAGTAAAAACTAAAAGGCAGAAATGAAATCCACAGGCAGATAGCCCAATGCCATGCCCTGGGCCTGGTAGTTAAAAATCAACCCCGACCTGCTTGTGTTATCTATAGATTTCAGACATCGTATGGAAAAGCATTGTGAAAATCCCTGTCCTGTTCTGTTCTGTTCTGATTACTGGTGCATGCAGCCCCCAGTCGCGTACCCCTGCTTGCTCAATCGATCACGACCCTCTCAGGCAGACCCCCTTAGAGTTGCAAGCCCTTAAAAGGGATAGGAATTGCTCACTCGGGGAGCTCGGCTTTTGGGACACAAGTCTGCCGAAGCTCCTAGCCAAATAAAGCTCCTTCCTTCTTTAACCCTGTGTCTGAGGAGTTTTGTCTGCAGCTCATCCTGCTACAGCTTTGGGTAACATGGACATTGTTAACAATATTGATTCTTCCAATCCATGAACATGACATATCTTTCCTTTTCTGTGACTTCTTCAATGTTTTGCAGTTTTTATTGTAGAGATGTTTCAATTCTTTGGTTAAGTGTATTCCTATATATTACATTTTCTTTGTATCTATTGTAAATAGAATTACTTTCTTGATTTCTTTTTTAGTTTGTTCACTGTTGGTATATTAAAATGCTACTAATCTCTGTATGTTGATTTATAATTTTGTAACATTACTGAATTTGTTTTTCAGTTCTCATACTTTTTTGACGTAGCCTTTAGATTTTGGAAATGCAATCCCCAATGATTCGTGGTGGAGTCTGGTGGAAGGTGGGGATGGTGTATGGGCCATGGGGCAGATTCCTTGTGAATGACTTGGTGCCATCCTCAAATATTCCTTTATAGCTATGTAAGCTAATTAACACAGGCTCACCCATCCAGGATCTCCCCCACCAAAGCTAGCATCTGCCCGCACGTGCCAGCTGTGGGCCTGGACACTGGCCTGCCAACAACATTGCAGCCACCACCAATACCAGTGCACACTGCTTAGGACCATGCTGCTATTTCCATCACCCATGCCACATCTGCTGTCCAGGGACCTGAAAACCCACCAGCTGACCTTTCCAACAAATGAAAATCTAACACAAAATACCAAAACCAACAGTATATAGAAAAAACAGTGCAAAGGGAAAGTTTACAGCAAAAAGCACCTTCCTCACAAAAGTAGAAATATTTCAAATAAGTAACCTAATTATGCGCCTCAAGGAGCTATTAAAGTAAAAATAAGCTAAATCCAAGATTAGAAGAAAAAATAATAAAAGTTAGATAAGAACTAAAGGAAATAGAGATTAAACAATACCAAAAGTAAACAAGACAAACAAAAAATTTTTAAGACAAACAAGATGAATAAACTCAGTTAGACTAACCAAAAAAAGAACAAAGATGCCAATAAAAGTCAGGATAATGTTGGCCTCATAGAATGAGTAGGGAAGGAGTCCCTCCTGCTCAATTGTTTAGAATAGTTTCAGTAGGAATGGTACCAGCTCTTCCTTATACATATGGTAGATTTTGGCTGTAAAACCATCTGGTCTTGGGCTTTTTCTGGTTGGTACACTTTTAATTATTCACTCAATTTTGGAACTTATTTTGGTCGGTTCAAGAATTCAATTTATTCTTGATTCAATTTTTGGAGATTGTATGTTTCCAGGAATATATTTATTTCTTCTGGGTTTTCTAGCTTGTGTGAATAGAGGTGTTCATAATAGTCTCTGAGTGATTTCTGTATTTCTGTGGTAACGTCTCTGTTCATTTATGATTATGTTTACTTAGATCCTCTCTGTCTTTTTATGTCTAGCTAGGGATTTATCCATCTTACTAATTCTTTCAAAAAGAAGCTGCTGGATTTACTAATCTTTTGTATAGTTTTTACATCTCCATTTCCTTCAGTACAGCCCTGATTTTAGTTATTTCTTGTCTTTTGCTAACCTTGGGGTTAGTTTGCTCTTGTTTTTCCAGTTCCTCTAAGTATGATTTTAAGTTGCGAATTTCAAACCTTTCTAACTTTTTGATGTGGACATTTAGTACTGTAAACTTCCCAACACTGCTTTGGCTGTGTCCTGGAGAATCTAATATGTTGTATCTTTGTTTTCATTAGTTTCAAAGAATCTCTCGATTTCTGCCTTAATTTTATTCTTTACTCAATAGTCATTTGGGAGCATATTGTTTAATTTCCATACAACTGTATGGTTTTTGGTAATTTTCTTAGTATTGGTTTTTATTTTAATTGCACTATTGTTCGAGAATGTGGTTTGTATGATTTCAGGATTTTTTGAATTTGCAGAAGTTTGTTTTATGCCAATTATGTGGTGAATTTTAGAGTATATGGCATGTGTATATGAGAAGAATATATATTCTGCTGTTCTTGGGTGGAGAGTTATTTAGACGTCTTTTAGGTCCATTTGCTCAAGTGTCGGGTTCATGTCCTGAATATTGCTAGTTTTCTGCCTCCATTATGTGTCTAATACTGGCATGTGGCCATCTCCCACTATTACGGTGTGGTTTATCTAGCACTCTTCATAAGTCTCCAGGAACTTCCTTTGTATATCTGGGTGCTTCTCTGTTGGCTGCATATGTTAGAATACTTAGGTCCTGTTGTTGAATTGAGCCTTTTTACCACTATATAATGCCCTTCTTTATATTTTTCTATCTTTGTTGGCTTAGTCTGTTTTGTCTGAAATTAGAATAACAGCCTCTGCCTTTTTAAGTTTTTCATTTGCTTGGTAAATTTTTCTCCATTCCTTTACTTTGAGGGTATTGAGTCATTGCATGTGAGATGGGTCTCTTGAAGACTGCATATCATTTTGTTTTGCTTTATGATCACACTTGCCACTCTGTCTTTTAATTTGGGTGGTCAACCCATTTCATTTGAAGATTAGTATTGATATGTGCAACTTTCTATCTGTCATCATATTATGTGCGGATTATTATGTAGCCTTGTTTGTGTAGCTGCTTTATAGTGTCACAGATCTATGTATTGATACCAAAACCTGGCAGAGGCACAGCAAAAAAGAGAACTTCAGGCCAATATCCTTGTTGAATATAGACCCAAAAACACTCAAAAAATACTAGCAAACTGAAACCAGCAGCACATCAAAAAGCTATTCCACCATTATTAAGTAGGCTTTACCCCTGGGATGCAAGGTAGGTTGAAATATGAAGAACAGTATATATGATTTACCACATAAACAGAACTGAAAATGAAAACCATATAATCATCCTAATGGATGTAGAAGTTGATTTAAGTAAAATTCAATATCCATTTATGTTAAAAAAAAAAAAAAACCTTAAACTAGGCACTGAAACATACCTCCAAATAATAAGAGCCATCTATGACAAAACCACAGCCAACATCATACTGAATGGGCAAAAGCTGAAAATATTCCCTAGAAAACAGGAAAAATATAAGGGTGCCCTCTCTCACAACTCCAATTCAACATAGTCTGGCAGCACTAGCAAGAGCAGTTAGGAAAGATAAATAAATAAAAGGCATCCAAATAGGACGAAAGAAATTAAAATTGTTCCTGTTTGCAGACAATGTGATTCTTTACAAAGAAAACCCCACTATCTCTGTCCAACAGTTTTTTAACCTGATAAACAACTAGAGTAAATTTTCAAGATACAAAATCTATGTACAAAAATAAGCAGCATTTCTGTACAGAAACAACATCCAAGCTGAAGGCCAAATCAAGAATGCAATTCCATTCACAATAGCAACAAAAATAATAAAATACTCAGGAATACAGCTAACCAAGGAGGTGAAAGACCTCTACAATAAGAGTGATAAACCACTGCTCAAAGAAATCAGATATAACACAAACAAGTGGAAAAACATTCCCCGCTTATTGATAGGAATAATAAATTTTGTGAAAATGGCTATACGGCCCAAAGCAATTTACAACTTCAATGCTATACCTATCAAACTACCAATGACATTCATTAGGGAATTAGAAAAAAAAAACATTTTAAATTTCAAATGGCACCAAAAAAGAGCCCAAATTGCCAAGGTAATCCTAAGAAGAAAAGTAAGCTGGAGGCATTACATTACTCAATTTCCAACTATACTACAAAGCTGCAGTAACCAAAACAGCGTGGAACTGGTACAAAAACAGACACATAGACCAATGGAACAGAATAGAGAGCCCAGAAATTATGCCACATACCTACAACCAGCTGATTTTTGACACAATTTTAAAAATGGGAAAAGAACTCTATTCAATTCATGGTGCAGGAATAACTGGCAAGCCATATGCAGAAAATTCAAACTGGACTCCTTCCTTATATCATATACAAAAATAAACTTAGGATGAATTAAAGTCTTAGATGTAAAATCTCAAACTATAAACATTCTGGAAGACAACTTGGTAATACCATTCTGGTCATACCATCTGGGAAGGATTTCATAATGAAGACACCAAAAGCAATCACAACAAATCCAAAAATTGACAAATGGTATCTAATTAAACTAAAGAGCTTCTGCACAGCAAAAGAAACTATCAACAGAGTAAACAGACAACCTACAGAATGGTAGAGAATATTTGAAAAATATGCATCTGACAAAGCTGTAATATCCAGAATCCATAGGAAACTTAAATTTACAAGCAAAATCAAGCAACCCCATTAAAATCGGGCAAAGCACATAATCAGACACTTTTCCAAAGAAGGCATATGCATAGCCAAAAAGCATTTGAAAAAGTGCTCAACATTACTGATCATTAGAGAAATGTAAATCAAAACCACAATGATATACCATCTCATGCAGTCTGAATGGCTATTATTAAAGAAGTAAAAAAAATAATGATGACAAGGTTGTTGGAAAAAGGAAGTACTTATACACTGTTGGTGGGAATGTAAATTCAGCCATTGTGGAAAGCAGTTTTTGATTCCTCAAAGAACTTAAAGCAGAATAACCATTCCACCCAATAATCCCATTATCAGGTATATACCCAAAAGAATATAAATTGTTCTATCATAAAGACACATGCATATGTTCATCAAAACACTATTCACAATAGTAATGACATAAAATCAACCCAAATGCCCATTAGGAGTAGACTATCTACAGAAACTGTGATATATATACACATGGAATACTACGCAACCATTAAAGAATGAAATTCTATGTCCTTTTCAGCAACATGGATGAAGCTGGAGTCCATTATCCCAAGCAAACTAACACAGGAACAAAAAGCCAAATACCACATGTTCTCACCTATAGTGAGAACTAAATTTTGAGTACATCTGGACACAAAGAGAATAACAGACACAAGGGCCTTGAAGGTGGATGGAGGGAGGAAAGTCAAGATTCAAAAACTTCCTCAGATACTATGCATATTACCTAGGTGACAAAATAATCTGGACACTAAACCAATGTGACATGCAATTTACCTATATACCAAACCTGCACAGGTATCCCTGAACCTAAAATAAAAGTTAAGACAAATAAAAAATAAAAAAGAAGACCTTAGATTGGATGCTACAGAAATAAAAAAGATTTTCAGAGACTCTTATGAGCAACTATACACTAAAATACTATAAAACCTAAAATAAATGCATACGTTCTTAGACATTTACAACTTACATAGTTTGAATTTAAAAAAATAGAAAATTTGAGCAAGCCAATAAGAAGTAATGAGATCAAAATAGTAAGAAAAAGTTTATCAAAGCAAAAGTCCAGAACTACATAGGTTTATTAGTGACTTCTACCAATTTTTCAAATAAGAACTAATATCAATTCTCCTCAAACCATTCAAAAAAAAAATTTGAAGAGAAAGGCACTCTCTCTAACTCATTGTACAAGGTCAGCATTTCCCTTACAACGAAACCAGACAAATATGCAAGATAAAAAGAACACAATAGGCCAATATTCCTGATTAACACAGATACAAACATCTTCAATAAAATACTAGCAAATTGGATGTAATAGCGTATCAAAAAGTTATAAACCATGATCACGTGGGATTCGTTTAAGAGATGCTAGGATACTGTAACATATTGAAATCAATAATCATAATACATCACAACAACAGAATGAAAGACAAAAAACATATGATCATTTCAATAGATATAGAAAAAATTCAACATCTGTTGATGATAAAAACTCTTACCAAACTAAACATAGAAGAAATGCACTTCAACATAATACAGGCCACATATTAAAAACCCACTGCTAACATCATACTAAATGAGGAAAAGTTAAAAGCCTTTTCTCTAACAACAAGATAATGATGCCCACTTTTATCATTCCTATTTAGCATAATACTGGAAGTCTTATAGCAATCAGGCAAGAGATGCAAATAAAAGACATGAAAATTGGAAAAGAGAAAGTCAAATAGTCCCTGTGTCCTGATAATGTGATCTTATATATAGAAAAACATAAAGTCTTTACTAAAAAACTTATACCTGATAAATTCAGTAATGTTATATGATACAAAATCAATATAGAAAAATCAGTAATGTTTCTATACACTAGTACTGAACCAGTTGAGAAAGACAAAATAAAGCAATTCTATTTACATTAGCTACAATAAAATAAAATGAAATGCCTATAAATGCATTTAATCAAGAAGATGAATATCTCTACAAAGAAAACTGCAAAATATTGATGAAAGCAATTAAAGAGGAAACAAAGAAATGGAAAGACATCTCTTGCTCATGTCTCAGAAGAATTAATATTGTTAAAATAGCCATAACACCTAAAACAATCTATACATTCAATAAAATCCCTATGAAAATACCAATGTCACTTTTTTCATAAATAGAAAAGACATTCCCCAAATTTTATGGAATCAAAAAGGAGCTCAAATAGCCAACAAAATCCTGAACAAAAAGAATAAAGCTGAAGGCATCACACTACCTAACGTCAAAATATATTACAAGGCTATAGTAACCAAAACATCATGGTACAGGTATGAAAATAGATACTTAGACCAATAAAACAGAACAGAGAATCCAGAAAAATAAATTAACATATTTGTAGCCAATTGATTTTTGACGAAGTGGCCAAGAACACACATTGGGTAAATAAAGGGTGCTGGAAAAATTGAATATCCATATGCAGAAGAAAACTGGACCCCTATCTTTCACCATCTACAAAAATCAACTCAAGATGAATCAAAGGTTTAAACGTAACACCAGAAACTATGTAACTACTAGAAGAAAATATGGGGAAACACTTCAGAACATCGGTCTAGGCAAGTATTTTGTGGCTAAGACCTAAATGGCACAGACAACTATAACAAAAATATACAAATGGGACTATATTAAACTAAAGAGCTTCTGCAGGCTGAGCATGATGGCTCATGCCTATAACCCCAGCATTTTGAGAGACCAGGATAAGAGAATTCTTGAAGCCAGTAGTTCAAGCCCAGCCTGATTGACACAGCAAGACCTCATCTCTACAAAAAATGTTTTACAAAATTAGGCATGGATGGTGGTGTACACCTGTAGTCCCAGCTCCTTGGGAGGATCACTTGAGCACAGGAATTCAAGGCTGCAGTGAGCTATTATCATGCTATGGAGAAAATATTTGCAAACTGTCAATCTGATAAGAAACCAATATTTACAATATATAAGGAACTCAAACAACTCAACAGTTTTTTAAAAATTCTATTAAAAAATGAAGAACATAAATTGATATTTCTCAAAAAAGACATACAAATGGCCAACCGTTATATTAAAAAATGCTTAATATCACTAATCATCAGGGAAATGCAAATCAAAACTACAATGAGATATCATGTTATCCCAGTTAGAATAGCTATTACTAAAAAGTAAAAACAAAACCGCCAAATGTTGATGAGGATGAAAAGAAAAGGAAACTCTTATACACTGATGATGGGAAGGCAAACCACCAAAGCCACTATGAAGTATGAAGCTTCCTCAAAAAAGTAAAAATAAAACTACCATATTGTCCAGCAATCCCATTATTGGGCATTTATCCAAAGGAAAGGAAATTGGCATATCAAAGAGACATCTACATCCCCATGTTTATTGAAGCACTATTTACAATAACCAAGATACGGAATCAACTTGAGTACCCATCAACAGGTGAATGTATAAAGAAAATATAAAACAATGAAATACTATTAAGCCATAAAAAGGAATAAAATCATGTCATCTTCAGCAACATGGATGGAACTGGAGATCATTATGTTAAGTGTAATAGGCCAGGCACAGAGAAACAAATATCATATAGTCTCAATCATATGTGGGAGCTAATAAAGTTGGTTTTATGGAAGCAGAGAGCAGACTGATAAATACCAGAAGCTGAGAATGGTGTGTGCGTGGGAGGGGGTCATGAAGAGAGGTTGGTTAATGGGTATAAACATAGAGTCAGGCAGAAGATGTAAACTGTAATGTTCAGTAGCAGAGTAAGGTGACTACAGTTAGCAGCAATGTATTGTATATTTCAAAATAGCTAGAAAAGACTTCAAATGTCCCCAACACATAGAAATAAGTACTCAAGTAATGAATACACGAAATGACCTTGATTATTAACCATTCTATACATGTAACAAATACTAACATGTACCCTATAAATATGTATAACCTTATGTATCAATTTAAAAACAAAAAATTAAAATTATTACAAATGGGTGGAAATTTAAGACCTGAAAGTATCATAGTTCAGAGTGACAATTGGGTCTTATGCCAAGTTGACATATATCAGTATTCTAACAATTAGGCTTGGATACAAAATGTCAGAATCCAAGCAATTTCAACAACGGAATCATGAGTGAGAACAGGAATTTAATCTATGTTGGAGACTTATTTTGTAGATTTCCCAATATACATTTTATTGAGTAAAGGAACTAGGCTAAAATTATAGTCATTCCCCAGAGGAAAGAAGTGGAGATATTTAGCTAGATTTGAAATAAAAAACCAGGTAAATCCTCATAGCTCTTGTACAAAGTTTTCCAGTGTGTGTAAAAGTTAGGTCAATGCAAGTTTTAAAAATTCACCATTAATCAGACACACTGCAATAATTAATAATCTATAAATTGTAATCAAATTTAGTAGTCTCAGTCTTAAGTACATTTTTATTTCTAGTCATTATACAAAATTGAAAGAAAAATATTTTACAACTCTGAAAAACAGAAATAGACACAAGCACAATGTACTGCTGTATAAAAATATTTATATGTTTATAATGCGCTAATCCTCACTGATAGGATATTAGCCATCAGTTAAATATACTATTCAGTTGGTATCAACATAGGCATGATTATTCACTGACAGGTATTAACGTTGTGATTTCTAGAGGCCTAAGAGAGTGGCAGAGTAAATTAAGAAAACATCTGTCTCTGAAAATATAAAACTATTTTTTCAGGAATCATTAACAAGGGCTAATAGCTACTGCCAATGAAAATAAATCCTCGGTGGCCTGTAGTAATGATTCTAATTATTTAATTTACACTTACTGTTTCTGTTCCCATTTTAGCCTTTCAACAAAATTGTGTTTTTCCCTCATTCATTGTCAGCATGCAAATGTGTTTCCATCTCAATAAATAACACTTTAATTGTTAAAATGTAAGCCATTGTCTTATTAAACATCAGTGTCCAGTCTAATGCAAAATAAAGTAGCCCAGTAATTAACCATTGTACCACACAACAATGGCCTGATAAACACTGAAAAGAGTATTCCAGTATTCAAAAAGTATTTTTCTCTATAAAGTACATCGAGGTAATAATTTTGCCTGACTATACTATTGTGTGTGCAACTGCGGAGATATAGTAAGAAGCTCATGATGAGAACAAACTGAGAAATACTTTACATACTATGCATATGCATTTAAAGTTACTTTGAGTATATTTATAACAAAAAATAAATACATTACAAAACACAGTCAAGTCAGTTGAAGTTGGGAGAAACTTTAATGATTATCCAATTGAAACTCTGAATGATTGAACTTACTCCAAATAATAATAGCAGTTGGTTTTCTAAATCCTACTTAAAATTTTCAGTGTTATTAAACAAATGGCCACCCAAAGTATTCTATTGCATTCTTAAATAGCTCTAATTGACAGATATTTCTTCTTTATTTGGTATTATCTGTGCCTCTGGCATTTTATCTCTGAGGGTACTCATGGAATATTTCTAATATGTGAAGAGAGCTAAATGTACCCTCAAACAACGAAGTCTTATTTTTAATAAAATTTAACCATTTTAACCATACTGTGCATCAATAAAATTATTGCTACAACTGTGGAACTTTACATACATCTTTAATAAATTTTATTTGCATAGATACAACTAACATTCTGATGTATCTAATTTATGTTTTGGTTCTGTTAAATCAAGTTTAGCCTAAAGCTGTGTCTTTACATATTTTAAGTTTGACCTTAAAGTTTCTCTGTACATCATGAACTATAACCTAAATGGAATTGTAATCAGACTGTAACTACTCTTGTGCCAATCACCAAGATTTAGCCAATCTAATGTGGCCAACTGTTTAAACAGTGTTCAAATAAGACAATCAGGGAGCTATAACCAATTCAGCTGTTTATGTACCTCACTTCCATTTTCTGTACATCACTTTCTTTTTTTTTTGTCCATAAATATTCTTCCACCACGTGGCTGCACTGAAGTCTCTGAGCCTACTCTGGTTCAGGAGACTGCCTGATTCACAAATTGTTCTTTGCCCAATTCAACTCTTTAAAATTTAATTTGGCTAAAGTTTTTAGTTTCTTTTTTTTTTTTTTTTAAACAGATAGTATCAGAATTGGGATCTGAAGTAGAGCTTCTAATGACCCCCAGGAGCGCAGAGTGACCAAGTGAGGTACTCACCTGGCCTATCGTGTCCATTGCTCTCTTGGAGCAGTTGTGGATCATGGTAAGTTCTCTCTTGGACTCTGAAGCTCCACAGATTTTTGTTTTAAGCTGAGTTTCTTTGAGCAAATTTCTGATCCAAGCTGGGTCTGGAAGTCACAACAGAAACTAAACTGGGTCCAGGATTGGATTGGATCCAGTAATTAATTGGCTTGGATCCAGTTAGAGGCCTCTTATGTTTGACTGGGTCAGAAAGAACCTGGTAGTAAATGGCAATATTGCAGGGGATGTAAAATTTGGCTTTTGGAAATTTGCAGGGATTTTTGTGTTCTACACCTGTTTCATTTTTCCTGCCTGCTTAGGGAGGGAAAAATATCATTGGCTAAGTTTATCAAGGGAACCTGAGAGCCAAAGCCAATATTTCAGATAAAAACGGGATCCTTAATTTCTGAAGAAATGAGTTCTGACTTATACATGCATAACTATTAGGCCCCAGAAGCAGCAAAGTCTTACAAAAACGATGAAATCTTACTAAAGAAAAGTTACGGTGGAATGTTCCAAATTAGCAACGCTGCACTGAAGTGCATTTGAAAATGAGTGTTCCCAAATTAGTCTCATCGAGAAATGCCTATTGATATGGAGAAGCTTCTGAAAAGATTACAATATTTTTTATTTAAAGAAAGACTGTATAAAAGACAAATAAAAAGTATAAGTGACTAATTGATTTAAAAATTATATCTGTTAACCGTTTGGCTTAGTTACTGTTTCATGCGAAAACTGGAAAGAAAGCTACTCTAGATAAGGTATTTATAAAAGGTGGACCCTCAGGTAAAACAGGCTTGCTTGTTTTTCAGATCTATTTATGCTTAGTCCAGGCATACACTGCTTTGTTGGCTCTATTCTTTAATGAACTTCACCCATTACCATAAACTCAGTAATTTTAGGTAAAAAAACAGTAACTAAGTTAAAAAAAAATCCTATTTAACTAAAATATACTTTTCTGGAATTTAATTGCCTATCTTGAAACTCTTTTGTAAAAGAAATTTACATCTATAAAGGAAATTTCCATTCTTAAGGATGTCTGCTTACATATATTAGAAACTCTTACCATTCTTTTAAATTTATATAATAAGTCATACCTATGTTTAAGACACTTTTCTGGCCATCTTAAGTGAACTTTTGAGTAGTTTTTTTCCCTTGGTTTGAACAAATGATGATGCAATATTTAGCCCTAAAATCTTAGCTCTGTGCATATGAAATATAAAATTTTGGGGGGTCCCACTTAAGAGTTGTCCCTTTAGAAATGAAAATTTGTTGCTTTTTTAACAATTGCTTAAGGCAATTAAACTGAAAATTGGATGACTCATAGAATGAATGGGGAGAAGAAAAATACATTTAAAAGCTAGCAAATGAAAATCCTTTATGAGCACTATAAGATCTGTTTCTATGTGTTTGTATCTCTGTATGAGTTACGTGTATATAATTATTTGATAAATAAAGCTAGGTTCTAAATTGTTAGTAAAATAGAAATGGTTTCAAAATTATCAGTTAAATACAATTAGATACTTGCTTGATTTGACTGTGAGCTAATATCTTTGGTTTAGAGTCTCCGGATTCACAGGTCTGGATAGGGAGCCACAATGAGGTTAGGATATGTGTTTCCTGCCTAGCCCAGAAGTTACAAGTCAGAATCAAGCCTAATATGGCTCCTTATTCCTCTGCTTTCTCTGTTTCGCGTACTAGCTATCTTGGGAGAGGTTGGATCCTCCAGGTATAGTCTTCTCAGCTCTTTTCGTCTGTCCTGATGGACTCAGACAGGCCTTGACCTTCATAGCCCTTCTGGGTGCCATGTGGCTACTTGAGACCTAGAATTACTGGGGGATATTAGGAAAGCCACCTGTCTCATAGTTTCAAAATTCTTTTTAGCTTAAACTATTGGAGTCATGCTATGTTAAATTAAGTAATAGATAATTACAAAATATCTGAGGCATCTGTAAGATACAAAAATATTAATTATTAAAAATGAGTTTGTCTATATAATGACATGTTATTTTTACTTGGTATAGAAAAGCTAAATATTTTTAGATCTGTTAATAAATAATAATTTGAAAAACTTTTTGAAAAAATTATAAAATATTTTTTATCTACAAATACCAATGTAAAGAATTTCAAAATAACTTCCTACGGTTTTCACTAGAAATTCAAGTTACTAATAGTTAAAACTGCTAGATATGAGAGAAACAATTTTGTATACAGACTCTATAAAGAAAACCAAAATACACATTTGATGAGGAAAGTTATAAAGGCAAAAATGTGTATTAACATTTTTGTCTAATTTAAAATTACTCAAATATTTCAAATTGAAGGAGTAAAAAATAGACGAAACAATATATAAATATAGAAAGTTGTGGAAAATGTAAAATGAAAAGCTTATGAAAATCATGTGGTTAAAATATGACAGATTTTATTTATTTATGAGGCTTTATTAAAATTACTTTTAGTATTAAAAATATATTGATACAAAAGTAAAATTTGATTTTCTCTTTTGAAAAAAATTTGTATAGTATTAATAAGACACAGTAAAACATGTTTGTTCACTTTTTGAGCAAATCACAAAAAAAAAAAAGAAGAAAAAGAGATTCTGTCTCATGCTATCTTAGGTCTTTTAATTGTTTGGAAAACTGAGTCTCCTTTATCTAAGAGTATAGGTTTTTGTTTTTAAAAATCTTTTAATTATCACTTTGTTTAAATGAATGACTATTGTTTTATGGTGACCTGTGATCTTATTTGGGTCAAGTGTTTTAAACCTTTGACATATTTGACAGCTTCTCAAAACCAACTTTCAGCTTTAAAATTAAGTCTTTCTTGACCTCTAACTTCGGGATGCTGCCCAAAGTTAGGGGTATCCTCTAACCCTAAGGCATCCAAAGAGAGGTAAATAGGATTATTTGACATGTTAAGTTACATGGGAAATACTGTCATACAAGAAATAATGTTTAACTTTATTCAGTTTATATTTTAATCAATATTATTAATATATGTTCCAAAATTATATGGGATTCAAAAAATTCTGTCTGTGTATATGCTATGAATCCTGATTATGGTTATTATGTTAAGTTATTGTAGACCACAGAAATAACCAAATTTCCTTGTCAATTATGTCTTTATGACTGAAGTTATTTCCACAGTTAATTATTATGCAGTTTCTGAAAATTTCACAAGCACACGAAGTTCTAGAATATGATGTCTTTAAGGAGGTTCATGAAAAGAAGGAAAGCACCCTGAAAAGAACCCTTTAATACAGATTTTTAATAACTTTGGAATCATATATTTTGGGCTGGGTAAGAATTCAAAGAACCTTAATGAAAAGACTGACTGGTTTATAAAACTGTCAACCCAAAAAGAATAAAAATTACTTGAATACCGCCAGGCGCAGTGGCTCACGCCTGTAATCCCAGCACTTTGGGAGGCCGAGGTGGGCGGATCACAAGGTCAGGAAATCGAGATCACCCCTGGCTAACACGGTGAAACCCCATCTCTACTAAAAATACAAAAAATTAGCCAGGCATGGCAGCGGGCACCTGTACTCCCAGCTGTTGGGGAGGCTGAGGCAGGAGAATGACGTGAACCCGGGAGGTGGAGCTTGCAGTGAGCCGAGATCACGCCACTGCACTCCAGCCTGGGAAACAGCGAGACTCCGTCTCAAAAAAAAAAAAAAAAAAAGAAAATACTGAAATACCAATAAATACTTTGCCAGATTTTCATGCTGTATCAGTCAAAACCGAAATTTTGTAGATATGAAATTTGAATGAACTCCATGGTCTAATTCAAATTACCTGTGATAATTCATCAGTTATCAGTGCTATGCACCCAGATTGGAAAAACAACTAGTATTCAAGAGGACCTAAGTCTGTTCAATGTTTAAGCATGGACTCACAGAGAACTAGGACGGTTGCTTTGTCCTTCATGAGTCCTTAAAGCTTTTGTTATTAAAAGTTCTCCATTCAGCCACGTGTGGTGGCTCATGCCTGTAATCCCAGCACTTTGGGAAGCCAAAATGGGTGGATCGCAAGGTCAGGAATGGAAACCATCCTGGCTAACACGGTGAAACCCTGTCTCTACTAAAAATATAAAAATTTTATATTTTTATATTTAAAATATAAAATTTAGCCGGGCCTGGTGGCAGGTACCTGTAGTCCCAGCTACTTGGGAGGCTGAGGCAGGAGAATGGTGTGAACCCTGGAGGAAGAGCTTGCAGTGAGCCAAGATCACGCCACTGCACTCCAACCTGGGCAACAGAACGAGACTCTGTCTCCAAAAAAAAAAAAAGAAAAGTTCTCCATTCTATGACTCATCATGGAAAAAATAAAATGATCTAAATTAAATAGATTATATATTGATGTGGTGACTTCTAAATTGCTAAAATAGTTTATAAACAATGTTTTGTTTGTCAAACCCATATTCCTGGGAAGACAATTAAAATCTCAGGTACATTATACTTCCTGATGAGCCATTTAAATATTTATAGAGGGATTTCATTCAATTGTCATTTTCAGTGAATATTTTCTAGTTGCATAAATGTTTTCCCATGCAAGAGGGCTGATGTTACAGCAGTAGCTCATTATGCCACAGTGTATTTTTACCAGGTAAAAAAAGCTTTTCATGGTTCACTGATTAAGGACAATCAACCCCTCCATAATATAAAACCCAAAAATTGGATCTTCTGAGAATGTCAAAGAAAAGCTGCCCTTGACATCCATACTGCAGCAAAACTTCAGGACCTTAAACTTTGGTTTTATAATCTCAACTCAGAAGCATCCCTCCACACTCTTGGAACTGTACACCCATTGGAAGCCTTAAGATAAAGCTAACTAGGAAAGTTTCTCCCAAGAAGAAGATGGCATCCTTGATGTGAACAGCTTTTTGCTAAGATCATCAATCAAGACTTCTCTCCTATCATGATACTCTTATTTTGGAATTTTCCCCTTGCTTATGCAATTATGAACAATAGAAGTGAAAAGGGGTCTGTTATATGCATTCATAGGGTATACTTTTATTTGTGAGGGATTTCACAGCCTGCCTTATACACAAATAACTTTATGCTGTGATATATGGAAAATGAAGGCCCAATATAAGTGAGAAATTTTAATGGTACATATGTTGCCACATAATCAGTCAGAAACAGAACATTGGTCCACTCCCCTTAACCAATTGTCATGGGTTAAACAGAACATTGCCATGAGATCCAAACTCTTCTGAAGGGCATCATTTGTTTGGTCCTTTTTTCATGGTTTGGAGTAAAATGAGGCAATATTTAGAAATTCATCCCTTATGATAGGTTCTATAGCAAATTCTAATGTAAGGGCTATGGTTACATAACGGACTTAAATTATCTTGTGAAAGTTAAGCTCAATAATTGAATTGCTGTAGGTTACTTACTGGCTAAACAGAGAAGTAGTTTTGCAGCTGTTGGCAATTGTTGGTCATGGAGAAATACATCATATCAGGTATTACATAGATTCAGGTGTAGGGAACTAAAGACGAGACTGCTTATTTAAAAGAAGACTCTTTATCTAGATCATTCTTTGATCTATTTGATTTTAGTTGGTTTGGTTTATGGAGATACTGGCTAATGAGCATATTCCAAACTCTTTGTATTATCCTCATGATGTTCATAATAGTATTCTCCCTGGTGTACTGTATTCTCTCAAAAATGTTAAATGCATGCATGCAGCCCTATTTAGAATGTCAAATGGTCTCTCTTCAACTAGAATGACAAGAGCTAAAATAAATGTGTGACCATGAAGGCACCATAACCTCTGAATGATGTGCTGAGACTGGAAACCCTAAGTGATGGTAACTGAGAGTGGCACTAAGGCCCTAAGTTTTGGTCACATTCTCACCTAAATGAGAACCTGACCAAAAGGGTGGAATTTTTAAACAAATTATGAGAGGCCATTGTTTTGGACTGAGCTCATGCACCAGGCCCCAACAGACCAGACCAAACCAAAATGGAGTCACTCATACTAAATGTGGCATAATCAAACTAAGACTTTAAGGAAACACATAGATCCTAGGAGAGACCAGGTTGTTTTTCCTCCTGTAAACAGGACATTCCAGCATAAGGAGGTATCTTCTACTCCAACCCTTTCAAAAAGAAATTAACCTGAAGTTCTTGTTTCTGCCTTACAAAACCAACTCTCCTGCTCTTTCCCAGTGCGTTTAAAGACCAAATAAGTACATTTATGATGCTGATACTGACATCAATGATTAAAGTTTTGATCAATCTCAAAATTGAGAGGATGATGAAAAAGGGGGAATTGCTAAATCAAGTTTAGCCTAAAGCTGTCTCCTTACATATTTTAAGTTCAGCCCAAAGGTTTCTATGTACATCATGAACTATAACCTAAAAGGGATTATAAACATACGTTAGCCTACTCTTGTGCCAATCACCAAGCTTTAAACAATCGTATGTGGCCAAATGTTCAAACCATGTTCATATAAGGCACACACAGAACCATAACCAATCTGAAAGTTTCCATACCCCACTTCCATTTTGTGTACGTTGCTTTCCTTTTTCTGTCTATAAATCTTCCACCAAGTGGCTGTGCTGGAGTTGCTGAGCCTACTCTGGCTTAAAAGACTGCCCGATTTGTGAATCATTCTTTGCTCAATTAAACTCTTTTAAATTTAATTTGGCTAGTTTCCTTTTTGAACAGTTTTAACATTCTAATTTGTCTTCCTATTCTAATGTCATACACAAATTATAGAATTCATCAATATTCTCCTTCAGAGCTTCTGTACATTATTAATAAAAGAGATGTTTGTGACATGATATTGGCAAGTATATTCTAGGTACATAAGGACCTGAAATCAGCACCATCTATGTGAAGTGAGGTTCTTCAATCAGTTAAAGATCAACCAAATATTATCACTTAGCTCAGATCTTTCCATCTTTTCCAGAAAGACACATTAAAACTGACAAAATGCAAACATACTATACCATTTCCCTGATGTGTAAGTCTAGAAGCCCAATCAAAAAATAAAGTTGTTGACTAGTGTTACAAAATTAGTAAATTGTTATACTGTTACAAACTGTAAAAGAGTCAACAATTTAATGGTTCATCTTGTAATTGTACTAAAATCAGGAAAGATGTCACCAAAACTCCCTTCCCTTTTCATGAAAATTAGGGAAATGGTTTTCTACATTCAGCATTGACTGACATGATCACAAGGTGAAGTCCCACAGCAGGCCATCTGCAAGCTGAGGAGCAAAGAAGCCAGTTAGAGTCTCAAAACCTCAAAAGTAGGGAAGCCTTCAGTTTGTGGCTGAAAGCCCAAGAGCCATTGGCAAACCACTAGTGTAGGCCCAAGAGTCCCAAAGCTGAAGAACTTGGAGTCTGATGTTCAAGGTCAGGAAGCATCCAGCACAGGAGAAAGATGGAGGCCAAAAGACTTAGCCACACCAGAGGGGCCCTAGAAATTTTACTGAGGTAGAAGGTCCCTGAATTTTAGTTGGGTTTATTTCCCATCCTCTGACACAAAAATGTCTCACCAATAAGTCCAGTGTGTTTGCTACTTCTCACTCACTGGATCCAATCAGCATAATGTCATCAAGGTAATGGACTAGTATAATATCTTGTAGAAAGGAAAAGTGATCAAGATCTCTTCAAACAGAATTATGACACAAAACCTGAGCATTGATATACCCCTGAGTATATCAGTATACTAAAACAGTGAAGGTATATTGCTGGCCTTGCCAGTTGAAGGCAAATTGCTTCTTAGGGCCTTTTGGATGGGAATGGAGAAAAAAAGGCATTTACCAAATCAATGGCCGCATACCAGGTACCAGGAGATGTGTTAATTTGCTCAAGCAATAAAACCATATCTGGTACAGCAGCTGCAATTGAAGTCACCACTTGATGAAGCTTATGATAATCCATTGTCATTCTTCAAGACCCTTCTGTCTTCTGCACAGGCCAAATAGGAGAGTTGAACGGGAGTGTGGTGGGAATCACCACCCCTTCATCTTTCAAGCCCTTGATGGTGGCACTAATCTCCATAATCCCTCTAGGGATGTGGACATTGTTTTGAATTTACCATGTTTCTAGGTAGATGCAGCTCTAATGGCTTCCATTTGGCCTTTCCCACCATAATAGCCCTCACCCTACCATTCAGGGAGCCAATGTGGGGATTCTGCCTGCTGCTAAGTATTTCTATGCCAATTATGGATTCTGGCACTGGGGAAATGACCACAGGATGAGTCCAGGGACACAATGGACCCAGTGTAAGTCACACCTGAGCTAAAACTCCATTAATTATCTGACCTCTATAAGCTCCTACTTTAACTGTAGGACCACAATGATGTTTTGGATCCCCTGGAATCAACATCAGCTCAAAGCCAGTGTCCAGTAGTCCCCAAAAGGTCTGATAATTTCCCTTTCCCCAGTGCACAGTTATCCTGGTAAAAGGCCTGAGGTCTCCTTTGGGAGGGATGGGAGAAAGATTAACAGCATAAATTGTCAGTAGTGTAGTGGAGTCCTTCCTCAAGGGGAGCCAGCCTCCTCTTCATTCAAGAGGTCCTGGGTCTGTAAACTGGGGCAAGTCTGGAAATTGATTGAGGGGCTTTGATTCTCTTGTTTTTATAATTCAAACTAGTCTTTTGTCCATTCAACCTAGAAGTTTTCTGGTTAAATAAATTAAGAATGCAGTAGGCATTCTATCAGTTTCATTTCTAGGAGAACCATGAATAATCAGCCAATGCCAGAGCACTGCACCAGTCAGACTATTCTAATTGCTGCTTTGCCTCTGCTGTCCATTACAGTAACTATGCCCACCTTGCCTTGATGGTTAAGTGCTGCCACTTGGCCCCTGCCACCTCAGGGACCAATTATTCCAACTGCATTTAAATTTTGTAGTTGAGTGGGATCTTGCAGTTCCTACTGTAAGATCTGGCATACAGAGAAGAGCAATTAGAGCTCTTCAAGGATGCAGGTGCTCCCCTCATAAATCTGCTTCACAAAGTATTGGTAAAGGGTATGTCTTCTGGACCCTCCCAGCTGGGATGAGTAGGTCTAAAGTGACTAATCCAATCCAGCATCTCAATCTCCCTAAGCCTTTGGATCCCTTCCCATACATTAAACCACAGGAGATCAGGCATTTCCAGCTCACTCACAGTGGGCCATCTTTTAATTCATACTTCAGCTAACCAAGCAAATAAATAAAAACAGAACTATTACCTTTCTTACCTCCCTGAGCTGAAACATTAAATGCAGAGTCCCTACTTGGTGGGCCCAAATCAATAAATTCAGCCTGATCCAACTCTATGCTTCTTCCACCATTATCCTACACCCTTAATATCCATTCCCATGCCTGTTTCTCCAGATTTCTGTTTATATAAATCAGAAAACTCAAGTGGTTCTTTCGAGTGTAGCACCACCTCATGGGTCGCACTCTCAAGCTCACCTCTAGGGGCCCGCTGGGACTTTAGTCTAGTTATAGGTCTAGAAGCAAACAGGGATGTTGGGGGTGGCTCTTGAGGGGAATCAACATTGTTTTGCCTGGCAACTGCCTCAGGGGAGGTTATCACTGTTGCCTCAGGCAGTGCATTGTTAATCTCCTCAGACAAAGGTGGAAAGGCTGATGGCAGCCTGGGTGGGAGAGGGGATGTTACCACCACTGGGGGGTGGGGAGGCCATTTCCTCTGGCAAAAAAAAGCTCATTAGAATTTAGGATTTCAGTGCCCCCCAGCTTTATCAGGGTCCTCCCACTCTTCCCCATTCCAAGTTGCAGGGTCCAGTTCTTTGCCAATCAGTGCCCTCACTTCAACAGTAGACACCTGGACCTGAGGAGGCTGTGCACACACCTTTCTTTTCCTTTTTTCTTTTTTTTTGAGGGAGTCTCGCTCTGTCACCCAGGCTGGAGTGCAGTGGCATGATCTCAGCTCACTGCAACCTCCACCTCCTTGGTTCAAGTGACTCTCCTGCCTCAGCCTCCCGAGTAGCTGGGATTACAGGTGCCTGCCACTATGCCCGGCTAATTTTTGTATTTTAGTAGAGACAGGTTTTCGCCACGTTGGCCAGGCTGGTCTCAAACTCCTGACCTCAAGTGATCTGCCCACCTCAGCCTTTCAAAGTGCTGGCATTACACACATAAGCCACCAGGCCTGGCCTGTGCATGCACCTTTCACTGCAAGTTAGCCACTTACATAATCAGAGCTTGTATATGATTTTTCCACAGTTTCAGCTCTTTCTTTACAGGACATACGACTCTCACTCAAGGCAATCTTAACAGATCTGAGGCTCATTATGTGCTTCTGGAACTGGGAGATAAAATCCCTGAGTTCATTTTCTTTCATCTCTCTTGTCTAGTGAACTTAGGAGCAACCAACCAACTTCCTTAGGTTCCTTGGTTCTCCACATATGATCAAAGGTATTATGTATAGAGTCACTAAACTGCCTCTCATGAGCAGTGAATCAGGATTATTAACTGCATTTATTTTGCATAACTCTCTAAAGAGTTCACACCAATGACTATCAGTGTTCTCTGTACTTTTAGAAGTAGATCCCTTAGTAGCATTTTTGGTCTCAATCACATTAAGCAGCCAACTCCAGAACCAGAAACCCCCAAACAAACTAAGGAATCCATCCTTAAAATTCTGTTCCACTAGAATGACTCCCAATACCAAAATCTCTATTAGTCAGGGTTCTCTAGAGGGACAAAACTAATAGGATAGATGTATATATGAAAGGGAGTTTATTAAGGAGTATTGACTCACATGATCACAAGGTGAAGTTCCACAACAGGTCGTCTTCAAGCTGAGGAGCAAGGAAGCCAATCTGAGTCCCAAAACCTGAAAAGCAGGGAAGCCAACAGTGCAGCCTTTAGTCTGTGGCCAAAGGCCCAAGAGCCCCTGGCAAACCACTGGTGTATGTCTAAGAGTCCAAAAGCCAAAGAACATGGAGTCTGATGTTCGAGAGCAGGAAGCATCCAGCACTGGAGAAAGACAGAGTTCAGAAAGCTTAACCAGTCTTCTCTTTTCATGCCTGCTTTTATGCTGACAGCTGATTAGATGGTGCCCACCCAGATTGAGGGTGGGTCTGCCTTTTCCAGTCCACTGACTCAAATGTTAACCTCCTTTGGCAACACACTCATAGACACACCCAGGAACAATACCTTGCATCCATCAATCCAATCAAGATGAAACTCAATATTAACCATTCAATGCTTTATATCATTCTTTTCTCTGACTGCTTCAGCTAGGACCTCTAATACTATGTTGAATAATAGTAGGTGACATTGGATATCCTGGTTTTGTTCTAGATCTTTGGGAAAAGGCTTTCTGTTCTCCCTATTCATTATGAGACTAGCTGTGTGTCTGTCCTATACGGCTTTTATCATGTTGAGTTATGTTTCCTCTATACCCTATTTTTTAGGTTTTTATCATGAAGTAATGTTTCACTTTATTGAATGCTTTTCCAGCATCAATTGAAATACTGATTTTAATCCTTCAATCTGTTGATATGATGTATCACATTGATTAATTTGCATATGTTGAACCATCCTTGCATCCCAGGGATAAATCCTACTTGGTAATGGTGAATAAGCTTTCTAATATACAGTTAGCTAGTATTTTGTGGAAGATTTTTGCATCAGTATTTATCAGAGATATTGGCCTGTAGTTTTTTTCTTTTCTATCTCTTTGTCTGATTTTGCTAACAGGGTAATATTGGCCTCATAGAATGTTTAAAAATTTTCCTCATCCTCTATTTTTTGGAAAAGTTTGAATTGGGTTGTTATTAGTTATTCTTTAAAAGTTTGGTAGAATTCAGCAGTGAAGCCATCAGGTCCAGGGGGTTTCACCATGTTGCCCAAGCTGGTCTGGAACTCCTGGATTTGAGCAATCCACCCACTTCAGCCTCACAAAGTGCTAGGATTACAGGCATGAGCCACCAAAATGCTGGGATTACAGGCATGAGCAACTGCACCCAGCCTGAAGTTTCAATCAAGCAAAACTGCTTCCTTGAAGACTATTCTGAGAAATACTTGACCCTTAGCCATTTTCCTGTATTGGGAAAGCAATGTGTTTTTAAACTACTCTTGAGTAATAAACATCACTTTGCAGGGCCAAAACAAAGATCATAGATAGAAAAAGAAAGTTTTTCCAATTTAGCTTTTAAGAGACATTTTGGTGAAAGAGTATTCAAAACAGCCTATTTCTATTCATTCTGGACAAATTTAAAGCACAAATTTGAAAAGCATATTTTTGTTGTTTACTTATTAGAATGAAAGCATGAGCGATTGGAACAAAGTTTGGTCATGTGATATTGGGAAAGCTGACATACTAGAAAATAAAAAGTAGGAAATGCCTCAAACATAATTAGCCAGATAAGTTCGACAGAGACCTCTGCAGCTATAAAGAGGTGGACTGAATTCAATAAGAAAGTTGTGAAGGAATACACAAGTAATTGTTGCTTTAAGTAATATATTTCCCTTTTCTTTTAAATGTTTTATTCTGGCATCTCTCCTGTGGTCTCAGGGTTCTTTGGAATGGCTTGGATATGGGGTAGAGGTGCAGAGTAAAAAGGGAGAATGAAGGAAAACCACTGCATGCAGGATTTATTATAATTTAAAATTGTATGATGCTTTAGAACAATTGAGCTATAAATTCATACAGTTCTTTTAGTGCATTTCAGGAGGAAGAATACCCAATTTCCCTGATGTGTATTTTAAATATATTTGTTTCACCATAATACACATGGCAAGTATGCTGAATGGGTGAAGATTAGTTAACATCAGAATGAAACTTCAAAGGAAGCTTTGTATCTTCCAGATTTGTTCATGAACTAATTTTGCACACTCCTCCCCACCTTACTCTTAATGGTGACTTTTTTGTGCTTTTATCTATTTTTACAAAGTGTCAACTAGGGAGCTGCTGATTGAATCAGTTGCTTTTCAATTAGTCACTCTCTGAGATTTGCTACATTCAACTAATTACAAAGTATCCTTCAGAAAGTCCCTTAAGAAAGAAATTAGGTATTATTTCCTTTCTAAATAGAGAATGGTCTTTGGTGTACTTAACCTCAAAGTGAATTTTACAAAGAAAATTACACATATTTGCTAGTTATCTGAATGCACTTTTTAACATCAGAGGACTAATACAGTTCTGGAGTTTTAAATGACACAAACAAAGTCTTTCAATATACACCTATAAGGTGACCAGGTGTCTTGGTTTTCTCAGGGCTGTCCCAGTTTTAGAACTGGAAGTCCTTCATTACAGGAAACTCCTGAGTCTGGGGAAAACCTGGATAGTTGGTTATCTCATTGTATGGCTAAAATGGAGAGATGTGGACTGAATGGCAGTGCAGACACATAGATTCAGAATTCATAGAACATATTCAATGACTGTCGTGATGCAGCATTTTACCTTTTTATCAATTTCTTGGATGTATATACTGTGTACATACTGATCAAAGATACATGTAGTTGACTGGTATTGGTGGCTCACGTCTGTAATCCTGGCACTTTGGGAGGCCAAGGCAGGAGAATTACATGAGCTCAGGTCTTGGAGACCAGCCTGGGCAAAATAGCAAGACCCACCCCCCACCACTCCCCACCCACAGCCTCTACAAAAAACTTAAAGAAAAAATAGCCAGGCATGGTGGTGCATGCCTGTGATCCCAGCTACTCAGGAGGCTGAGGCAGGAGAATCATTTGAGCCTGGGAGACTGGGGCTGCATTGAGCTGAGATCCTGCCACTGAACTCCACCCTGAGCAACACAGCGAGACCCTGTCTGGGAAAAAAAAAAAAAAAAAGTACATGCAGTATACATATTGAAGGGAGACGGAAATAAAGCTAAAATTAACAGGTAAAATGTTAGATCAAGATCCCAAAATATTTACCTTTGCTCCCGCTGTTAGTACTTTGTAATAAAACTTCTAGATAAAATTTAAAACTTTTATAAAAAAGTTACACAATTGGATTTGTGATAAATGTGTCACAGGTTAAGAATAAACTGATCACTTACACTCAGAAATGTTCTCACTTGTCTAGTGAAATAGTGGAGTGGCCTTGAGTTCCATTTGCGTGAGGCATTGGCCCATCTGGAAGGCATCATAAAGGAAGAGTTAGGGCACCAAGCTTAAATCAGTTACAAAGCCTTAGTTTTCAGAAATAATATGTGTTTCTGAGAATAGAATAGTGTTTGTTAACTGAATTTGTTTTTCACTTAGTGTTATATTTGCCTAAATCCTATGAAGAGCTGGTAGTTTGGGAGAAGAGACTGTTAAGTAAAATTTGCAAACAATATTTCACTAAAGCACATGATAAAGGAAAGACTGCAAACTGGTAGCTGTCAGTGCAAATATAGCCCACAGATACATTTTGTTTGGCTCACATGTTTTTACAAATTGATTAAATAAATCACAGGAAGCCTTGTGGTTGATGGGACAGTTCTGTATCTTGATCGTGTGGTAGTTACAGAAATGTACACACGTGAAAAAAATTACATTGAATCACACACAGGCAAAGCAGTGCACGTAAAGCTAATGAAATATAAATAAGCTTTACAGATTTTCCTGGTTGTGTCAATTTCCTAGTTTTAGTATCGTATTAGAGTCATGCAAAATGTTACCATTGAAGGAAACATGTCCTATATACCATAAGACCTCCCTGCACATATTTTGTAACTTCCTATCAATGTATAATTATTTCAAAATTTTTAAAAAGTTAAACGCCATGTTTCAGAAAAAAAATTGACATAGTAATTGCTGTACAATTTTCACACCTCATTATTAGATTTTATATTCTATAAGCCTCTCAGCCCCCAACAAAGCTCTACAATGAGAATTGAACAAACCACTATATAAGCAAAGAAACAAAATACACAAAATCTTAACTATTAATTTCAAAATCCACTGGTCTGAGAGAAAAAGGACAATATGCATATTTACAGAATATATTCTACTCCCTGAAGATTAAATAATAAACACCAAAAACTTGAAAAAGAGTGGGAGGATCACATGGATAAAAATAATCTGAGACCAAGAAAGAATAAGCTTCAACTAACCAAGTGATTTTAATGGCCCTCCTCAGGATGCCACATAGAAATGGAATCAGAACCCTGTTATCTTTTTTTGTTACTATCTGTTAAAAACCCATAACAGTGTGATCTAACTAGGAGTTATGTTCCTTTTTTCTTCAAAACTCTGCTTAATCCCCTGCCTTTCAAATGAACTATCCTGTGTTGATAACAGCTGTTTCCAATGCCTGGGGCACCATAAACCCTGTAGAATGGAGATATCCTTAACTCCTCAAAAGGTGTTGGTGATACAAAGAGAAAGGAAAACATTCAGATCCCTCAAGCCGGCCCTTGTCAAGTATATCCAGAATAAAACCCAAGAGGGATTCTCTGAAGTCCCATTACAATGCTGCAACATACCAAACCAATTACAGCTAAGATTGAAAAATGTATTCATGTATTCAACAAATATTTTTGATGAATTACTATCTGCCAGGCACTATTCTAAGCACTGGTAATAAACCAATAAACAAAAGAGACAATACTCCCTGCTTATATGGAGCTTACATTCTAATGCATCTGTTTCCAGAGGAAGAGTTGTTAGTTCAAAAACAATCAAATCACTAAAATACATAGGCATATTAGATCATGATAAATATTGTTAAGAAAAAGACAGGAAATATTTTCTTTTTCTTTCTTTTTTTTAAGAGTCTTGCTCTGGTGCCCAAGCTGGAGTTCAGTGATCTTGGCTCACTGCATCCTCTGCCTCCCAGGTTCAAGTAATTCTCCTATCTCAGCCTCCCGACTAGCTGGGATTACAGACACCCTCCATCACATCTGGCTAATTTTTGTATGACAGGAAGTATTTTCAGCATGGTAAAGAGGAAGGCAAGCTTAATTTTATGTAGGCTTTTAAAAATTACCAGGACAGGCCCTATGTATATAGAAGGAAAATATTTCTTAAAAAATGAAGATTGAGGGAGTGAGGACATGATAATATGTGGGAGAAGCACATTCCTTATACAGCAAGTGCAAAGGCCCTGAAGTGTGATTTGTCTGTTGTGTTTCAGGTACAGTAAGAAAGTCACCGTGTCTCTATCAAAGTGATGGAGACAGTAGTCAAAGATGAAAGTCAGAGTTAATGGGGGGTTTGTGAAGTTAATGGTATCTATTCAAGTCCAACTTCCAGATAAGACAAAACATAACCACAACCCTATATCATTTTGATAATTTAGATGCCAACTCCCAGCAGAACCAGAGAGACAGTCCCAACTTCCCATCTCATTTTATCCAGTGTTGCAGTGGGTCAAATGCCCAGGATGAAATAATTTTCTTCAGCCATATTTAGTTCTTTTCAGACCTAGTATTTTTATTTTTTACTATATGTAGCCAGGAACCAGTTTCTTCACCTAATCCTATGTTGAGTCAACCAGTCTGAACTAAGATTGTTTTCCTGAAAATATTTTACTACATGTATATTTGCAGATTGTAAAAATAGAATTAGGTAACATTTAAAGAAAGAAAGATTTTTTGCTTATTATTCAGATTAGAAAGTAAAACTATCTCTATTTGCAAATGACTATATCTTATGAAAAATCCTAATACAATAAAAATCATAATAAATTGAACAAAGTTGCAGGACACCAGATCAATTTACAAAAATCAACTGTATTTCTATGTAGTTGCAAAGAACAATTCAGCAATAAAAACAATTCCATTTAAAACAGAATCAAAACAATGAAATACTTAGGAATACTTGACTTATCCAAGTAAGAAACACAAAACTTGTACTATGAAAACTACGAAACAGTGTTTAAAGAAATTCATAATAAATGAATAAAAGGAGCGACATCTAATGTTGATGGATTAAAAAACTTAACGTTAAGATGCCAATACTCTCTCACAAGTCCCTATTATCATACAAAATTAATACCAAATGAACCACAGGGTTAAATGTAAAAGCTAAATACAGAAACTCAGAAGAAAATCCATGTTCATGAATATTTTGTTAGAAGTGAAAAAGATCCGAGTTACCCGGAGTTACCTGTGGCAAATCCGTACGCACTCACAGCAACTTCAGTCCTTGCCTTCTCAGAGGAAAGAATTTGACTGAAAGGCATAAAGCAAAAAAAAAAAAAAAAAAAAGAAAGAGAGAGACTGAGGCAAGTTACAGAGCAGGAGTAGAAGTTTATTTTTAAAACCCTTAGAAAAAAAGGAAAGAAAAGAAGGTGCACTTGGAAGAGAACCAAGCGAGCACATAAGGTTAGAGAGAGGTCAAGTGCCCCATTTAACTGTGATCCCAGGACTTTTATAAGCTCACCTCTTTCCCATGATTCTTCCCTTAGGGTGGGCTGCCTACATGCGCAGAGCCCTCCTTACCCTTTGGAAGTGAGCACACACAGTGTGTTTAGGGAGTTATATGTATGACCATCAGAGGCTTTCTTCCTTTTTCCAGTGGTATGAACCCGGAAGATCATTCTTTGCCATTTTTGTCTCTTAATATGCAAGCTCAGGAATTTGCTTCTCCCTGGGGCCTGCATTCAATTATCATTTTGGTGTTAACAGGTGTGGACCATCAGGAAATGGCCTCTCCCTGGTGTTGCTAAATTTTCATTTTTAGAGAGGCAATCTGATAATTGCTGAAACATCACCCCACATTCTAGTGGGTTGGGGGAGAGCCCTCTCCTGCCCCTGCTCATGCCTAACTACCTGTAACAATTTGATCTTAAATTTTCTTCTATGAGTTTTATACTTTTATACTTTCGTCCTTAGTTTTGGACCCAAGATCCACTTGGAGTTAATGAAACTATCTTTACAAGGTTAACAAGAATTACATGCCAGGTTCTGGGCAGAAATATAGTTATAATTAAGCATTAATTAGGTATGGATGAAAAGAGTCCAAATCTTTAAAATATTTGAAGAGATTTATTCTGAGCCAAATATGAGTGACCAATGGCCTAAGGCACAGTTTCAAGAGTTTCCCCAGAAGGTCATACTTCACTATTTTGTTTCTTAATGTGCATGGCCAGGTTGCTCCCCGCTGGCGTCTACATTCAATTAACACTTTGATGTTAACAGCTGCGGGTCATCAGGAGATTGGCTCTTCCTGGAGCCCTGGCTCTGGCTGTATGATAATTGTTGAACCATCATCTGACATTCCTAGTGGGTAAGGGAGAAGAGCCTTCTCCTGTTCAGCTCATGCCCATCTAACTACCTGTAACATACCGAATTTATCTTTTAATCATTATACACTCACTTTCTTTGTCTTTATTGTTTTTAAGTTTGTTTTGTCTAAGTCTTGCTACTCCTCCTCACTTTTGGTTTTCATTTGTGTGGAATGCCTTTTTCCATGCCTTTACTGTGATTCTCTATGTAGCTTGGTTGCTGATATTGGCAACAGTGCATCAAGCATGTGGGTAGGTGGGTTTTCTGGCTCCTGGAAGTGGGTGTGATGTGGACAATGGCTGTAGCAGTGGTGAGGCAACCCACCGGACCCAAAGCAATTCATGCTGGTGTTGGCAGTGGCTGTGAAAGGCTGGGTGAGCCATTCTTCTGGCTCACAGGTGGCTTATGTGGGTGGGCACTAGCTGTTGTGGTATTGGCAGTTTTGGTAGGCCTGACCTCAGACCTTTGAAGGAATGTTCAGATGTCAATGGTGGTGGGCTTGGCTGTGTGATCCCCAGGTTCCTGCCCAGAGTCCACAAATGCTGAGGGAATGGGTTTGGGCTGGTAGACTTATGCTCAGCTCATCTGGTAGTGTGTTCATGTGCTGGCTATGATAGGCAGAGGTGAAGATGTCCCCAGGTCACTGGCAGAATGCTCAGGTGGGGCCAGTGGTGACTACACTGTGAGCCTGCCTCCAGGGAGTATGAGGTCACTATCAGTGGGAGCAGCATAGGCAGGCAGCTATGGAGCTCAGTTTGCTCATGTCTTGTTTCTGCAGGTGCTTGAAGCCACTGGCAGCAGCAGAAGCAGGGGCATATTTGTCTTTAAGGCATGTGAAAGTGTTCAGCCTCCCCTTTTCCTCCTTGGCCTAGTGGCATCTGTGGCATTGGCCCCAGGTCAGGACATAGTCCTTTGGGGCTATGCTTTCAGACTGGCACTGGCTGCAGGCCACTCAACAGAGAGGGTGGGACCATTCTCAGTGCAAGCTTCATAGACAGGCAGCTGTGAGATATGCGGGTTTCTCACATCTCAGTCCCACAATAGCCTGCCTATCATCTTTCTCCTTTTTTGCTTTTGGTGCCTTCTATCACTTCTCTATTGAATTTCAGTGTTCTCTCTTACATGACCGATTAGAAGTGTGAATAATTGCTTGCTGTGTTGGTTCCTCTCTATGGAAGGGTCACATACTAGCTGCATTTAGTTAACTATCTTGCCTTTTCCTCAAAATAAAGCACCTGCTAATCTTATTAAGTATCCCTTTTATGTCATAGTTTTTCTATTTTTGCTTTCAAGATTTTCTCTTTATTTATCTATTACATTAATGTGGCTGTGGTATGTCTAGATGGGGAAGTCTTTGAGTTTCTTCTACTTGGAGATCTTTAAGCTTCTTGCATGTGTAATAAAATATCTCATAAAATTTGGAGAGTTTTCATACAATATTTATTTAACTATTTTTTCTTCCCTTTTCATTTTTTTTCTCTTCTGGGATTCCTCTTAAACATTTGTATGCTTTATGGTATCACACAGATCTCTCAGGATCTGCCTATTTCTCTTCATTTTTTCACTTTGCTTTTCAGACTACATAATCTTAATTTTCATTTTTTTATTCTTTATTTGCTAGCTAATACCTGTTTCTGAGCCCTTCTAGTGAATTTTTTATTTCAATCCCCTTCAAAGAATTTCTATTTGATTATTTCAAATAGAAATAATCAATTTCAAATAGAAATAGTCTCTACCTGTTTATTGAAATTTTCTGTTTCGTAACACTTTGGTCTCATACTTTTTAGGCACAATTTTCTTTACTCTTTTGTTGGGAAAAAGCTGAGTGTTGGGAGGGAAACTGAGACAGGGCTTGCATGATGTCCTCTGCAATGTGTCTAGACTTGCTGGCTCCATGCTTCTAGCCCTCCTAGGCTCCCAGATCAATTGTATTCCCAGTATCTCAAGTAGCAGAACACGTTCCTTATAAATGCTAAACTGTCACAGCTGTAGATCATGCACCTGCCCTTTTGACCTCCACATTCTCACCACCTGTTTCTTTGCTGGATTACCAATAAATAGCGTGGGCTCCCAGAGCTCGGGGCCTTCACAGCCTCCATGATTGTGATGGCTCCCTGCTTCCCACTTCTCTCTCTCAGACTGTCTTTTTCTCAATCCTTTGACTCTGCCAGAATTTGTCAATCCCACGACATGGTGTTGGGTCTGATCACCCCAACACTCTTTTAAAAATATTTTTAATAGCCTACATAGTCTTTTGCCTACTCAGTCCACAATCTGGACCCCTAAGGGACTTTTGCTTTTGATTATCTTCTTTATATGTAGCATACTACCCTGTTTTTTTCCCATCTTTCTTAATTTTTGGCTGAAAACTTGACATTTTACTAATTAGATGAAATACTGTTGTAAGTCTGCTATCAGCTTCTTTTTCACCCACATGATTTGTGGTTGTTGCTGGTTTGTTCTCATTATTGCCATCTTTCTTATTAGCACTTATTGGCAGCCTTAGTGAACTAAGTAGTTTATCCCTGATTGTGGAGCCACTGAATACTCTGCTAGCTGTTTTCTTCTTGTTTTATTTTTAAGCCTGTCTTTCTTGGTGTCACACCTGAGTCAATATAGTTTATTGCTCAGCCAAGAATTTGTCAGATTTTCTTAAATACCTTGCTTTTATATCCTCCACTTTTTTCTCCCCTAAAGGGATATATGTAAGAAAGAACACTTTAAAACTTCAAGCAGTTTCCCAGACTGCCTTAGGATTCCCTTTTTGCTTGTACCCAATCTCAAAGTCATCCACAGGTGAGTAATTGGAGCCTTCTCCTTTCACAAATATTTTCTGGAAATATGCATAACCGTCTACATGAGTGAATCCTATTATATTGCCTGTATCATGTCAGAGCTTTCCAAATTATTTTTTTATTATCATTTAGCTTTCCAGTATATTCTTTTACATTCCTGGCCAGGCTCTAGTTTGCCACATCTTAAATCAGTCTTAGGCAGCTGAGATGTTGCTTGAGTTTGCTATAATTTGAATAACTGTCAAATAAGACAATATATTCACTTTGAGAATAGTGATTTTTTGGGAACACACAGGTTTTGATGAAATATTAACTATATTACAGGGGTGACGCTTTTAACAGAAATACAAAAGATACCAAATTTCTCCAATGTCAGCAATGCCATCAGATTTTGGCCACTGCACTACTAAGCATGGGCGTGAAGGGTTGTAGGATAAGCACAAATTAAAATGTTATAAATTCAACTATCTTACTGCGTGGGGTTCAGTAGTTTTCTCTGGGTTAGATCATTTGCAGTTTGTTCTATGACTTTCATTAATTGCTAGAGTTCTGTAATGGTTTGTTTCATTTGTTTTACCACATTTTAACGGTTTTGCGAGGACAGCAAGTGAACCAAGGTCCCCACTCTACTATTCTGGAAGTCGATCAATCAAGAGAGTTTTTTTTAAGCTGGATAAGATGTTTGAGTAGATGACTACTCTCTTGCTTTGAACTCTGAGATTCCATGCTTTTGTAACTTAAAATGTGCCCCTGTGAAAATAAAATATGTATTCTAAAGCAAGCCTTCACATATAAATGAAGCTGGGGATTTGTTAATATTACCTTATAAAAGAATGAGTATGAATTGTTTCCATTTCTGGATGAAGTTATTTAAGGGCTTTGGGAACAGAATAATCCACTCATTTAATTTAATTTTTTATTACTATTACGATTCTTCCAACATGGTGTCTATTACTTCGAAGAGAATAATTAGTCAATGCACATGATACCAGATTTAGAATCCCAGAAATAAAACATTCTACCACATCTCTGTGTTTGGATAGATAAAAAGGAAGCTGACACACAACAACCCACTGAAGGTTTGACAGCTGGTCACATCCAAACCTTGGTTTCAAAACCCTCTTTAGTTCCACAAACAATGTGGAGAAAAGGGTGGTTTCCATTTAGTGATAAAGTAGCATTTGCATTTATTGGAAATACACTAGGTTTATATGGCCAAAACATAAAAGTAAAAGTAAAACAAAAAAACAAAACAGTGGTAAAGTTAATCTTTTTGCAGTCAATATTAGGCATAAAATGCAGTAGTGAGCTTTTTAAAATTAAATATAACAAATCAGTAATTTGGTCCCACCACCTGACAATTAGGCATGCTACACCTTGTGTTTTGTCTGTCTAAAATTACATGAAGCCCATGTATTTAAAAATGTGATCTGAGAGGCAGTTTGTTTACATCTCTACCCTTTTTAAAGTCACAAGTACAATTAGGCTCTCTAGTTAGCTGACTGGAATTCATAGATGAGTGAACAACAATTAAAAACCAAGATTAATCAAATTACCATAAGTATATCATCACGAACAAATAATCATGTAAATATTGACTGAATTTTGAGCAAATCATGACACATTTTATTTTTCACATTGCTGGGGGATTGGAAAAAATATTCCACAAATAGGACTAAATATCCTCAAAACCTCTACAATCAGCTTTCCCCAACACCATCTGGACATTATATAATACATTCACAGTCCTTTGATGCATCATGGACATTTCATTGGAAAAGTTGTATGTGCATCTGTGTATATATGTGTGACTATGTATAATAGTCCTTGTAATATAGTGATTTTAGTCCAGTCAGCTAATAATCCACTCAGTGATTCCACTCCACTGAACTACGTAACCAACTTTAGAGCTTGGCTAGCAACTCAGCTACTTTCTGGAAATGCAGAGAATTCACACAGCCCTGCACTCAAACAGGAAAGCTTCCTTTCCCTTGGAATCTTTGTAAAGTAAATATGTAGTAGTTCTATACCTACCTTTTTTGCCCAATGATAACACCGAAAGGGGAGAGAACAGAATATATCTTCTCACACTCCAAGATTAGATGTCATACAGTTATATAATTATGACCATATATGTCAGCATAAGAACAAACTATTTTTCTCCCTTTAAACTTTTAAATTATCTCATATATGCATGCCTAATCTGTTTTGAGTCCACCTATGTTACCAGCATATCATATAGAAAATGATTAGTATATCAGGCCACTGTTGTTATAGTTGAGACAGGAAAAAGATAATTTTGCTTTGACAAACCAGTAATTTATTTCTGCAAAATTAATGAGGGATGATCTCACTGAGCACTGTATTTTGCAATTAAAGGAATTTGAAAAATGATCACAACAATCCTAGGATCACTAAATTAAAACTAGTGGCAATGTCCTCTGGCACACAGAGAGGCATGCAACTTATGTAATCTTTTATTTTTTTATTGTGACAAAATATATATGATATCATTTTATAAACTTAAAAGCTTACAATTAAATGATATTAAATATACCCATAATGTTGTATAACCATCATCACTATCTATTCCCAAAACTATTTTAGTATTCTTATAAAAACCTTATACACATTAGACAATTACTCCTTATTCTTCCCATGCCCCAAACTCTAGTCAACCCTATGCTACTTTATGTCTTTATGTATTTACCTATACCTTCTATAAGTGGAATCGTACAATATTTATTCTTCTGTATCTGGCTTATTTTACTTGGCATAATATTTTCAAGGTCCACTAATGCTGTAGCATGTATAAAAATTACATTATTTTCTTTGGGTGAATAATATTCCATTGTATGAATATACAATGTTGGTTTAACTCTTCATTTACGGATGAACATGGGTTTTTTACATCTTTTGGCCAATCTGAGTAAAGCTACTGTAAACATTGTTGTACAAATATTTGTTTGAGTTTATGTTTTCAATTATTTTGTATACATACCTAGCAGTGAAATTGCCAGGTCTTAAGGTGGTTCTAGGTTTAATATTTTGAGAAAATACCAAACTGTTTTCTACAGATGTTGCACTACTTTACATTTCCGACCAGCAATGCATGAGGGTTTCAATTTCTTCACATCCTTTACAACACTTGTTATTTGTTTTATTTTATATTAGCAATTCTAATTGGTGTAAAATGGTATTGTATTGAGATTTTAATTTGCATTTCCCTAATTACTAATGATGTTGGGCTTATTTTTATTTGTTTACTGGCCATTGGTATATCTCCTTTGGAGAAATATCTATCCAAGTCATTTGCCCATTTTTTGCATTGGGTTGTTTTGTTTATGTTGAGCTATAGATATTCTTTATATATTCTGGACATTAATCCCTTACCAGACATTTTATTTGCAGATGTTGTCTCCTATTCTCTACATTGTGTTTTCAGTTTATTGATAACGACCTTTGATGCATAAACTTTAATTGTGAAAACGTCCACTCTATGTTTCTGTTGCTTGTACTTTTTGTGTTATATACATAAAATCTTCACATCTGTGTATATCCATATCCATAATGTCATATCCAATCCAATCCAATGTAGTAAACATTTTCCTGATGTTTATGTCTAAGAGTTTTATAATTTTATATCTCCAGTTTAGGTACTTGAGCCATTTTGAAATAATTTTGTATATACTTTAAGGTCACAGTTCAAATTCATCCTTTTTCATCGGATATTCAACTTTTGTAGCACCATTTATTTAAAAGACTGTCCTTTCTTCATTGAAGGCTCTTGACTTTGTTGTTGAAAATCAATTCACTATATATGTGAAGGTTTATTTCTGAGCTCTCTATTCCATCTTATTGATGTTTATCTGTCCACATGCTGGCACCACCTTGGTTTTTTAATAAACTTTCCTTTTGTGTGTGTGTGTACATATACTTTATCTTTGTAATATGTCACAGACAATTAGAATTTAAGTTAACCTAGTGATTCCTTGCGCATTCTTTTATAAATACTTTTATTGGTACATAATAATTGTACATATTTTTGAGGTACTTATGATATTTTGATACATGCATTCAATGTGTAATCATCAAATAAGGATCTTTAGCATATTGATCACTTAAAACACATATCACTTTTTATGTTGGGAACATTTCAAATCTTCTCTTTCTAGCTATTTTGAAATATACAACAAATGATTGTTAATTGTAGACACCCTACTGTAATATCAAACACTAGAATTTACTCTTTCTGTTTAACTGTATGTTTGTGCCCATTAGCCAACCTCTCTTTATCCCCCTAACCTTCCCAGATTTTTGAATAAATATTTAATTGACAAAAATAATTGTTTATACATCTGGAGGACAATGTGATGTTTCAATACACATATATTATAGAAGGATTTAATCAAGCTAATTGACATATTTGTCACTTCACGAATTTCATTTTTGTGTGTGTGGTAAGAACATCAAAAATCTGTTTTGCAATTTTGAAATAATACATTTTTATTAATTATGGTCATCACACTCCTTGGTATTTACCCATATGGTTTGTAAACTTATGTCAAAAACGAAAACCTGCACGTGGATGTTTATAGCACTTGTGTTTGTAATTGTCAAAACTTGGAAGCAACCAAGATGCTATTCAATAGGTGAATAAACATACAAAGGTAAAACCAGACAATGGAATATTATTCAGAAATAAAAGGAAATGAGCCACAGAAAGACATGAAAGAAGCTTAAATAACTATTAAGTAAAATAAGCAAATCTGGAAAAGGTGCATACTCTGTGATTTCAACTATATGGCACTCTGGAAAAGGCAAAATTGTGGAGACAGTAAAATTCAGTGGTTACCAGGGGTTCTAGTGGGGAAATGAATTTAAGTACAGTATAGGTAATCTTTAAGGCAGTAAAACTATTCTGTATGATACTATAATTATGGAAATGTATCATTTACATTTGTCAAAACCCATAGAATGTGCAGCACCAAGAGTGAACTCTAATCTAAGAATGAAAGGGTATACACTAGTCTTATTCCTGATCATGGTGGAAAACATTCTATTTCTTCACTACTGAGTATATTAGGTGTATGGCTTTTGTAGTTGCTCTTTATCAAAGTGAGGAAGTTCCTCTCTATTTGTAGTTTGCTGAGGGTTTATGATGATGATGATGATGATGAATGGGTGTTGGATTTTGACAAATCCTTTTTTTTTTACTCTATTCATGTGATCATGCCATTTTTCTATTTTAGGCTTTTGATGTCATGAATTACATTACTCGATTTTTTTAATGTTGAACCAGCCTTTCAGCCTAGAATAAATCCCATTTGGTCATGGTGGATAGTTTTTTATATATTGTTAGATTTTATTTGCTAGTGTTTTGTTGAGGATTTTGGCACCTGTGCTAATGAAAGTTATTAGAGTGTAATTTTTCTATCATATCTTTTTGAATGGTTTGGTATCAGGATAATACTAACCTTATACAATTAGTTAGGAGGTGTTCTTGTTTCTATTTTTATGGAAGAGATTGTAGAAAATTGGTATACTTTGTTCCTTAAATGTTTGGTAAAATGCATCAGTGAACCCACCTGGGCTTGGCGATTTCTGTTTTGGAAAGTTATTATTAATTCAATATGTTTAATAGATACAGACCTATTCATATTGTCTATTTCTCTTTGTATGAGTTTCAGCATATTGCATCTTTCAAGTAATTAAACCATTTCATTTCTTCTAGATTATTAAATTTGTGGACATACAGCTGTTCATAATATTCCTTTATAATACTTTGAATGTCAATAGAATTTGTAGTGATTGTCCCTTTTTTATTTCTGATATTAATTTTTGTCTTCTTTTTTTCTTAGTTAACATGGGTGGAGGCGAATCACTTTTATTAATCTGTAAAAGCAACCAGCTTTTGGTTTTATTGATTTTCTTTATTGAATACCTGTTTTCAGTTTTATTAATCTGTGCTCTAATTTCTATTATTTCAATTCTTCTGCTTACTGAGATTTTAACTTCCTCTTCTTTTTTTAACTTCCTAAAGTGGAAACTGAGATTGATTTTAAATCTTTCCTCTTTTCTAATATATGGACTCAAGGCTGTAATTTTCCTTGAAGAAATACTTTCATTTTTTGTCTCATATTTTAATAAGTTGTTTTATTATTTTCATTTAGTTCAGTATTAAAAATTTTTCGTGAGACTTTTTTGACCCATGTGTTATTTACAAATGTGTTGTTTAATCTTCAAGTACTTTAAGATACTCCATCTCTCTTTCTTGTATGTATTTCTTATTTAATTTCATTGTGGTCTGAGACCATACACTGTTTTAAGTTTTTATTTTTAAAAATTTGTTAAGGTGTGTTTTATGACCCTGGTTGTGATATATTTTAATGAGTTTTTTTATATATACTTCAGAATAATGTGTACTCTACTCTTGTTAGATGAAATACTTTGTAGATGTCAATTACATTTAGCTGATTGATGGTGCTATTGAGTTTAACAACGCCTTACTGATTTTCTGCCTGCTGTATCTGTCCATTGCTGATTGAGGGTTGTTGAAGTCTCCAGCTATAATAGTGAATTTATATGTTTCTCCATGCAGTTCCATCGGTTTTTGCCTCACATATTTTGATGCTTTCACCACATTGTTTTAATTATGGTTGCTTTGTAACTAGTTTTATAGTCAAGAAACATTAGCCATCTAACTTTATTATTTTTCGTGATTCCTTTGCTAGTCAAGGTTCTTTGTAATTCTATATAAATGTTCAGATCTGCCTATTTCTGGAGAAATAAAAGTTGAAATTTTGATAGGGATTTTATTGAATCTGTAGATTGCTTTGGGTAATATTGACATCTTAACAATATTAAGTGGTCTTATCAATGAGCATCCTATATTTTCAATTTATTTAGATCCTTAATTTTGTTCAACCATATGTTTTAGTTTTCAGCATGTCTTTTATATCATTGGTTAGATCTCTTCTTAAATATCTAATATTTTAGATGTTATTGTAAATTTAAGTGGTTTTTCACATTCTTTTCAGATTGCTTATTACTAATGCATAGAAATGTAACTCAAATGTTGATTTTGGACCCTACAACTTTTCTAAATTTGGTTATTAGTTCTGGTACCTTTCTTGTGGATGATTTGGTAGAATTTGATCCAGAAATTCAAGAATGTTCCAACATAAGAAAATCAACCAATGTAATACAGTTCAGTAATAGAATGAGACAAAAATTATATAAATTTATTCAAAAGGAGTATTTGAAAAAATTCCACACCCTTTTATAATAGAAACTCTCATAGATCTAGGAACAGAGGCAAAAATTTCAACATGATTAAGTGAATGTATTAAAAAACATTCAAGTGACATCATCCTTGATGGGGAAACACAGTGGTGAAAGACAAAACATTTCCCCTAAGATCAGAAACAAGACAAGGATGACCACTTTCCCTCCTGCTATTTAATATTTTAATAGAAAATTATTGCCATAGCTATCAGACAACAAAAATAAATGAAAACTTCAAAATAAGAAAGAAGTAAAACTATCTCTATTCACAGATGACATGATCCTGTATATAAAGAGCACAATTTGAATAGACATTAAATCAGTTCCCTAAGCCTCTTTGTTCCTCACTTGAGAAGTGAAAATCATTTCTTATCATGCTTACCTCACTGGATATTTGAGATGATTAAACATTATGAAAAATGTGAATGTACTTCAAAACAATTAGGTTCTCTTTAAGTCAATCGTGTTTGTTTTGGGGTGGATCAAGAGGTCAGGAGATGGAGACCATCCTGGCCAACACGGTGAAACCCTGTCTCTACTAAAATACAAAAAATTAGCCAAGTGTGGTGGCGCGCACCTGTAGTCCCAGCTACTCAGGAGACTGAGGCAGGGGAATCCCTTGAACCCGGGAGGCGGAGGTTGCAGTGAGCTGAGATTGCACCACTGCACTCCAGCCTGGTGACAGAATGAGACTCTGTCTCAAAAACAAACCAAGAAAAACAAAAAACAGAGGAAAAGCTTCATGACATTGAATTTGGCAATGATTTCTTGACTATGACTTCTAAAGCACAGACAATAAAATAAAAAATAGATTAATTGGACTTAATAACAATTAAGCACTTTTGTGTATCAAAGGATACGATTAATAGAGGGAAAAGGCTACCTACAAAGTGGAACAATACATTTAGTATTCATATATCTGATAAGGAATTAATATTCAGATAATATTTTCATGTGATTCAGCTATTCCAGCTTCTAGGTACACACCCAAAATAATTTAAAGTAAGGGCTCAAACAGATATTTGTACACTCATGCTCATAACCCCATTATTTATAATAGCCAAAAAATGGAAAACAATGCATATGTTTAAAGATAGATTAATGGATAAGCAAACTATGTTATAAATACACTGGAATATTATTCCATCTTAACAAGTAATTAAATTCTGATACATGCTACAGTGTTGATGAGCCTTGAAGACATTATGCCAAATAAAATAAAACAAACACAAAAGGACAAATATTGTATAATGCCTTATATCAGATACCTAGATTAGTCAAATTCATAGGGACAGAAAGTAAAATGGTGGTTTCCAGCAACTGAAAGGAAAGTTGTATGAGGAGCTATTGTTTAGTGGGTATAGAGTTTCAGTGTGGGAAAGATAAAAACATTTAACAATGATGGTTGCAAAATAATATACCACTAACTTATAAACTTAAAAATAATTAAAACAGTACACTACAAAGTTTGTAGTGTAGATGTCGCAGCACAGCTTGGTGTGTATAAATTCAGCCTTTTCAGGTCATCAGAATTTGAACTGAAAATGTTAGTATTTGAGAAAAAGTAGGCCGGACATGGTGGCTCATGCCTATAATCTCAACACTTTGAGGTATAATCTCAACAATTGAGGCCAAGGCAGGCTGATTGCTTGAGCCCAGGGGTTTGAGACCAGCCTAGGCAACATGGTGAAACCCATCTCTACAAAAAGTACACAAATTAACCAGGTGTGGTTGCACATGACTGTAGTCCCTGCTACTCAGGTGACTGAGAAGCAGGAGGATCACTTGAGCCCTGGAGTTTGAGGCTGCAGTGAGCCCTGATCATGGCACTGCACTCTAGCCTGGGTGACAGAGAATGACCCCATTTCAAAAATGTAAAATAAAGGAAAAGATAAAAGAAAAGAAAGAAAAACAAGAAAAAGTAGCCAGGTATGGTGGCTCATCCCCATAATCCCAGCACTTTGGAAGGCTGAGGTGGAAAGATCATTTGAGACCAGGAGCTCAAGTTTGCAGTGAGACACGAGCCATGATTGTAACACTGCATTCCAGCCTGGCAACAGAGTGAGACTCTGTCTCAAAAAACAAAACTAAACAGAAAAAGTACATGTTGGGGATTAAAGGATTCAGTACTTTATAGGTGCAGAAGTAGTTATTCTCTCTCCAAAATTGAATCTACAATATCTTGTGGGCAATACAATTTGAAATGACACAGCAGAGACTGAAACCCCAAGTATTAGACTGAGTTATAGGTTTCTTTTAATATCTCCCTGCCTCAGATCAGATTTGGTCTAGAAACTTCTGAATTAGTTAAATTTATAAGAGTTTTAGGGTTGGTTCCCCCTGAAACAGGGACAGAAACTGACATTAATGCAGGGCATACCCTGTAAATCCTGGTAAGTTGATTTGTTCCTGAATTAGGCTAGAATACAGCTAGAGAAGAATCCAAGAAAGAGAACAAAACATAATAATAAAACAGTGGTTATATTAAAGTATGAAAAATAGTATGTAATAAAGATATCACTTTTGTGTCTGAATCAAACTTTCCTAAATTTGATTAAATATTAATTATTGATGTGCTATATGGATGTTTCAAATGTGCACCTGACAAAAGAGAGGTTTGTTTTGTTGAAGCATAATTAAATCCAAAGAAAAAGGCATTTGGCTAATTAGAAAGCTGAAGGGCCATCAAAAATAATCAAAGTAAATGTTCAAAAATCAACTACAGAACTCAAACATGAAAAACATACCTTAGAAGTATATATAAAGGTTTCAACTGCCACATTTTATTTCAATAGATTTTGGGAAACAAGTGGTGTTTGGTTACATGAATAATAATGAATTCTTATACTGGGAATTGCTGAGATTTGGTGCACCTCTCACCCAAGCAGTGTATACAGTACCCAATGTGTTGTCTTTTATCCCTTGCCACCCTCCCACCCTTATCCCCTGAATTCCCAAAGTCCATTATATCATTCTTATGCCTATGCATCCTCACAGCTTAGCTCCCAATTACAAGTGAGAGCACACAGCATTCGGTTTTCCCATCCTGAATTACTTAGAATAATGGTCTCCAACTCCATCCAGGTTGCAGTGAATGCCATTATTTCATTCCTTTTTATGGCTGAGTAGTAGTCCATGGTGTATATATATACTACATTTTCTTTATCTACTTATTGGCTGATGGACATTTAGGTTGGTTCCTTATCTTTCCAATTGTGAATTGTGATGCTATAACCGTGTGTGTGTAAGTGTCTTTTTCATATAATGACTTCTTTACCTTTGGGTACATACCCAGTAGTGGGATTCCTAGATCGAATGGTAGTTCTACCTTTAGTTCTTTAAGGAAACTTTATACTGTTTTTCATAATGGTTGTACTAGTTTATATTCCCACCAGCAGTGTAAAAGTGTTCCCTTTTCACCACATCCATGCCAGCATCTATTATTTTTTGATTTTTAAATTATGGCCATTCTTGCTAAAGTAAGGTGGTATATCAGGTATATCATTGTGGTTTTCATTTGCATTTCTCTGATAATTAGTGATTTTGAGCATTTTTTATATGACTTTTGGCCATGTGTATATCTTCATTTGATAATTGTCTATTCATGTCATTTGCCCACTTTTTAAATGTGATTATTGGTTTTTTTTCTTGCTGATTTTTATGAGTTCCTTGTATATTCTGGCTACTTGTCCTTTGTCAGATGCATAGTTTGCAAATATTTTCTCCCATCCTGTGGTTTGTCTATTTAGTCTGCTGATTATTTCTTTTGCTGTGCAGCAGCTTTTTAGTTTAATTAGGTCCAATCTATTTTTTTTTGTTTTTGTTGCATTTGCTTTTGGTTTCTTGACCTTGAACTTTTTGCCTAAGCCAATGTCTAGAAGAGTTTTTCCAATGCTATCTTCTAGAATTTTTATGGTTTCAGTTCTTATATTTAAGTCTTTGATCCATGCTGGGTTGATTTTTTTATAAGGTAAGAGATGAGAATCCAGGTGAATTCTTCTATATGTGGCCTGCCAATTATCCCAGTACCATTTGTTAAATAGGGTGTCCTTTTCCCACTTTATGTTTTTGTTTGCTTTGTCAAGGATCAGTAGACTGTAAGTATTGGGCTTTATTTCCAGGGTCTCTATTCTGTTCCATTGGTTTACATGCCTGTTTTTAACCAGTACCATTTGCAGTTTGGATAGTTATTGTATTATAGTATAGAAGTGGTGTAATGTGATGCTTCCAGATTTGTTCTTTTTGCTTAGTATTGCTTTGGCTAGGCAGGCTCTTTTTTGGTTCCATGATGGTTTATTCTAGTTCCATGAAGAATGATGATTGTACTTTGATAGGAATTGCATTGAATCTGTAGACTGCTGTGGGCAGTATGGTCATTTTCACAATATTGATTCTATCCATCCATGAGTATGGGATATGTTTCCACTTGTTTTTGTCATTGATGATTTATTTCAGCAGTGTTTTGTAGTTTTCCTTGTAGAGATCTTTCACTTCCTTGGTTAGGTGTATTCCTAAGTTATTTTATTTTATTTTATTTTATTTTATTTTATTTATTTATTTATTTTTGCAGCTGTTGTAAAAGGGATCAAGTTCTTGATTTGAGTCTCAGCTTGGTCATTGTGAGTGTATAGCAGTGCTACTCATTTGTGTACATTGATTTTGTAGCCTGAAACTTTACTGAATTCATTTATCAGATCTAGCAGTTTTTAGATGACTCTTTGGGGTTTTCTAGGAATCCAGTCATATAATCAGCAAACAAAGACAGTTTGGCTTCCTCTTTACCAATTTGGATGCCCTTTATTTCCTTCTCTTCTCTGATTTCTCTGGCTAGGACTTCCAGTACTATGTTGAATAGAAGCTGTGAAAGTAGGCATCCTTGTCTTGTACCATATTCAGGGTAACGCTTTCAACTTTTTCCCAGTTAGTATAATATTGGTCATGGGTTTGTCATAGATGACTTTTATTACCTTGAGTTATGTCCCTTCTTTGCCAATTTTGCTGAGGATTTTATTCATAAAGTGATGCTGGATTTTGTCAGTTGCTTTTTCTGCGTCTTATCATATGATTTTTGTTTATAATTCTGTTTGTGTAATGTATCAGCTTTATTGACTTGCATACATTAAATCATCCCTGCATCCCAGGGATGAAACCCACTTGATCATGGTGTATTTTCATTTTGGTATGCTATTGGATTTGGTTAGCCAGTATCTTGCTGAGAATTTCTGCATCTATCTTCATCAGAGTTATTGGTATGTCACTTTCTTTTTTTGTTATGTCCTTTCCTGGTTTAGTTATTAGGGTGATACTGGCTTCATAGAATGATTTAGGGAGGATTCCGTCTTTCTCTATCTTTTGTAATAATTTCAATAGAATTTGGACCAATTCTTCTTTGAATGTCTGATAGAATTCAGGTGTGAATCCACCTGATCCTGGACTTTATTTATTGGCAACTATTTATTACTCTTTCAATCTTGCTACTTGTTATTGGTCTGTTCAGAGTTTCTATTTCTTTCTGATTTAATTTAAGAGGGTTTTATATTTCCAGGAATATATCCATCTTCTCTATAATTTCTAGTTTTTGAGCATATAGGTGTTCATAGTAGCCTTGAATGATCTTTTTTGTTTCTGTGGTATTGGTTGTAATATCTCACATTTCATTTATAATTGAGCTTTTTTGAAGCTTCTCTCTTGGTTAATCTTGCTAATAGTCTATCAATATTGTTGCTCTTTTCAAATAACCAGCTTTTTGTTTCTTTTATCTATTGTGTTTTTTTGTTTCAATTTCATTTAGTTCTATTCTGATTGTTACTTCTTTTCTTCTGCTGGGTTTGGGTTTGGTTTGTTCTTGTTTCTGTAGTTCTTTAAGGTGTGACTTTAGATTGTCTATTTGTGCTCTTTCAGACTTTTTGATGTAAACATTTAATGCTATGAACTTTTCTCTTAACACCACTTTTGCTGTATCCCAAAAGTTTCGATAAGTTGTGTCACTGTTATACTTCAGCTCAAAGGCTTGTTTAATTTCCATGTTGATTTCATTTTTCACCCAAAGATCATTGAAGAGCAAACTATTTAATTTCCATGTATTTGTATAGTTTTGAGAATTCCTGTACAATGTGCACATGTACCCTAAAACTTAAAGTATAATAATAAAAAAAAGAGAATTCCTTTTGAGGTTAATTTTCAGTTTTATTCCACTGTGGTCTGAGAGGGTACTTGATATAATTTTAGTTTTCTTAATTTTATTGAGACTGATTTTGTGATCTTTCCTATGGTCTGTCTTGGAGAATGCTCCATGTGCTAATGGAAAGAATGTAGATTCTGAAGTTGTTAGGTAGAATGTTCTGTAAATATCTGTTAAGTCCATTTGTTCTAGGGTATAGTTTAAGTCCATTGTTTCTTCGTTGACATTCTGTCTTGAGGACCTGTCCAGTGTTGTCAGTGGAGGATTGAAGTTTCCCACTATTATTCTGTTGCTGTCTAGCTAATTTCTTAGGTCTAGTAGTAATTGTTTTATAAATGAGGGAGCTCCATTTTTAGATGCATATATATTTAAGATTGTGATATTTTTCTGTTGGCTTAATCTTTTTATCATTATATAATGTCCCTGTTTGTCTTTTTTTTTTTTTTTTTAACCATCGTTTCTTTAAAGTTTGTATTCTGTGTTATAAGCGTAGCTGCTCCTGCTCACTTTTGGTCTCCATTTGTGTGGAATGTCTTTTTTTCACCCCTTTATATTAAGTTTATGTGCATCCTTATGTATTAGGTGAATCATTTGGAGACAGCAGATACTTGGTTGGTGGACTTTTATCCATTTTGCAGTTGTGTATCTTTCAATTGGTGCATTTAGGCCATTTACATTCAACATTAGTATTGAGATGTGAGGTACTGTTCTATTCATTATGCTAGTTGTTGCCTTAATACCATTTTTTATTATTATGTTATTGTTTTATAGGCTCTGTGAGACTTATGCTTTAAGGAGGTTTTAGTTTGGTGTATTTTGAGGTTTTTTGTCAAGATTTAGAAATCCTTTCACCATTTCTTTTAGGGCTGACTTAGTAGCGGCAAATCCTCTCACTATTTGTTTGTTTGAAAAATACTTTATCACCCCTTCCATTATGAAGCTCAGTTTTTGCTGGATATAAAAGTCTTGGCTGACAATTATTTTCTTTCAGGAGGCTAAAGATGGGACCCCAGTCCCTTCTGGCTTGTAAGGTTTCTGAATTTTTTATCTGGCAATTCAGAGATTTCTTCTTGGTTTGGATCCATTTTTGGGAAGCTGGTCTGATTTTTTAGGAGTGTTATAGAACCCTGTTTTTTCATGTTACCAGAATTACTTTTCTGGTTCCTTCTCATTTGGGTACACTATTTCAGTGGAAAGGTCTGAAACTCAAGTCTTGCCATTCAGATTCTCTTGTCCCACAGGGTAATCCCTTGATGTGGTGCTCTCCATATTCCTCTAGGGGTGGGGCTTCCTGAGAGCTGAATTGTAGTGATTGTTATTGATCTTCTTGGTCTAACAACTGGAGCTACAGGACTCCAGGCTGGTGCCAGGGAATGTCTGCAAAGAGTCCTCTGATGTGATCTGTCTTCAGGTCTGTTAGCTATGGATAGCAGTACCTGTTCTTGTGGAGGTGGCAGGGAAGTGAAGCAGACTCTGTGAAAGTCCTTGGTCATAGATATGTTTAGTGTGCTGGCTTTCTCAAGTGCTAGTTATGCTAGCAGTGAAGTTGTCATGTGGACACACTCAGGACCTCTGGTTAGCCAGGATGTTGCATGCAGTGCAATTAGGTGTTGTCTTCTCTTTCCTGGGATCAGGGTTATTCAGTCATGAGTTGCTGTAATGGCCTGCATTAGTTGGGCAGGAGGTGGCTTTTTCAAGAAAGGACCAGCTGTGGTAGTAGTAGGGGGATATAAGCTTGTCCTAAGTTGACTAGGGTAAGTATTTCAGTTTCTCAGGTGATGGGTGGGGCCTTAAAGCTCCCAAGAGTTTCTATCTTTTGTGTTCAGCTACCTGGGTGGTTAGGGAAATACCATCAGATGGGGGCAGGGTTAGGTGGGTTTGGACTCAAACTCCTTGGGCAGGACTTGCTGTGGGAGAATGAGGATGGGAGGGTGGCTCTCAGAAATTTTTATTCTCACCCTAAGGAAGTTCTCAGAAGGATACCAGCTCCAAAATAGACCTAAGTTCAACTTTCATGAAACATTTATAAACGTTGCAGATCTTGAGTCTAGACTCTTTCGTTGGGGGTAGGGACATCAAAGTAATTTATAGTGTATAACATATGATGATCATTATTAATATATCTAAGTATCTATTCCATCCCTTCCCAAATCCAACAGTCAAGCCATATCCCCTTAAGGCACCTGCCTTTACTCATGCTCTCTCTCTCTCTTTCTCTCTTTTCCCTCTCTTCTTCCTTCCTCCTTACTCCTCAGTTCTCCTCCACCCCATTTCAAGTAATTATGGAGACAAATTTGACAAATATCAAATACTGTTATTCCCCATCATTCTCCTTTCCACTCCTCACTCTCTTGAATCTAACAGTGGCTTTTGGTAATTACCATAGCAAATAAAGTTTCGTTTCTTTTGAAGACAAAAGAAGAGGACCATTATTAAAATTTATAATATATTATTTTCTTTCATTCACATTTGACTATGTACTATAGAATGTTTTATTGGTTAAAGTTCCATGGCTTCGAATTTCTACACTTTTTACACCAACATAGGTGACGCTTAGGGAATCTAAGAGAGCAAACAGAAACAATTTTTCTAACACTACTAAATTAGTTATTTTTGTTATGAAGAGCCAAGTAGAGAATACAGCTAATCTTTGAGTCTTCTGATGATGATTATTTAGCATAGGAAGAGGTCTATGAATCTATGCTGAAGGGGTCCTGGAAAAACTTTTGAAAATAAATAAATATACAAAAACAAATATCTCTAACTCTCACCCTAATCTGTTAGTGGCTGCTAAGAAAGATATAGGGATACTCTGAAGTTCTACCACAGAGAAGGTGAAACTAAGCAAATATAAAGATAATGACAAAAAATGAGTTTTTGCCATTATTAGCTAAAGATAAGTGCTCTCATTTTGACATCACTAATTCTAACTTTGCATCTGCAAAGAGGAACATCAACTTGGAATTTAAGTCAATACTTTAACTAATTTTCTAAAAATACTTTTTTTTTAATCTAAAGGGTGCAATTAACTGTAATGAGAGAAAATTCACTCCAAAGGACACAATTGTTTTCTCCAAAAGTAAATTGGAGAGGCAAGAATCACGTGATTCCTTTAAGGTTTATTCTATCTGATTTTTGCATATTACAGTTAATCATTCTATTCCACTCACTTTACTGATGACCTGATTTCCAGGCACTTTTAATGATGAAATCACAAATACTTATTAACGAGTTAAACACTGGCAGGAAAAGCAGAATAAAATTACTTGTCTGCTTTTTCAGAGTTTAAGTTTATTAACTCTTTGGGAAATAATGTATTTTGCTAATGCAGAAACTATCTAAGTCATGTATGTTCAAAATTGCAATGTAAATACTTGACTCTTGAATAGAATTTAATGAATGGTCTATGATCAATTTACTAGATATGAAACAATAACAATAGTAAGTTCTGAAAGATGAAATGGCATTGACAGAAAACATGAAGTAGCAACAAAAATGTCTTACAAAATATGTATTTAAATTGTGTGTAAGATAACATATGACCTTTCTAGAATAGATGTAGACAGAAGGAGTTCATAATTTTCATACACCACATTGGATTTTACCTCCATATCCCTTGCTATGCTGTTCTTCCCCCACAAGAAAGAATTTTCTTCTCTTCTTTTGGTTACAAATCAGATTTACCCTTTTTGAAGCATCTCATGGTCTATCTTGCTCTCATTTCCTTTTATTGTACACTCATAGCAGTTAAAAGAATGAAAAATCAATGAAATGTTAATCTTAAAGAAAAAAATTATAACAGAAAGCCTTTTAAAAGATGTTTTGCACATATTGATGATCCCCAATTTATAATAGTTCAACTTATAATATTTTTTACTTTATAGTGGGTTTATCAGGATGTAACCCCATCATAAGTAAAACAGCACTAGTATTTTAAAATTATTTTAAATGCATAACTTTAAATACTAGATAATCTTAATGAAGAAACAGGTGCTATTGGAATTAGTTGTAGCCACTATGGACAATGTGTCCATTAAAATTCACATGATTGTAAATAATACTGTCTAATGATACCTGAAAATTATAAGGAAACAAGGGGAAGAGAAATATTGCTAACTAGCATTGATAATAAACCTTCACAGTTAGAGAAAGCCTGAGAATAGAGTAAGTCTCAGGAGTAAGAACAACTTGAACAAGATCTTTCTGCTAGTATATATCTCCCTAGAAATAATTACGTGTTTTTCTTACTTTTTTTTTTTTTTTTTTTTTTTGAGAAGGAGTTTTGTTCTTGTTGCCCAAGCTGGAGTGCAATGGTGTGGTCTCAGCTCACTGCAATCTCTGCCTCCTGGGTTCAAGCGATCCTCCTGCCTCAGCCTCCTGAGTAGCTGGGATTACAGATGCACTCCACCACGCCTCGGCTAATTTTTTGTATTTTTAGTAGAAACGGGGTTTCACCATGTTAGCCAGGCTGGTCTCGAACTTCTGACTTCAGGTGATCCACCTGCCTCGGCCTCTCAAAGTACTGTGATTACAGGCATGAGCCACCGTACCCAGCCATGTGTTTTTCAAAAGCAAATAAACATGCTAGGAAACTCTTCAATAAATTAAATGGGACATTAGTTGATACTCATTAGGGCCTAATTCCTAGGGAGTTACTTGTACCTATTGAGGAAATGTATTTAACAAAAGCTTGAAACTGTTATGCTATTGAGATTGTAGCAAGTCTGGTGTTAGGGTTCTTTGAACTTTGACTAATAAACTTAGAAAAAATTGGACCATAAATAAGATGCATTAATTTAAATCCTAAATGAACCTAAATTCAAAGGTACTAATTTATAAGGAGACAAGTTATTAATCAGTTGCTTTAAATAAAAACTAACTCCTGCCACTCAAGACTCTGCCCCAAGTTTTAAAGAAGACACATTTCAGATAAGTAAATGAGTAATTTATTATTATCGTATGATAGCTACTTAAAGAATTATGTACTGTTTTAATAGTAATTTTTAAGGTAATATTTATGCTTATTTCTGAAATTCAGAGGGTTCAAGTCTATCGGGGGAACCAGCCCCCAATATTTCAACGTAGGTTCTTTCTATTTTCCCTAAGTGTCAGCCGGTCTGAGAAATAAAGAGAAAGAGTACAAAGAGAGAAATTTTACAGCTAGGCCTCTGGGGGTGTCATCACATATTGGTAGGACCATGATGACGACCCTGAGCTGCAAAACTAGCAAGTTTTTATTAGGGATTTTAGAAGGGGAGGGGGTGTACAAACAGGGAGTAGGTCACAAGGATCACATGCTTCAAAGGGCAATAAAGACCACAAGGGAAGGCAAAATTAGAATTACTGATGAGGGTCTATGTCCTGCTGTGCATGCATTGTCTTGATAAACGTCTTAACAGGAAACAGGGTTTGAGAACAGACAACCAGTCTGACTAGAATTTACCAGGCTGGAATTTGCCAATCCTAGTAAGCCTGAGGGTACTGCAGGAGACCAGGGCTTATTTCAGTCCTTATCTCAACTGCATAAGACAGACACTCCCAGAGTGGCCATCTATCGACCTACTCCCAGGAATGCATTCCTTCCCCAGGGTTATTCCTTGCTGGGAAAAGAATTCAGTGATATTTCTCCTACTCGCTTTCTGCAAGAAGAAAAATATGGCTCTATTCTGCCTGACCCCGCAGGCAGTCAGACCTTATGGTTATCTTCCCTTGTTCCCTGAAAATCGCTGTTATTCTGTTCTTTTTCAGGGTGCACTGATTTCATATTGCTCAAACACACATGTTTTACAATCCATTTGTACAATAGTGGTCCTGAGGTGACATACATTCTCAGCTTACGAAGATAACAGGATTAAGAGATTAAAGTAAAGACAGGCATAAGAAATTATAAGAGTATTGATTGGGGAAGTGATAAATGTCCATGAAATCTTCACAATTTATGTTCAGAGATTGCAGTAAAGACAGGCGTAAGAAATTATACAAGTATTAATTTTGGGAACTGATAAATGTCCATTAAATCTTCACAATTTATGTTCAGAGATTGCAGTAAAGACAGGCGTAAGAAATTATACAAGTATTAATTTTGGGAACTGATAAATGTCCATTAAATCTTCACAATTTATGTTCTTCTTCCTCGGCTCCAGCCGGTCCCTCCATTCAGAGTCCCTGACTTCCCGCAACACAAGTCCTTGATAGAAAACTCAGAGTAAGGTTATTCTCATAAAAAGTTCAAGAATAAGAAAAACACATTTATTTTAAAAACAAAACAATTATCATTTCAAAGTCACATATAACTCTCTGAGTAGTGGGAAAATAATCTTCATATTAGCAAACAACCAGACAAAACAACACAGATTATTTTACTTCTTTGAAAATGTAAAAAGAAATCTGTAAATAATTTTTGGCTGAATAGTACAGGCAGCTCTTTTAGTGTCATATAACTCAGATTATTACTTGTATTTGAAAAACTTAGAATGGAGTTCTTTAAAATAGTAAGAACAGTTATTTGCTTTATCTGCCACTGCACAGGATTATACAAAATGTCTTAAGCTGTATTTCAAACCAATTTTTACTATGTTCAATGGCTATATAGGCATACCTCGAAAATACTGTGAATTTTATTCCAGACCACCACAATAAGGCAAATATTGCAATAAAGTGAATCACACAAATTTTCTGGTTTCCCAGCGCATATAAAAGTTGTATTTACCCAATACTGTAGTCTATTACTTGTGCAATAGTGTTATGTCTTAAAAACCGATGCATATACCTTAATCAAAATACTTTATTGCTAAAAATGTTAACAATTATTTGAGCCTTCAGCCAGACATAACATTATTCCTGGTGGAGGGTCTTTTCTCAATGTTGATGGCTGCTGACTAATCAGGGTGGTGGTTGCTGAAGGTGGAGGTGGCTGTGGCTTATTCTTAAAATAAGGCAATGATGAGGTTTGCCACATTGATGGACTGTTTCTTTCAAGAAAGATTCTGTAGAATATGATGCGATTTGAGAGCATTTTACCCACAGTAGAACTTCTTTCAAAATTGAAGTCAATTCTCTCATACCCCAAGACTGTTTTACCAACTAAATTTATGTATATACTATAAATCTATTGTTCTTATTTCAACAATGTTCACAGCATTTTCATTGGGAGGAGATTCCACCTTAAGAAACCACTTTCTTTTTTCACACATAAGAAGCAACTCCTCATTCACCAAAATTTTACCATGAGATTGTAGCACCTCCATCACATCTTCAGGATCCACTTCTAATTCTGTTTATCTTTCTGTTTCATCTCTATCTCTGGCTTCCTGCATTGAAATCTTGAACCTCTCAAAGTCAGCTATGAAGGTTAGAATCAACTTCTTCTAAACTCCTGTTAATGTTATTTTTGGGGTTTTTTTTTGGTTTGTTTTTCTTTTTTCTTTTTCTTTTTTTTTTTTTTTTTTTGGAGACAGAGTCTTGCCCTGTCACCCAGGCTGGAGTGCAGTGGCACGATCTCAGCTCACTGCAACCTCCGCCTCCTGGGTTGGGTTCCAGCAATTCTCCTGCCTCAGCCTCCCAAGTAGTTGGGATTACAGGTGCCCACCAACATGCCCGGCTAATTTTTGTATTTTTAGTAGAGCTGGGGTTTCACCATGTTGGGCAGGCTGGTCTCGAACTCCTGATATGAAGTGATCCAGCTGCCTTGGCCTCCCAAAGTGCTGGGATTACAGGCATGAGCCACCATACCCGGCCTCCTGTTAATGTTGATAGTTTGAACGCCTCCTCCCATGAAGCACAAATGTTCTTAATTCCATCCAAAAAGATAAATTCTTTCCAGAGGTTTTCCATGTACTTTGCCCAGATCCATCAGAGGAATCACTATCTATGGCTGCTATACTCTTGGAAAATGTATTACCTAAATAATAAAACATAAAAGTTGAAATGACTCTTTGATACATGACTAAGGAAGAGATGTTGTGTTAACAGGCATAAAAACAATGCCAATCTCATCTCCATCAGAGCTCTTGGGTGACTAGATGCTGTAATATTTCAAAAGAAATCTTGTTTTTTTCTGAGCAGTATGTCTTAACAGTAAGCTTAAAATATTCAGTAAGCCATGCTATAAAAAGATGTGCTGTTATTCAGGCTTTGTTGTTCTATTTATAGAGCAGAGGCCCCAAAGATTTAGGATAATTATTAGGGCTTTAGGATTTTCAGAATGGTAAATGACCATTAGCTTCAACTTAAACTCACCAACTGAATTAGCCCCTAACAAGAATGTCAGCCTGTCCTTTGAAGCTTTGAAGCCAGGCATTAATGTCTCTCTAACTATAAAAGTCCTAGATGGCATCCTCTTCTAATATCAAGTTGTTTCACATATACTGAAATTCTGTTGTTTAGTGCACCCACCTTCATTAATTACCTTAGCTAAATCATCTGGATTTCTTGCTGCAGCTTTATATGAGCACTTGCTGTTTCACCTTACACTTTTATGTTATGGAGACAGTATCTTTTCTTAAACCTCATGAACTCACCTCCGATAGCTTTAAAGTTTTCTTTGTGAGCTTTTTCACCTCCAGAGAATTGAAGACAGTTAGGACCTTACTCTGGATTAGGCTTTGGCTTAAGGCATGTTGTGGCTGGTTTGATCTTCTATCCAGATCATTAAAACTTTCTCATTATCAGCAATAGGCTGTTTTGCTTTCTCCTTATTCTCATTTTCTGAAATAGCACTTTTAATTTTCTTTAAGACCCTTTTCTTTTCATTCACAAAGAATTGTTTGTTTGGTTCAGGAGGCCTAGCTTTCCACCTATCGTGGCTTTCAACATGCTTTCCTCACTAAGCTTAATCATTCCTAGCTTTTGATTTAAAGTGAAAAACAGATGACTCTTCTTTTCACTTGAACACTTAGGAGTCATTTTAGGGTTACTAATTGACCTAATTTTAATATTGTTTTTTCTCTGGAAATAGGGAGGCTCCAGCAGAGAGAGAGAGAGATGGAAGAACGGCCGGTTGGTGGAGCAGTCTGAATATACACAACATTTATTAAGTTTGCTGTCTTATGTCAGCATGATTCATGGTGCCCCCAAATAAATACAATAATATCAAAGATCACAGATCAGAGATCCCCCTATAAGATATACTATAATAAAATAATTTGAAATACTGTGGGAATTACCAAAATGTGACAGAGACATGAAGTGAATACATGTTGGAAAAAAATGGCATCGCTGATAGATTTGCTTGATGTAGAGTTACCAAAACCTTTAATTTGTAAAAAAATACAATATCTGTGAAGTACAATAAAGCGAACACAATAAAATGAGGTATGCCTGTAATCATCACTTGAGTGGCTTAAGATGGGTTAACCTGTTTTATTTATCAGTTACTCACATGTAAATTATTAATTTTAATAGCCATTTATTTCTCACTTAGCTTCGAAAAGCATTTTACAGTGATCACATCTTCAACACAACTGTGAGGTAAATAGATGGCAATTATCATTAACCTTATCTCTATTGGGATATCAGGAATGAAGAGAGGTAAATTACCTATTTAAGGTCACCTAGGGAATCAGTGGCAGAGTCAAAATATTTTTTAAACTGCAATTCTAAGTTTCATAAAGACACGCAGATGAGCTTCTATGAAACTAATAGTTGTTGCAGTTAATCTGAGAAATTAAATATGATCAAGTTTCAAAAGAAATCAATACAATGAATAGAATATTGCATAAATATGATTTTTTCTCTTTGCCTCCTTAGCTAAACTGTTTAAAAGAATGAAACATTTCCCTGAACTATACATTATATAAAAATTTTCACATGATCCTTGTCTCCTGAACTGTGTCAATGTAAATAAAATTGCCAATTATATAAAGCATACACCCATGTACACACATGTAACAAAGGTAGCAAAATGGCATTTAATAAAATCTTCACCAATATCAACAGTTTTTGGTAAGAATTTGAATAATTCATTTTTATAAAATTAATTTCTTTTTAGTATATAAAGAAAATCAGTTTAATAATATAAACTCCAGGATAGAGTCTTAGTTTTAATAAGATGATAAGAAGTTTAAATTTAGCATAATTAGCTGAGATTTTAGATGAAATCCTGTCAAATTCTATTAAATTCTGAAGTATGGGAGTTTATACTAATGAAGCTTGGGTGTATTGAATGCCAAGCAAAATGCTACTCAAGGTTTAAAGAAGCTGCAGTCTCTGGATTTAATAACTTTTTGGTCCCTTTAAAATATTATTGATGTTTACTGTTCTTTGTCAAGAGCTATTACAGCTTGACTAGAAAGGCATCTGCAGATATGTGGTGTTATCTCTATTGTGTAATGTTCAGATTTTTCAAATGGAAAAATGGCTTTCCCTCTGTATGCTCAGCATTCAGGTACCAGTTCAACCAGAAAATGCCTCAGATCAGTGGAATAGATGATACAGTATTTGGGAATATGTAAGTCCTTCCAATTGTCAGTGTTCTTCCATGTTTGTTACAGAAAATCAAAGCTTGGTGGACACACATGCTGATCTCACATAAGAGGAATGAGGCTTAAAAAAGCAAATGCAAATGGTGACCTTTAAAAGTAATTCAAGTTGTTTCATAAAGTGTTTTAAAAACTAAAAAAAAAAGGCACTAGTTCTGGGAAATAAATATGACAGAATCAAAACTGCCTTTATTAGTTTATATTATTGTTTTTTACAAGACTCTCATTGCTTTGTGTAAAAGCACCAGTTCCCTTTTTTTAAAAAAATATTGGTTTGGTCTTTAGAAAGGTTAGGTAAACTTTCTAATTCTAGCAAGTGAAAAGTAGTCCACATTTTCTTTTGCCTTATCATGTGAAATTTTCAATGTTTTGATGAGACATGTCAAAAATCACAATTGCACAGAAAGGAAAAACAATATAACATTGCTTGATTTTTTTTTTAATTCAGTACTATGAGGCCATAGTCAGTTCTGAAATGATAAAATGACAGCTCTCAGTGGGGATGGATTCATCAAAGGAATATTCAGCAGTGTAGGAAATCACTAAAAGGCTTTACTTTTAGTAAAGGGGGGATAAAAAGACTTTAATAATTGAAGAAACATACTATGGACAAATTGATAACTTAAAAATGTATACATATACACATTTCCCCAATAATTACATATATTCCAAGAATTTTTTTAATACTCAAAAATATTAGTTTTGCAAAATACATGGAAAATGCATACTATGATACCCATCTGAACATGGCAATATAAGGTAAGAATTTTCTATTTACCTCAGAAATCACTAAAAAATAGAGAACAAGGAAACATGACACAAACACAAAAGGTCTAAAGTGCTGCTAAAAATGGTAAAGTTTAAGCTGAAGTACTAAAAGAGCTAGATAGAAAAAATTCCCTTGGCTGCTGATGTCAGAAATAATAGTGTATTTTTCTTTAAGTTTACATGTGAGCTGTAAAACCAAAATGTCTTTTATAGAACAATGGAAATAGGCACCAGTTGATGATGGGCTTTTCTAATCATACACTTTGGTTCCACAAAAAGGAATCAGGTTTAAATGCATAAAAGAGACAAATTATTTTCTTGTGAGAGAGGTCTTGTTCTGTCACCCAGGCTGGAGTGCAGTGGCATGGTGTCAGCTCACAGCAACCTCTGCCTCCCAGGCTTGAGACATCCTCCTCATCCGCTCGAGTAGCTGGGACCACTGGCATGTGCAGCTATGCTGGCCTGTTTTTTTTTCTTTTGTTTTGTCAGAGATGGGGTTTTGCCTGGTACACTAATTGGTCTAGCCAAAGTACCCAACACCAATGTTCAGTGGTTGTCATGAAAATGGATTCTGGTACTGTATTGGTAGAATGGGAATTAGGACAAAGCAGTCAATGGGCCAAACTACAGGCAGTTTGGATTCTCATCACCCCAAAGCTCTGGCTGCTACTCACTTGCACAGATATTTGGACTGCACACAGAGGTTTTACCATGTAGATCAATCAATGGACCACAGATAGTCAGCAAGCTTTGGGCAGACCCCTTTTGGGAATGTTCATGTGCCAGGAAATCCACATCAGGTTACAAGAGAAGATGCCTATCTTACGGTGTAGCATGTAGATGTATGCAGCCCCAAGTCACCTCCAAGAAGTCAGGAGACAGGCATACTTTGTTTGAGCAATTTGCCAGAGCCCATTTGAGGAAACTGCCATGTGAGTACGTAGTGGGAACAGCCACCTTGGGAGCACCATGGAGTGGACCATAGCAAAGGCAGCAGGTAATCCCATCCTGCAGATGTTTTGGCAGCTGTTCAGAACTGTGAGATCTATTCATGGCTGTGACCTAGAAAAGTTCCCTCTGCACCAGGTAACTGACATCAAGCATACAACCTTTTTGAGACTAGCAAGTCAATCATATGGACCCGTGGGCTGTGATATCCAACACTGGGCATCAGAACAAAATATGGACTGGGGGTTCCACTTACCCTATAATCCAGCGGGGGCAGGCTTCATAGAAAAAGCAGGGACTGTTAAAATCCAATTATATGCGTTGTCTCAGTAGAGTTCTCTAAGGTCCTGGACTAAGACTTTCCCTGAAGCTATACAAATTTTAAATGAGCGTCCCACTACTACACATGGCATCTCTCTCTATGAATGGTTGGCAAGGCCTGTAAAACAGGCCCCACAAACTTTCATGGTTATCTCTGAGACTCTGAGTCATGCTCCTGAAGCAGCTGATCAGACTGTGCTTCTGAGAGCACCAGGATCTGCCAAGTGGCAATGGCTACATGGACCTGAAATTGAGCTGGAAAGTGCCCGCATATTGGATCAGTTTTATGGTACCAGAGAGCACCAGGAAGACTGCCAGAGGGGAGGTGATTCCAGCTATGCTTCTTGATGGAGGTCTGAGAGCCTTACAATATCAACATGCAGCAGCACCATACCTGCTGGAGGAGTCATAATGCAGATATGTGGGCAAGGCTGGAAACTCACTAGTTGACTATTACATCCTCTCCTAGGGAGGGAAGCCATGTGTGGTGCTATAAGCCAGGCCTGAAGCCCATAGTGTCCTCCTTAATAGGGCCAATAGAAGAAAATACAGCAGTAGTAATATTACAAGGAGTGGATACACTCATGAGGGTTCCCACTAAACACCTGTGTTTATACACATAGGCTGTTGTTTCTGCTAAGCATGGCAGCTGGTAATGTCTTTCTGGACTGGGATGTGACTTCAGCAGCAGTCAGCAGCCAGTCCATTTGTTGGGTATATGGATACCTCTCCCTATCAAATGATAATAATATGCCTCCGAATAGTCTGCCTTTCTCCTTACATAGCTGGGGTAACTGCTTCTACAGCACCAATAATGCAACCCAGGTTCACTGGGGATTGCCTCTCTCTAGAAGCCCAATCATAAATTCCATGGAGACTCAACATCATGTGCTCTTATAGGTGCTACCTACTGCACCTATATCCCTAATAAAGAAAATAACATCACAGATGCTTTAAATCATTTGTTAACTCAGATCCATAATATAGCCCAGTTAGTTTTCTTTGACTAATTCTCAAATTGGCTGCATACTTTACCTACTCATTGGAGTTATGTTTTGCTAATAGGCATCACAATTATAGTTAGCTTCTGATTTTTATGCTGTTATGTATACTGTGGATGTGCTCTATAAACAGAAGCTATGGCCATACATTATGGACCTGTATAGTTCTTCCCCTTGTGCCCTGCTCTGGGATTCTCATGAAAAATTTGTGGAGAGAAGGTAAGAGCTGGGGAATGGGGTAGATTGTAGTATGATGGGTCTCCCACCAGGTTACTTAATGGTGGATGCCCACTGCCCGAACCCTGAAGGCCAGGTGATAAGTCAAGGCCATTGTGCCCAGCTGAAGAAGAGGTGTCCCTGAGAATCTAGACATCTCAGAGAGAATCTGAGAATCTATCAAGAACTGTCCCATCACATACACACACAGTAGGCAAAGAGCCAGAAAATTAGTTTCTAAGCAGCTTATGGATGGGAAAAGGCATGCATCTCTAAAGCTGTCCTGTTGCCATCCAGGGGTGCCTCATATGTAAGTCCTAATAAACTCATCTACTCACCAAGATGGACTTGTCCGAGTCATTCGTTGGTCTCTCAGCTCCCTCTTGGTTTGGGAGAAGGATTTTTAAATATGATTCAGGGTTTTTCTTACCACATAAAATATGAAAGAATGTTCAAGTAAGTCACAATGAATAGTGCTTCTGAACGATATTCATGTCCTAATTCCCAGAACCTATGAATATTTTACTTTGCAGGAATAAAACGGATTTAGCAGATGTATGTTAAGAATCTTGACATGGAGCAATTATCCTGGACTACTTGATTGGGCGTAATACAAAGATTCTTAAAATATATATTTGAGCATTTTCATAAAATATTTGAAGAAATAGGTTAAAAGAACAAGCCAAGAAAATGTAGAAGAAAGGAAATAATACATAGCAGAAATGAAATTGAAAACAAAAAATACTATGGAGATGAAAAATTGAACTAAAATAACAAAGAATTAAATGATAAGGAATAAAAAATAATATTAAAAATGGGATATAACAACAGATGGAGTAAAAACAACCAAGAATATATCAAATTATCTTGGAAAATTTTATGTTAAATATTTGACAACTTGTATGATACAATGGTATTTTCTAGAAAAATGGTAAAATTATCTCAGAGATAGAATATTATGAGTTTTCCAGTAATCACAAAAGATATTCAATCAGAAGTTACAATCTAGAACAAAAATATAACAAAATAAAAACAAAAAAAGAGAAGCTGACAAACCTCAATATGATATGACACATTAACAGAATAAAGAATAAAATCATATAATTTTCACAATGGATACAGAAAAGTTATTTGACAAAATTTAACTGTTTCATGATAATGATGATCAACAAACTATGTATAGCAGAAATATATCTCAACATAAAAAGGCAATATATGTTAACTCCACAGCTAACATTACACTCAATGATAAATGAAACCTTTTTCTCTAAGATCAGAAACAAGACAAGGATGCCCAACTGCATCGAAAAAGCAAAGTCAAAGTGTTTTCTTCTATTTTCTCACTCAACAATAATCTACACAGAAGAGTTCTGTGACAAAGTGTTTGGGATTTCTTTTCCCACACACCAAGCAAGAAATCAGTTCTGCAGGGGACACCAGGTAGATGTCCACCAATTTAATTCTGATGCTATCTACCTGGGAATGGCATCAGATTCCACGGGTTGAGGGCTCAGTCCTACAAGACTGCTGCCCCTTTAAACACTAATCAGAAGTCCAGGCTTCTGGAGCTTCTGACCAACCACCTTCAAGTTGGAGTGTCCACAAACCTCTCTTTGGGTTTTATTAATTTGCTAGAGTGACTTACAAAACTCAGGGAAACACATTTAGCAGTTTATTATAAAAAATATAAAGAATACAGATGAAGAGATGCATAGTGAGAGGAAATAGGAAAGGGGCATGGAGCTTACATGCCCTCCTTGGGTATGCCACCCTCCAGGAACTTTTAAGTGTTCAGCTCTCCAGAAGCTCTCAAATTCAGTCTTCTTAGATTTTTATGAAAGCTTCATTATCTAGGCATGATTGATTAAATCACTGGCCATTGGTGATCTGTGTAACCTTCGGCCCTTCTCCCCTTCCTCATGATAGAGGGGTCGGACTGAAAATGTATCCCTCTGCCCACACACCTGGTTCTCCTGGCTAGTCCCCTCATCCTGTGCTTTCTAGAGTCTTTCCAAAAATTGCCTGGTAAGCTCAGGTGTGGTGGAAAGGGTTTGTTATAAAAGACTGTCTTTCACCTTTATCTTTCAGGAGATACTTCAGGAATCAAGGACAAAAGGTCAAATACTTTAACAAAAGATACCCTTATTGTTCTAGTCACTCAGCAAACAACAAGGCTAACAGGAGCTGAGAACTAGGAATCTTGGATGAAAAACAAATTTATCCATTATATTATCACAGCATTCTTACCACTTCCATTCAACATTGTACTGGAAGTCTTAGAGGATTTAGGCAAAGAAAAAAAAATAAAATTAATCCAAACCAGAAAGGAAGAAGTAAAAATATCTCTGTATGCAGATGACATATGTAGAAAACTCTAAACACTCCAGAAAAATACTATTAAAACTCATAAACTAATTCAGCAAAATTATAAGATAAAATCAACACACAAAAATCAGTTGTGTTTCTGTAAACTATTAACAAACCTTTTGAGAAGAAAATTTTTTAATAAACAAAGCCATTTATAACAACTCTCCCAAAAATATTACTTAAAAATAAACTTAACCAAGGAGGTGAACAATATTTATCCTTAAAACTGTAAAACCTTGATGAAAGAAATTAAAGTAGATAAGACAGAAATAATACAGAAAAGACATTTGACAAAATTTAACTTTTTTATGATAATGATAACCAACAAACTAGGTATAGCAGGAATATATCTCAACATAAAAAGGCAATATATGTTAACTCCACAGCTAACATTATACTCAATGATAAAAATTGAAACCTGTTTCTCTAAGATCAGAAACAAGACAAGGATGCCAAACTGTGTGGAAAAAACAAAGTCAAATAAAAATCCTGTGTTCATGGATTGGAAGACTTAATGTTGCTAAAATGTCCATCCTACCCAGAAAGCTCTACAGAATCGATGCAGTTCCCATCAAAATCTCAATGGTATTTTTTACAAAAATAGAAAAACAATTCTAAAACTCATATGAAATCACAAAAGACCACCAATACCAAAATCACTCCTGAGAAAGAATAAAATTGAAGGCATCACATTTCCTGATTCCAAGATATGTTACAGAGCTACAGCAACTAAAACAGTAAAGAATTGACATAAAGACAAAGATATAGATCAATGCAACATAATAGAAAGTCCAGAAATAAATTTACATGTATATGTTCGACTGATCTTTGACAAGAGTCTCTAAAACAAAATAGACAAGGGTAATCTCTTCAATAAATAATGCCAGATAAAATGGATTTCCACATGAAAATAAAATAATAAGATTAGACCCCTACATTACATTATATACAAAAATCAACTCAAAGTGAATTAAAGGCCTAGAAGAAAACATAGGAAGAACTTCTTGACATTTGTCTTGACAATGATTTCTTGAATATGACACCAAGAGCACAGGCAACAGAAGCAAAAATAATTAAATGTGGCTATTACAAACTAATAAGCTTCTGCAAGCAAATAAAACAATCAACCGAATAAAAAGTCAACCTATGGAATGGGAAAAAAATTTGAAAACTATATTATCTGATAAAAGGTTAATTTCCAAAATATGTAAATAGCTTATACAACTCAATAGCAAATAATCATAATAATAGCCTAATTAAAAAATGGGGAAAGTATTGGAACAGACATTTCCTCAAAGTGGACATACAAATGGCCAATATGTATATGGAAAATTGCTCAAATTATTAATTATTTTAGGGCATAATTATTAAAGGAAAAATTATATTTTTGGTGATATTACAAATCACATTTTCAATTTTTTTATTGAATATTGATTGTATTTTATTAAAAAGACAAATTCTCTGATTCGTCAGACTTTAATAATTAATATAATTTTTGAATGCCATAGAAAATATATGAAGAACTTTACTGAAGAGGAAGGATTTTCAATATACATTGTTAAGAACACAAACCGTAGTACATTTTGAATTGGATAAAATGTGTACATAATTAAGTATAAACACTGTCAATGAACACACACAATGATATACACAAGACTATATATTACGTATGTAAACACATCTATTGACATGCCCCAAATGCATGATAAATCATCAGACAAACCCAAATTGAGGAAATGTCTTCAATATGACTGATAAGGATGGCAGGGGTGGGGAAGAGATAAGCAGAAATTAAGGAAACACGGCAAAATATTTAATACAGTATACCTGAAGGAATCATGGACCAGGAAAAATGCACATGAATTGGGAATTTGAGTAAGGTTTATAGCTTAGTTATTAGTACTACAGCAATGTTTCCTAGTTTGATCATAGTTTTTCCTTACATAAAAACTATTTCTGTAAGATACTTACATTTGTTTAAACAGGTTAAGGGTTCATTGGGAATCTAATAGTACTTTTTTTTTTTTTTTTTACCTTTTCTGTAAGTCTCTGTGTAATCCAAATAAAAAGGTGACAAATAAAAACTTACGTTCTTCTTCACTTATATTTCTTTTCTATATTTTCTTCAGCTTAAGAGTAATTTTCTACAGTTATTTTAACAGAGGAGACAATAAAAATCAAATTCAAGTAAAGAGTTAAGTGTACACATGAATTGTTAAGACACCTTTAGAAATTGAATTAACTTAGTAGCTCTTTTATATATGTTGTATTTTTGGTTGTCCATCTCTTTGGAAATAATATTTAATAAATGATTTTAAAAGTATTCATTTTTAAAAGTGCTATCAAAGCAATAAGTATCAATTTTGCTTATCTCATACAAAGAAAGCATTATTTATAATGAAGAAGGTAATTTTATTCCTGTCTTATACCTAGCACACAGTACTAAATACTACAACATTTAATATCCAAACACTGGTTTTAAATAAGCAGTACATTTTTCTTGTTGGATGCTAAATCATGTTATCAGCTCATGTTCAACTTTAGCAATAAATAATTCTTTTTAGTAAAAGTCTCATTGTGTAGATTTTCCAGATCATATAAATATTTCTTAAGCCACATAAAATTCAGTGCATGAGATTAGGTTCTAAAGCATATCGAATATGTATAAGCCATCAACCAACTTTTAAAATAGCTTACTTATTTTAAAAAGAGTTTATACTAGAATCAGACTATTGAAGAATGAAAATACTGCATCACAGAGAGCATATAATTGAATTAAATTTGTTTCCTAGATTGTATGATACCCAGTGTAAACGTTATGCTGATCAAGAAATCAATGTTGGATAGTATTATCTTGGGAAGTATACTAGAACCATGGAGACATAGATTAGCCTAAAAGGTCAATATAATTCAGACACTATTGAAAAGATATTTAACAACATGTCTGTCCTGTATTAGTGGTGAGCAGGGACTTTGAGGACAGTAAATAGTAAAGTTTCTATTCAATAATTTGTCTTTAGTTACTTGTCCATCCTTGGGCAAGTCGCCTAGCACTTTACAGTCCACTTCCTCTCCTCTAAATGTGAGGAGTAACTTACAAATATTTTAAGTTCTAATATTTTCTGCTTTTTAAAATAGAATTTATTTTTATAGATATTTTAGGTTCAAAGCAAGATTGAATAGAAAGTATAAGGAGTTCCCATATACTCTCTGCCCACCTGTACCCCCATATGCACAGTCTCTGTCACTATAGACCTCCCCCACCAAAATGGTGTATTTCTTACAATTGATGAAACTACATTGATACATCAGTATCCCAAAAGTCCATAGTTTACATCAGGTTCAGTCTTAGTGTTGTATATTATATGGGTTTTGGCAAATGTATAATACAGGTGTCTACCATTTTAGTATCATACAGAATATTTTCACTGCCCTAATATTCTGTTCATTTCTTCCTCCCAACCCCTAGCAACCACTGATCTTTTTACTGCCTTTATAGTTTTGCCTTTTCCAGAATGTCATAAAGTTGAAATCATACAAGGGGTAGCCTTTTCAGATTTAGTTGATTCACTTAGTAATACGTATTTAAGGTTCCTTCATGTCTTTTTATGACTTGATAGCTCATTTCTTTATAGCTCTGAATAATATTCTTTTGTCTGGATGTAGCAAGGTTTATCTATCTATTCACCTGCCAAAATATATCTTGGTTGCCTTCAAGTTTTGATAATCATGAAAAAGTCTGCTATAAACATCCTTGTCCAGGTTCTTATGTGGACATAAGAATGTTTTTCTTTTGGATAAATGTCAAGGAATGTAATTCTGGGTTATTAAAAATATATTTAGCTTTGTAAAAAAAAATCCAAATTATCTTTCAGAACGACTGTACTATTTTGCATTCCCACCTGGAATGCGAGTTTCTGTTGCTCCACATCTTTGCCAGAATGTGGTGTTGTCAGTATTTTTTGTTTTGGACATCCCTTTAGTTCAAACGGTACCTCGTTGTGTGTAGTGGTATCTTATTGTTTTATATTGCAATTCCCTAATAAATGGATATTGAGCATTTTTATACACTTATTTGCCATCTGTATGTCTTCTTCAGTTAAATGCCTATACATCTTTTGCCCATTTTTTAATCAAGTTGTTTGTTTGCTTATTGTTGAGTTTCAAGTTTTCTTTGTGTATTTTGGATAGCAGTCCTTTATCAGATGTGTCTATTGCAAATAGTTTCTTCCAGTCTTTGGCTTGTCTTTGCATTTTCTTGATGGTGTTTTTCACAGAGCAGTGTTTTTGTTTTCTTTTTTTTTTTAATGTTGATGTAGTTCCACTTATCAATTATTTCTTTCATGGATCATGCCTTTGGTGTTGTATCTAAAAATTCATGGTCAAAACCAAGGTCAGGCCGGGTGTGGTGACTCCCTTCTGTAATCCCAGCATTTGGAGGGCCTCAGGCAGGAGGATCACTTGAGCTCAGGAGTTTGAGACCATCCTGGACAACATAAGTAGACACCCCCATGTAGTTCTGCATGGCTAGGGAGGCCTCAGGAAACTTCCAATCATGGCAGAAGGCAAAGGGGAAGCAAGCACCTTTCTCGTAAGGCAGCAAGCCAAATCACATTTTCAATTAATCCAGATACATTCTTAAAATTTAAAGACATGGGTCATAAAAGGGGAGAAAATATTTAGAATACATGTAAGAGAATATTTTTCTTTTGCAGATATATTTTATGATCATAATAGACTTTTTTAGTATTAAAATAGTAGAAACATTTCATATTCATGACATAACTTTTTTGGAGGTAAACAATATTTTGTTGAAGGTAGTACATTTATATAACTACTTTTGAAATTGAGACAGAATACACATAACATAAAATTTACCATCTTAACCATCTTTAGTGTTCAGTATTTTCAATTACAGTATGTTCATATTGTGTGAACAATCTCAAAAAAATTATATTGCAAAACTGAATCTCTGTACCCATTTAAGAGCAAATATCAAATTCCTCCTCCCCCAGCTACTATCAACCCCCATTGTATCTTCTGTTTCTATGAATTAGACTACTCTTGATACTTTATATAAGTGTAATCATACAGTAGATGTCTTTTTGTGACTGGCTTATTTCATTTAGAATAATGCACTCAAGGTTCATTCATGTTGCAGAGTGAGTCAAAATTTCCCTCTCTTTAAATGCTGAATAAAATTCCATTATATAGATATACCCCATTTGCTTATCCATTCATCAATGGACACTTGATAATTCCCATCATTTGTCTATTACAAGTAATGCTGCTATGCATATGAATCTGTCCATATCTCTGAGACCCTGTATTCAATTATTTTGAACACATACCAAGAAATGGAATTGCTAAATTATATGGTAATTTCAATTTTAATTAATTGAGAAACCACCATATTGTTCTTCACAGTCCTGCACCATTTTACATTCCAACCAACAGGGCACAAGATTTCCAATTTTGCCACACCCTCACCAATACTTGCTATTTACTTTTTTGTTTATTTTGATATACACATTTTGATGGGTGTGTGTGTATGATATCTCATTGATGTTTTGATTTGCAGTTTTAAATTATTATTGATGTTGAGCATCTTTTCATATGCTTGCTAGCCATTCATATGTCTTTTTTGAAGAAATGTCTTTTCAGATACTTTACCTTTAAAAATATTGCATGATATTTTCTTGTTGAGTTGTAAGAGTTCTTTATAAATTCTAGATTTTAACCCCTTAGCAGATAAATGATTTACAAATATACTCTGTCATCTTATATGTTGCTTTGTCACTCAATTGTGTCTTTTCATGAACTAAAGCTTTTATTTTTCATCTCGTCCAATTTACCTATTCTCACTTTTGTTGCTGGTGCATTTGGTGTCTTATTCAAGAAATCATTGCCAAATCCAACATCGTGAAGTTTTTTCTTGTATTTTATTCTCACACTTTTATTATTTTAGTTCTTATGTTTAGGTATTTGATCTATTTGAGTTTATTTTTATATATTGTTTGAAGTAAGGATCCAACTTTATTATTTCGTATGTGGACATCCAGTTTTCCCAACTCCATTTGGTGAAGACTGTCCTTTCCCTATTGAGTGGATTTGGCATCTTTGTAAAAATTATTTGAACACATATGCAAGGATTTATTTTTATGATTTATATGCTTTTTCATTAGTCTATATATGTCTTTATGCCAGCACCACACTCTTAATTACTGTGCCCTTGTAATAAGTTTTGAAATCAGAAAGTGTGACACCTTCAACTTTGTTATTTATCATGAGTGTTTTGGCTATTCAGGGACCGTTGACATTTCATATGGATTTTAGGATAAGTTTTTCTATATCTTCAAATAATGCCATTGGAATTTTGATATGAATTGCATTACACCCGTAGATAGTTTTGTCAGTATTTTCATTTCAATAATATTAAGTCTTTCAACCTATGAACAAGGAATATCTTTCCATTTTTTGTGTCTTCATTTTTTCAGACAGGTTTTGTAGTCTTCAGTGTACAAGTATTTCATCTACATGGATAATTTATTCTTAAGTATTCTATTATGTCTATGCAATTTTACATCATTGTTTCTTAATTTTATTTTCAATTGTCCATTGTTTATGGTAATGCAATTTATTTTTGCTCATTGATTTTGTATCTTACAATGTCACTGAATGTGTTTAATTGGTGTGTGTGTGTGTGTGTGTGTGTGTGTGTGAAGTTTTTCAGGTTTCTTAAATACAGGATAATATCATTTGCAAACAAATATTTTTAATTCTTTCTTTCTTTCTAATTTGGATGTTGTTTATTTCTTCTCTTTTGTAATTGTTCTGGCTAAGTCTTCCAGTACTATCTTGAAGTGACAAAGGAGGGCATTTTTATTTTGTTTTTGTTTTTAAAGGAAAAGTCTTTCACTATTGGCTAAAAGGCTAGCTGAGGAGGCCGGGCACGGTGGCTCACGCTTGTAATCCCAGCACTTTGTGAGGCTTAGACGGGCAGGTCACCTGAGGTCAGGAATTCGAGACCAGCCTGGCCAATATGGCGAAACCCCGTCTCTACTAAAAATACAAAAATTAGCTGGGCGTGGTGGCATGTGCCTGTAGTCCCAGCTGCTCAGGAGGTTGAGGCAGGAGAATCGCTTGAACCTGGGAGGCTGAGGTTGCAGTGAGCCGAGATCGCGCCATTGCACTCCAGCCTGGACAACAAGAGCGAAACTCCGTCTCAAAAAAACAAAAGGTTAGCTGAGGACTTTCATACATAGCCTTATAATGTTCAGATAGTTTCTCCTTATTTCTAGTTTTTTAAGTTGTTTTTATTATGAGAGGTTGGTGAATTTTATCAATATTTTCTGCAACAATTGAGATGATCATGACCTTTTTCATCATTTTGTTAATGTAGTGTAATACATTTATTAATTTTTACATGTCGAACAACCTTGCATACCAGGGTAATTCCCACTTGGTCATGATGTACAATATTTTTAATGAACTGTTGAATTCTATTTATAGTACACATGCTCCTAGACTAATGATGAAGTTACTTTCTGATAAACTCATCATAAGTTGAAAATATTGTAAGTCAAATACATTCAACCTACCAGACAAAATAGTTTAACTTAGCCCACCTTAGACGTGCTCAAATCACTTACATTAGCCTTCAGTTGAGCAAAATCATCTAACACAAATCCTATTTTATAATAAAATGTTGAATATCTCACATAATTTATTGTATAGTATCCTGAAAGTGAAAAACAGAATGATTATATGGGCACTTGAAGTATAGTTTTTACTGAATGTCTATAACTTTCACACTATCATAAAGTGAAAAAATCATAAATTGAACCATCATAAGTCAGGAACTGTCTGTATCATGTATGTGCTTGCATCAATATTCATCATGAACAGTGGTCTGTATTTTTTTATGTAGTGTCTGTGTCTGGCTTTGTTATCAGGGTAATGCTGACCTCCTAGAATGAGATTGAATATATTCTTTCTTTTCTATTTTTTTGTAAAAGTTTGAGGTACATTGGTGTTTATTATTTTTTAAATGTGTGAGAAATTTACCACTGAAGCCATTGGCTCTGAGTTTTTCTTTTTTGAGAGGTATTTGATTAGTAAATCTCCTTACTAGTTATAAGTCTGTTCAGACTCTATTTCTTCATGATTTAGTTTAAGTGGTTTGTTGTGTTTCTGGGAACTTATTAATTTAATCTAGGTTATAAAATTTGTTGGTGTACAAGCATTCATAGTATTCTCTTGTAAATTTTTATTTCTATAAAATTGTGTGATTCCTTTTTCATATCTGATTTTAGTTATTTCAGTATTCTCTCTCTCTTCTGATAATCCACCTATGGTTTTGTTAATTTTGTTCATTTTTTCAAAAATCCAACTCTTGGTTTTATTTACTTTTTCTATGATTTTGGATTATTATTTTTGGTAAGCAGAATAAGCTTAAAAATCAATACAAATAGAAAAAAACTACCCAGTAGAGTAATAGTCAAATATAAGAACAAGAAATTCATATCAGAGGAAATCTAAATAGAGAAATAACATACAAAATAATTTAAAGTAGCTATAAGAGAAGTGCAAATTAAAATTGCACTTAGAGTTATACTTTTTTCCCTGTCATTCCACTCCCAAACAATTAAGCTATGAAGGCATTTCATAGGACAGAGCAAGGTAGTGGTTGCAGTGGGTGGAGTGCAGTGGAAAGTCATGATGTCTCAGAGTAGAGTATCAGAGAATGATTAAGACAAGAAGGACATCCATGTGATGTTGAGGGTGGGGATGAGGCCATCATAGAAATCCAGAACCTGAATGGAGTCAGGAGCACCTCCATGCACAGGGGAAACTAATGTCGGGTATCAGAGCCAAAGCAGGGTTAGAAGGGAGTCCATGCTGATTAAAAACTAAGGATCAGATCCTTAGTGGATTATAGGCAGTATTATGTAGGAAGTATCTCCTGGCATAGTAGTTTAGACTCCAAGAAGGATAAGGAAAATGTCCACGTGGGAAGTGTGTGTTAGATGGAGTGTTAGAGCCTGAGCTGAGTGAGTAACTTATACATTCAAGGAAGGTACCAGGCATGGGGAGTCAGAGCTCAAATTAAGGTGAGGAAGACTTCCATGCGATCTCAAGCGAGAATAAAATAGATCCATAAGGTAAAATCTTAGAGTCTGAGTGCAGTAAGGAGGATAAATTCACAGCGGTAGGTTAAATTTTTACCTAGTCATTCGTATATGAATTAAAATCTAGTTCTATTTAATCATCTCCTATGTCAAATAGTGTTATGAGGAACACTGGACAAGAAAAATGATGTTGAACAAATATTTGTCAGCTAGATTTTCTCTAAAAACTTTTATTAGATTTTTTTAAAAGCCTGTCTTATTTTATAAAGGATAAATTAAAAGCTATTAGCGTGTCAAAATTCTTAACATGGCATACAATTCCATATTTATTTCAAGTTCAATTCCAAGTTATTTTAAATTTAATTCCAAAATAAATTTCATAATTCTTTTAAATTCCAGTCTTGCATTCTATTTTTTTCCTAGACACAGTTGGCTGTAGCCCCACTGAATTTCTCAGGTATTTCTTTAATATTCTCTCTGACTCTGTTTTCTCTATCCCTCTGTCTGCTTTGTTGATAGTCATTCTTTAAGATCTAGTATTATAAGTACATTTCTTCAAGATCTAGTATTATAAGTACATTTCCTTTAATATTACAGGAAGATTAATTGTTCAATATGACACTTTATTTTCTGCATTATTCCCTCCCTATTTCATTATGCTCTTGCTTACCTCATACCAGTGCCATTTTTACTCTGTGTCCATTTAGTTGTAAACTCCTTCCCATGATAGAAAGTCACTTAATCTACCCAAACCAACCATATCAAAATATTTTTGCCACTTTTTTCTGCATTATTGTTCTTCCAATTAAATCACCATCACCACCACCACCACCATTACCATCATCATCATCATTCAAGAAAATATTTAAAATCACAATTTTTCTAAAACCCCTCTAAGGTAATATTTTAGCCTGATGTTGGAAGATCTATTTTATATCCAGGAATTAATTCACCATTGCAGATCATCTACTTTATCTAACATAATCTCATCCATGCACATAGTACTGAAACCTGGTTGAAGAAATGAAATGTAATAATTCAGCTTTATAATAACAGATGTTTAGCATTTATAATACAAAGTGTAGAGAAATTTGTGAAATTTGTCATTTCATATTTACAAGATTTAATAACCTACTGATATTTTATACGTTATATAATTATTTTACATCTATTTTCTGGTTCAAACTAGTAAAGTCGAAAAGTAAAGTAAAACAATTTATCGTGATAAAAATCTGGCTAAAAATTCCAATAGTTTATTAGGCTTTGTGAGTCATCCAAAAATGTTTTTAAAATAGTAATATGATTTATAGAATAATATTGAAGTAATTTGGAATTAAATATGAATGAATTAATTATCATTTCAAGTGAACACACTAATAGTTATCAAAACAATTTAATGCTTTGTTTTTAATGGTTCAAAGAATCCATTCCACCAGTTATCAAGAAATGTTAGAATGCTTTTATGTGTGAAATGTAATACTTTGATCACGGCATAATATTCCTACATAAAAAGGGAAAATAAATTTTGAAAAACAACCTTCCACATAAATAAATTGATTATCATTAGAAACACATCTCTCAATCTTTCTTGACTATTCTTCAATAGAGAATGTTTCCTTTCTTTATTGCTGCATAACAAAATATCTCAAAACTTAGTGTTTAAAATATAAATAATTTTTTCTCACGATTTTCTAGGTTCCTTAGCATCATCTGGGCATTTGTCTGCCACCTGTTTTCAGCTGAAGCTTCATTACCTTTCAGCTGAGTAGAGCTTGGGATGTGTAAGTTAGTTTCATGCACCCATTTTGGGTCTCAACAAGACTAGTTGAAACAGTCAGCAGCAGACTGGCCCCCTGTTTCTCCAAGTAGTCTTTCATCATTTAGTAGTCTGACTTGAGCTTTTTAAAGTGGTGTTCCTATATCAAGGAACAGAAAGAAGAAGTTACAAAACCTTTCATAAGGTGAGGGTTTTGAACTCTCATATAATTGTTATAACATTTTATTAACCAAAGAAAGCCATTAACACCAGCCAAGGCTTTTTAAAAAAGTAGAAAACTCACCTCTTGAGAGAGAAAGGACAAGAATGTACAAACATAAGAAAAATTGCTAGTAACAGTTTTGGAAAAAATCTGCTATGGTTCATATGTTTGTTGCTGCTGAACCTGTTAAAATTTTATCCCTATTGTTGGAGGTGGGGCCTAATGGGAGGTGTTTGGTCATGGGGGTGGATTTTTTGTAAACAGATTAATACACTACATTGAGGGTGAATGAGTTCTTACTCTATTATTCCCCAGGATAGCTGGTTGTTAAAAAAAAAAAGCCTGGCAAGTTCACACCATTGCATCCATTCTTGCCATGTGATCTCTGAACACACTGGCTCTACTTCACTTTGTGCCATGAGTGGAAGCAGCCTGAGACCCTCTCAAGTTGCAAATGTTCAATCTTGCACTTTCCAGCCATTGAGCATAGTGAGCCAAAAACGAACAAACAAACAAACAACAACAACAAAAAACCCATTTTCTTTATAAATTACCCAACTCAGGTATTTCTTTCTAGCAACACAAGACAAACTTAAACAGAAAATTCATACTGGGAACAGAGAATTGCTGTAAACATACCTGAAAATGTGGAAGTGGGTTTGGAACTGGGTAATGAGCAGGGATTGGAAGAGTTTAAATAGAAAAAGATAGACAAGGGGAAATTTGGAGCTTCATAGAGATTGTTTAAGTGGTTGTGACAAAAATGCTGATTGAAATATAGACAGTAATGGTTATGTTGCCCAGGACTCAGATGGAAATGTATTTATTGGGAACTAGAACGAAGGTCACCCACGTAATACCATAGCAAAGAACTTGGCTGCATTGTGTCAATAGGCTTTGTGGAAGGATGAACTTAATAGTGGTGATCTAGGTGGAAAAAATTTCAAAGCAATAAAGTGCTCAAAAAGTGGTGTGTTTACATTTAACAGCTTGTGCTGAATTATGGCAGCAACGAAATGGTCTAAAGGTGGAATTTACCATTAAAAGGAGAGAGAAGCAGAGTAAGATGGCTGAATAGAAGGCTCCACTAATTTACTGATCATTACCTCCTTCAGTAAAATCAATTTTTACAACTATCAACACAAAAAAGTACCTTCTTAAGAACCAAAAATAAGGAAAGAACTCACAGTCCCTGGTTTTAACTTCCTATTGCTGAATGAGGCACTGAATAGGTGTATTAGTCCATTCTCACACTGCTATAAAGAAATACCTGAGACTGGGTAATTTATAAAGAGGCTCATAGATTCATGGTTACACAGGCTATACAGAAAGCATAGTGGCTTCTGCTTCTGGGGGTGCCTTGGGGAGCTTTTACTCATGGCAGAAGGCAAAGCAGGAGCAGGTAAGTCTCACATGGTAGGAGCAGGAGCAAGAGAGAGAGGGAGGAGGTGCTACACACTTGTAAACAACCAGATCTCATGAGCACTCACTATATATTACCAAGGGTAGATGGTGCTAAACCATTCATGAGAAACTGCCGCCATGATCCAATTAACTCCCACCATGCCCCACCTCTAACACTGGGGATAAAATTTGACTTGATATTTGGCGAGGACACAGATCCAAACCATATTAACAGGGTAGGAAAGACAGTCTTGAATTGCTGATGCCATGCTTTGCCCATTCCCTGACAGCAGTTGGTCAGTGCATAGAGATAATGTACAGCTAAGGAGAAGGAGAGTACAGCGATTGTGAGACTTCGCATAGAAATAAGTGCTGCCCTGTCACAGCAGAGAGCAAAACCACGCTGAACTCAGCTAACACCCACTCATGAAGGGAGCACTTACATGAGCCCTAACCAGAGGAGACTCTCCCATCCCAGTGGCAGATCTTGAGTTTTGGCAAACCTTGCTACTGCAGACTAAAGTTCACTGGGGCTCTAAATAAACTTGAAAGGCAGTCTAGGCCACAATGAGTTAAATTCCTAGATGAATCCCAGTGCTGAACTGGGCTCAGAACCAGTGGACTTGGGGAACACATGACCTACTGAGACACCAGCCTGGGCAACTAGGGAGTGCTTGTGCTGCTCCTCCCCCAATCCCAGACAGCACAGCTTGCAGTTCCAAAAGAGACCCTTTCATTCCACTTGAGAGGAGAGGTAAGAGTAAAGAGGACTTGGTCTTGCATCTTGGATATCAGCTCAGCCACAGTAGGATAGGGCTCCAATCAGAGCTGTGAAGCCCTTATTCCAGCCCTCACTTCTGGATGGCATGTCATGGACACATCATGGACCAGAGAGGACCCTGCTGCCCTAAAGGGAAGGATGCAGTTCTGGCAGAATACATCACCTGATGACTAAAGAGACCTTGGGCCCTGAATAACCAGCAGTCATAGTCAGGTAGTAGGCCATAGGTCTTGGGTGAGATTTTGAGATGTGCTGCCTTCAGGTGAGACCCAGCATATTCCCAACTGTGGTGATTATAATGAGACTCATTCTGCTTGAGAAAAGCAAAGGGAAAAGTAAAGGGGACTTTGTTTTGCACTTTAGGTACCAGGTATGCCACAGAGAGGTAGAGCATCAAGTGGAATGTTGGAGTCCCCAGTTCCAGGATTTGGCTATTGGATGGCATTTCTGCACCTTCTGCGGGCAAGAGGGGAGCCCACTTCCCTTAAGGGCAAGTCCCACGTCTGGCAGCATTCACTACAAGCTGATTGAAGAGTTCTTGGGCCTTAAGTGAGCATCGGTGGTATCCTGGCAGTATTCCCTCTGGGCCTGTTGTGTTGGTGGAAATGAGATGAGAATCTACTGCCTGTAGAAAGGGGAGAGAACAGTGGGAAAAAAAACTGCATCCTTTGGTTTGAGCACCAGCTCAGCCACACTTCAATAGAACACCAGGTAGCTTTCTAAGCTTTTTGACTCTAGTCCTTGGGTCATGGATGGTACCTCTGGACCTGGACAAGGCCTGGGGAAACTTGGTGTCTTGAAGGGAAGGACACAAACCTGGCTGGCTTCATGCCCTGCTAATCATAGAGCCCTAGATCCTTGAGTGAACATAAGCAATAGTCAGGTAGTGGTTACAGTGGGCTTTGGGTGAGACCCAGTGTTGTGCTGGCTTCAGGTATGACCCAGCACAATTACAGTGCTGGTGGCCACTGGGGTGCTTGTGTCACAACAACTGTAGCTCCTGGTAGTTCAGAATGGACAGAGAGACTTCATTTATTGGGGATAAGGAAAGGGAAGAAAACAAGTGTCTCTGCCTTGTAGTCTAGAGAATTCTTCCAGAACTTATCGAAGACAACCAAGGTGGTACCTTTACAAGTGTGCAAGAACCACAGTGTTCTTGGGCTTGGAGTGCCCTCTATTGCAGATATGGCTTACATTAAAATCCTCTATATATATATATATATGGAAAGCTTTTTCAAAATGGATGGGCACAAACAAGCCCAGAATGTGAAGATTTCAATAAATACCAAACTCTTCCATGCCCAGACATGGGTGGACATCCACAAACATTAAGAGGATTAATGAAAACATGACCTCACCAAGCAAACTAAATAAGGCAACATGGACCAATCATGGAAAAACAGTGATATGTGTGACCTTTCAAAACAGCTGTTTTAAGGAAACTCAAGATAACCTAAGGAAGGAATTAAGAATTCTAACAGATAAATTTAACAAAGAGACTGAAATAATAAAAAATAATCAGCCGGGCGCAGTGGCTCACACCTGTAATCCCAGCATTTTGGGAGGCCGAGGCGGGCAGATCACGAGGTCAGGAGATCAAGACCATCCTGGCTAACACGGTGAAACCCCATCTCTACTAAAAATACAAAAAATTAGCTGGGCATGGTGGCAGGCACCTGTGGTCCCAGCTACTCAGGAGGCTGAGGCAGGAGAATGGCATGAACCCAGGAGGCAGAGCTTGCAGTGAGCCGAGATCGCGCCACTGCACTCCAGCCTGGGCGACAGAGCGAGACTCCATCTAAAAAAAATAAAAAAAATAAAGTAAAAATTATGGAATTAAAAATGTGACTGACATAGTAAAGAGTGTATCACAGTCTTATAATAGCAGAATTCATCAAGCATAAGAAATAATTATAGTGAGTTTGAAGACAGGCTATTTGAAAATAGAGTAGACAAAAAAGGGAAGAATAAAAAAGAATGAAGCATGCATACAAAATCCAGAAAATAGCCTCAAACAGGAACATCTAAAAGTTTTGGCATTAAAGGAGGAGGTTGAGAAAGACATAGGGGGAGACAGTTTATTCAAAATAATCATAACAGGAAATTTCTCACACCAAGAGAATAATATCAACATTAAAGTACTAGAAGGTTATAGAATACCAAGCAAATTTAACCCAAAGAAGACTAACCCAAGGCATTTAATAATCAGACTCCCAAACATCAAGGTTAAACAACAGATCCTAAAAACAGCAAGAGAAAATAAACAAATAACATACAATAAAGCTCCAATAGGTCTGGCAGTACACTTGTCAGTAAAAACCTTACAGGTCAGGAGAGAGGGGCAAGAAATTTAAAGTGCTGAAGGAAAAATAAAAAAAAAAATTACCCTAGATTAGTATAAGTGGAGAAAATATCCTTCAAGCATGAAGGAGAGAAAATATCTTCCAAGACAGACAAAACCTAAGGGATATCATCAACACAAGACCTGTCCTATGAGAAATGCTAAAGGGAATCCTTATATCTGAAAGTAAAGGAAGTAAATAATCAAGAAGAAATGATCTGAAGATAAAACTCACTGGTAATAGTAAGCACATAGAAAAAGAATATTATTAACACTGTAACTATGGTGTGTAAACTTATGAAGAGAGAACAAATAATGAATCAATCAAAAATAATGAACACAGACACTTTTAAGACAAAGACAGTACAATTAGAAATACAGGAAAACAGCAAAAAGCTAAAAATTCAGGGTACAAAGTTAAGGTTTAGTTTTTATTAGTAGAGTTTTTATTAGTTTTTTTTTACTTGTTTGTTTATGAAAACAGTGTTAAGTTGTTATCAGTTTAAAACAATGGGTTATAAAGTTGTATTTTCAAGCCTTATGGTAATTTCAAACTAAATATTAGACAATGAATACACACAAAAAAACAAGGAATTAAATTGTACCAACAGAGAAAACCACTTTCATTAAAAGAAAGAAAGACAAGAAGAAAGTAAAGAATAAAGAGAAGACTACAAAACCACCATAAAACAAGTAACAAAATGGCAAGAGTAAATTCATACTTATCAATGATAACACAGAATATAAATGGACTAAACTCTACAATCAAAAGACACAGAATCACTGAATGCATAATGAAACAAGAACCAATGATTTGTTGCCAACAAGAAACGCACTTCACCTATGAACTCACACATAGATGGAAAGTAAGGAATGGGAAAAGTTATTTCATGTCAATTAAAACCAAAAAAAGAGTAGAAGTAGCTATATTTATATCAGAAAAAAATAGATTTCAGGATAAAATCGGTAAGAAGACACAAAGAAGGTCACTGTATAGTGATAAAGGGGTCAGTTCAACAAGTTGATATAACAATTGTAAATACATATGCATCCAACAGTGTATCACCCAGATATATAAAGCAAATATTATTATGCTTACAAAAGAAACAGACTCCAAAAAATAAAAGCTGAAGGCTTGAACACGCCATTTTCAATAGTTTCAGAATTGGGCATATCTTCCAGACAGAAAAAAAATATATAAGACTTAGTCTGCACTATTAACCAAATAGATCTAATAGATATTTACAGGACATTTCATCCAATGGCTATGGAATACACATTTTTTTCTTCAGGACATGGATCATTCTCATGGATAGACTATGTTTGGTCACAAAGCATGTCTTGAAACATTCAAAAAATAGAAATAATACCAAGCATCTTCTCTGAACATGATGGAATAAGACTGAAAATCAATAACAAGAGTAATTTCAGAAACAATACAAACACATGGAAGTTAAAAAATATGCTCCTGAATGGCCAGCGGGTCAGAGAAAAAAGGAAGATTAAAAAAATTGTCGAAACCGATGATAATGAAATCACAATATGCCAAATCCTATAGGATATAATGAAAGTATTACTAACAGGGAAGCATACAGCTATAAGTGCCTACAAGAAAACAGAATAAAAATTTTAAATAAACAACCTAATGATGCCTATTAAAGAACTAGAAAGGCAAGAGCAAATCAAAACCCAAATTAATAGAAACAAATAATAAGAGAGCAGAAATAAATAAATTTGAAATGAAAAAAGCAGTACTAACGATCAATGAAACAAAGTTTATTTACTGAAAAGATAAAATTAACTAACCATTAGTCACACTAACAAAGAGAACATCTAAGTCAATAATAATCAGTGATAAAGAAGGAGACACGACAACCGATACTGTCTACTATGAGCAATTACATGCCAATAAATTGAAAAATCAAGAAGACATGTACTAATTCTTATGATCATTTCCATTGATGTTGAAAAATTATTTGATAATATTTAGCATCTCTTCATGAAAAAAATTAAGAAACTGGGTACAAAAGGAACATATCTCAACATAATAGAAACCATATACAAAAAATCCATAGCTAGTATCATACCAAATGTGGAAAAACTGTAAGCCTTTCTGCTATTATTTGCAACACAAGGATGCTCACTTTCACCACTGTTATTCAATATAGTACTATAATTCCTAGCACAGCAATCCGACAAAAGAAAGTAATAAAAGGCATCCAAATTTGGAAAGAAATAAGTCAAATTAACCTTCTTTGCAGATGATATGATCTTATATTTGGAGAACCCTCATGACTTCACCAAAAAAACAGTATTAGAACTGATAAACAATTTCAGTAAAGTTGCAGGATACAAAATCAACATACAAAAGTCAGTGCATTTCTATATGTAACAGGGCACAAACTGAAAAAGAAATAAAAAACATAATCTCATTTACAATAGCTACAAATAAAATACCCAGGAATTAATGAAAGAAGTAAAAAATTCTGTAATAAAACCTATAAAGCACTAATGAAAAAAATGGAGAGAACACCTAAAAAAGGAAAAATATTCTATGTTCATGGATTAGAAGAACTGATATTGTTAAAATGTTCATACTACTGAAAGTAACCTACAATTTCTATTCAATTCCTAACAAAATGCCAATGACATTTTTCACTAAAATAGAAAAAAAAATCCTCAAATTTATATGGAACCACAAAATATCCAGAATAGCCAAAGCCATCTTAAGCAAAAAGAGCAAAACTAGAGATATCACATTATCTTACTTCAAATAATACCACAGAGCTATAGTAACCAAAACAGCATGGTACTGACATAAAAACAGACACATAGAGCAATGGAACAGAATAGATAAACTAGAAACAAATTCACACACCTACAGTGAACTCACTTGTGACAAAAGTGCCAAGAACATACACTGGGGAAAAGACTGTCTCCTCAATAATTTTGCTGGAGAAACTGGATATCCATATGCAAAAGAATAAAACTAGACTCCTATTTCCTGCCATATACAAAAAACAAATCAATAATGATTTAATAATTAAATCTGAGACCTCAAACTATGAAACTGCTATAAGAAAACCTTAAATACACTGTCCAGGCAATTGGACTGGGCAATGACTTTTTTGAGTAATACCCACAAGCACAGGCATCTAAAGAAAAAAAATGGACAAATGGGATACCATCAAGTTTAAAAGCTTCTGCACAGCAATACAGTCTAGAAAGTGATGAGATAACCCACGGAATGGGAAAAAAATATTTGCAAACTACCAATCTGACAAAGGATTGATAACTAGAATATATAAGGAGCTCAAAAACATTGTAGGAAACAATCTAATAATCCAATTTAAAAATGGGCAAAATATTTGAATAGACATTTCTCAAAAGAACACATACAAATGACAAAGAGGTATGTGAAAAGGTGCTCAACATCATTGATCATCAGTTAAATACAAATCATGCTTACAATGAGATATCATCTCATCCCAGTTAAAATTGCTTTTATCCAGAAGTCAGGTAATAATAAATTCTGGCAAGGATGTGGAGAACAGTTTCCCACTGTTGGTGGGAATGTAATTTAGTACAACTACTAATGGAGAAGAGTTTAGAAGTTTTTCAAAAAACTCAAAATAGAGTTACTGTAGGATCCAGCAATCTCACTGCTGGGTATATATCCAAGAAAAAAGAAATTAGTATACTGAAGAGATATCTGCATTCCTGTGTTTATTGCAGCACTAATCACAATAGCCAATTTTTTAAGCACTCTAAATGTGCCTCAACAGATGAATGGATAAAGAAAATTTCATACCCATAGAAATGAATGAGATCCTGTCATTTGCAACAACATGGATGAAACTGGAGGCTATTATGGTAAGTGAAATAAACCAGGCACAGAAAGACAGCATCACATGTTCTCACTTATTTGTGTGAGCTAAAAATTAAAACAATTGAATTCATGGAGACAGAGAATAAAAGAATAATTTGCAGAGGTTGGGAAGGGGAATGGGGCATGGCAGGGAAGTGGGGGCTCTTAATGGGTACAAATAAATAGTTAGAAGAGTGAATAGGACATAGTATTTGCTACCCAAAGAGGGTGACTGTAGAAAAAATATTTTAATTATGTATTTAAAAATAAGTAAAAGAACATAATTAAGTTATTTGTAACACAAACAATAAATGCTTGAGGTGATGAATACCTTATTTACCCTAATGTGATGATTACACATAGCATGTTTGTTTCAAAATATCTCATGTAACCCATAAATATGTACACATACTATGAACCCACATAATTTAAAAATAAAAAAGCAGAGCATAAAAATTTGGCAAATTTATGACCTGCCAATTTTTTTAGAGAAGAAATGTTATTTTCAGGAGAGAAATATAAGGGTACAGAGAGAGGCCACTTGCTAAAGAGATTGGCACAGATAAAAGGGAGCCAGAGGCCAACAGTAAAGGTAATGAAAAAAGGCCCAAAGGCATTTAAAAGATGATTAAGGTCTCTGCTCCCATCACAGACCCCAAGGCTCAGAGAGATAGAATGATTTTGGTTGATAGGCCTGTGAAACCACTGCCCTGGGCCAACCAAAAACATCGTTCCCCCTATTCCAGCTGCAGATGAAGCTCAAATACACCCAGGTGTTGTTAGGGTAGTCACTCTGAAGAGCGGAATTGTTAGCCTTGGTGGCTTCCATGTGGTGTTAATTCTGCAGGCTTCCAGAATGTAAGAGCCACGAAGGGTTGGTGGTTTCCACCAAGGTTTCAGAGAATGTGTCAGAAAGCCTGGGAGCCCTGATGGAACCCTGCCAAAGTGTTGGGGCTGCCACAGATTATACCCACTTGAGCAATGCTTAGTGGAGCTACAGGGGTGAGGCCACTGCTCTACAGTCCCCAGAATTTTAGAGTCACTGGTAGTGTGCCCCCTCAGCCTTGAAAATCCTGGGGACTCCATTCCTTGCACCACTGTGCCTCAGATGCAGAATATGTAGTAAAAGGAGACTATTTGGGAGCTTTAAGATTTAATATCTACATTGCTGAATTTAAAACTTGTGTAAGGCCTGTCATTCTTTTATTTTGGTGGATTTTTTTCTTTTAGAATTGAAATGATTGTTCAATGTCTGTATAACCATTGAACCTTGCAAGTAAATAACTTGTTTGGTTTTGTTTTACAGGATTATAGCTGGAAATAACTTACCTTGAGTCTCAGATGAGACTTTTTACTTTGGATTTTTGAGTTGATGTGAAGACTTTTGGGACAATTTGCATGAAATGGTTACACGCTGCATGTGAGAAAATGTAAGTTTTAGGGAGCCAGGGGTGGAATGCCATGGTTTGAATATGGTTTGATTGTCCCCACCAAAACTCATATTGAAATTTGATCCCCAGTGTTATAGTGTTGGAAGGTAGGTCCTAGTGGGAGATGTTTTGTTCAAGGGAGTGGATATGTCACTAGGGGTTTGGGACCTTTCTCACAATAATGAGTTCTTGCTCTTGTAAGAGTTGATGGGTTCCCAGGGAAATGTATTAGTTCTCAACAGAGTAAGTTGTTATAAAGCCAGGATACCCCTCATGTTTGGTCCCATTTCACATGCACCTATTTTCTCTTTGACATTCTCTGCTTTATTATTTATTTATTTATTTATTTATTTATTTATTTATTTTGAGACGGAATCTCACTCTGTCACCTAGGCTGCAGTTCAGCGGCGCGATCTCGGTTCACTGCAAGCTCTGACTCCCGGGTTCACGCCATTCTCCTGCCTCAGCCTCCAGAGTAGCTGGGACTACAGGCACCCACTACCACACCCGGCTAATTTTTTTTATTTTTAGTAGAAATGGGGTTTCACTGTGTTAGCAAGAGTGGTCTCCATCTCCTGACCTTGCGATCCACCCGCCTTGGCCTCCCAAAGTGCTGGGATTACAGGTGTGAGCCACCGTGCCCGGCCCTCTGCTTTATTTTGATACAGCACAAAAGCCCTCTTTGGAAACTGAGCAAATGCTGGTGCCATGTTTCTGGTACAGACTAAGGAACTGGGAGCTAAATAAACCTTTCTTCTCTATGAATAACTCAGTTTCAGGTATTCCTCTGTAGCAACAAAAAACAGACACAGACACAGTCTATCATAATACACTCTCCGGCTACCACAATCTACATATTTCTTAAAGGCAAATTACACTAATTCTCACAGTCTTATCCAATTGTGGCATAAACTCAAAGTCAAGGATCTCATTATCAGCATTATGTTGAAAAGCAGAAATACCTCAAGCATACAATTGTTCTAAAAACTCTTGAAATAAAATAAGTTCTCTGTCTTTAGACCCCAAACTTACCATTGTTACATGGGGCTTAAATAACTATCATAGTTACTACCATTGAAAAGGTGCAGAAAGAAAGGCACCTTGGAAAACTGGTTCATTAAAAACTGTGCTAGAAACATGTAATGGCTTGCCACTGCTTAGGAGAGAGAAGATGTTCCTTGAATAGTTTTTAATTATGCTTTTGGGAATAGTTCTATAATCTGTTTTTCTTAGTGGCATTTGGCTCCACCTTCTAAGTCTTCCATATTTTTCATAAAATATGTCTTATGCTTGCTATTGAATAATTCCCTTATCCCACTGACTGCCAATAGAAAAATGATAGCCAGAAGCTTCTTTTCATTATGAATAATCTATATGACTATTAGCCCAGGCTGCTTTTGTAAATATAATTAAAAATTAAAATACTTCGTGGTTTTTAGTGAAACTTATTTGAAACCTTTTCATACCACATTCATAATTGTTTCTTAGATGTACCTCTCTCTTCTGTGGGAGTGTCAGGCTGCTGTAAGCCAACATTAAAAAAAAATCTTAATAGTCATTTTATCTAGTGGAGGGGATCTTCTAGGAATGAATTTAAAGATTTTTGAGGTATTTACAAAGGTTTTACAGTTGCAACTTTTATTTTATCTTGATCCTTAGACTATGATTCACTGGCTTTACTATGGTCTTTGCCCTTTAGTATTTTTTACTTTCAAAACATTTTGTCAACTGAAGAGACTGTCCTGGGTCCCAATTTTTCTTGAAAATACTTTTCCTACTTACCTTTCTTTTGCAATTCCTTATCATAGTCTTCTAAAGTATGTTATTTGATATTTCCAAACATTCTGCCCAGAGTTCTTCTCTAGCCAGATTCCCAAATTTATTAGGTACCTTAAATCTCTTCCATAGTACCTCATCTCTCTTCCATAGTACCTCAGGTGACAGTGCTAGCCAACTTTTGCCAATATATAATAGGGTTTACATTTTTTTCCCATCTATCAGTCATGTTTTGTTCACTATTCTTCTGATGTTTACTAACAGTCTCCTCATAACTTTTCCAGCCTCCAGCTAACATTTTATCTCAAAAGCAGAATACATTTTAGCTTTTCATTAAGGGCAACTTTCCACTTACAGATATTAATTTCTGTGTCTGGTATCAATTGCAGAATATCAAAGCACCCAACGCATGATAGTGTTAAAATACTATGAATATGATTTCTAATGATTTTATGAGTTGTCTTCCCTTTTTTGTGCACTTCTTCAACAACGTGTGTTCTGCTGTCACTCCTGAAGTTACATGAATCAACAAGTTTCACTGGGGCTGAAACATCCAAGATCATTGGTTTTACTGAAAGCATTGGCACCTTAGATGATATGACTGGAAAAGCTGCAGGCAGAATAGTCATTTTTTTCTACATATATTTTCTCCAGTAGGATATCCAGACTTCTGGTCTCCAAAATAACGAAGTTAAAATTGCTTTGCCTCTTAAGGCCTAGGACCAGATAGAGCACAGCATTAATAAATTCTGTCATATTATATTTATAGTAGTAAGACACAAAACCATCTCAAATCCACGTGGAAGGGAAATAGACCACCTTTTCAGGAGAAAAGTGGCATGCACTTACAGGAATGGGAAGAATTGTTGAAGGTCACATTTGCATGTGTTCCGCCAGAGGTAGTGCATTATTATACTATGAAACACAGAAGAACAATTAATGGGTTAGGACTTTGATGCTGTGGTTTCGGTTACATTAAAAACATCTTGGGTATGTTTAACTATAAAATGTTAACTAGAATTCAATTCACAAGAACTCTCAAATAATGGGTGTTTGTGAGACTTCAATCAATTTGGATAAGGCTAATAGAAAAATATGTTAATTCCAGAAAAAATATAATCCATAGGCTTCAGTTAATAGAGTGGCTAAAAAATAATTTAAAAATAAAAAAAATCCATAGGCCACTTTAGAAATAATCCAGATTTAGTACATAAGCCATTTAGTCTTCTACACCTATAACACATAAACCTTACATGCAGTATGAACTGCTTAGTGATGGATGACCCTGCAGGTCTATAGGGTTTTCAAAGAGGCATTTCATTAAGCTCATCTTATATGAGTTTGTATGTGATATAAACAAAGTAGACAGAGGAATTTTAGACAACTATTAAACAACCCAAGTTGAAACAAAGTGTTTTTTGCTTAAGTGTCACTTAAGCACAACATTTAAACAATGTCTACCTACTTCTTAGGCATTCTTGTTAATCAGAGTTTTAATATATTTTGTGAACTCCACATTTTAAAATTAGTTTTATTCAAAGTACTTTATGTATTCTGAAATCTCAAATATGAATTAGAGATAAAATAAACCAAATGATTTTAAAGGCGTATTTCTAAAACTTAGAGAGACAAGCTAGATAAAATCATAATTGAATTCAATTGAAGGTAAATTAAATTGATCAGAGCAGAGGAACAATTCTTATATGCTGAAAAGAAGCCTTTATTCAGGATGGAATACTAAAATGAAGTAATCTATTCAAATACCTTGAAATAAGCAACATTTCCCCCATCAAATTTAAACTAATTTACAGTACATCTATCTTTCTCTTGATACTTTTTCAAATATTTAAATAGCATTCAAAGTTGGGAGATAAATTTCTTCATTTCACTTTCAGAGTTTGAGAAGAGTTTAACATTTTCTACTCTAATTCTTCATCCTGACATTTAAACATTGATTGATAGAAAAAATATATAAATTATGGAATTTATGTGTTTGTGATAGAATATCACAAATAAGTTGCTAAAGTAAGGAAGTATATATGGCATTCCATGAAGAATTTTTTATATTTTCATTTTATTTTAAAATTATAACTATCACAATATTATGGGTGTAAGAATGCATAGGAAAGAAAAAATAGTGAAATCATAGCTGAATATACAGATATAACAAGTATGTGTCATGCAGTGGAAATAAAATTTTAGTTTCTGAAATTTTGATTGCATGTTAGCTATTTCTAACTTGGAATACATATCTTTCATAGAATCAATACTATAACTGAAGGTAAATATCTCAGATAATGCAATATTTAAAACAAATTCTGCACAAAATTTGCTATCCCACTCCTAGACTTTAAGGATATGTTCACATTCTCCTGATTTTGGTATCCCATTTAAAATGTCATTATTCTGATTTCTGATATTAAGATGTAGAAAGACATCTGTGTCTTACTTGCTCTCAGCCATCACTACATACCATAATGTAAACTTTCATGTTTTTCTCCCCTATATTTTGTTCTACTTTTTATTGTTATTTAATTCATTTATTATATTATAATTTTATACATACACACGTGTGTGTACATATGTGTGTGTGTGTTATAACCTGTGCCTTTTTTCACATCTACCAGTTGCTGTTCTAGAAGTTCTAGTAGAGGAACTAGTCAAAAGGGAACCTATAAGCATAATGGAAATATTATATATCTTGATTTTGGTGATGGTTACAATGGTTACACATAGAATTGTACACCTAAAACCAGTGAATTTTGTGATATGTAAAATATTCCTTAATATAGCTGAATCTAACTTATAACTGGAATTAATTTTTACCATTGTTAAGTTTAATTTTGAATTAATTAAATCTAACATTAATTGTCATTATTAACTAAATAGAAAACTAATGGTAGTTATTTCTTTGGTAATACTAAGAAAGGTGTGAATGTTTTCTACCAGATAATCCAATATGGTTCTCTTATAATGATAATTCAATTATTCTGTATACTTCTCATTATTTTCTGTACCACATTTTAATTATTCACATTAGTGAAATTAAGTTCAAACACTTTATTATAAACAATGTCAAAATTATTCTTTGATTTAGCTGCTACTTTCAACAATCAAAAAACTTTTCAAATCTTTCCTGACATATATATGTATATATATATGTATGTGTGTATATATATGTATGTGTATATATATGTGTATATATGTGTATATATATATGCATGTATATATATATATACAGGTTCTTTATGGTTTTACTATATGTAATAAGGATTAGTTAGTTAAATAATGATAGGAAACTAAGAATGCTTTCTTTACTGAAAGATTACAGCAATCATAATTAAAACAGAATAATGCAGGCAGGACACAATGTGTTTCCTGGCATTAGAAAACACAAGCACAGACTGATTGAATAAAAATTGAGTAGCAATATAAGTTCAACTTGATGGTATTGAGGGTCCCTGCTTCAAATATTGAGATATTTAAATGTAATTGGCCTAGATTTGTGTTATGTGAAAATTTGATTAGCATGCTATATAATTGTGTTTTGATCATTAATAAGATATAGAATCAAATAAAACAGCCATTTGTCTCATAAATCACTTTATCAAGAATTAAATCAATATATTAATAATTACTCTTTGGATACATTTAAATATTTCTTCATCTGCTACCGTAATAGCTCACATTATACTTAGTGGTCCTAAAGACACCTATTCTCACAGGTAACTAGATGTTTAATAATCCAGTTTAGACATTTTACTGGATATTTATCACAAAGTATACATAGCAATAATTGAGTATTATTTGGAATTAGACAGACAGATGCTTCAATTCTGTCTGCCATTTATAAGCTCTATAATGCAGGGCAAGGTACTTGTCTGAATAGTTCACCTGTAAAAAGCTGGAATTTATTTCTGCCAGTCTATGCTAATGTGAATGAATTCCCTATCTGTATTAGTGTCTTTTGGTTAGAAGTAAAAGAGGGCCTTGCTATATTGTCAGTAAGTCGTAATTTTAGAAACCATCTTATTTGTTGAAGTTTTGAATTTTTGTATGTAATTTTTCACAGAACCACTCTCCTTCTCCATTGAATGTTCAAAGATTGTCAACAATGCTTCTCTTTATATTCTGAGATATTAATATTTTCAGATATCGTATGTATAATCAATGAGACTTTAATTCACTTGGAACGTGTAATTTCTCACATAGAATCTCTTGAATTACCTCATTTACCTATTCCAATTTTTGCCTCAATGTCTGTTTCACCTTCACTATATTGAAGTTGATCTCGCTTGATAGAGAAAATGGAAGACAATTAAGAGGTGAATAAGTTTTCTTTATAGTTTTCAGCCCTTAATAAATGTGTCCCAAAGAGTGGACTAATATTTTCTTATTATTCTTGTATATACTGGTTTCACATTAAGTTTTATTTTACTGACAAGAAAGAAATGTTGCTAATATTCTTCTTTGCATGAATATATCATTAATAGAACTACTTTTTATTTTTATATATTTAGGGGATACAAGTGCTTTTTCATTATACACACACACACATACACACGCATGCACACAGACACACACCCACGCGTGCGCGTGCACACACACACACACGTATATAATGTTAATGTGGTGGTCAATCGGGGCTTTTAGTGTAACCATGACCTGAACAGTGTATATTGTATCCATTAAGTAATTTCTCATCCCAAACCACCCTCCCACCCTTCTGAGATTCCAACGTCTATTATTGCACTATGTCCACGGGTACATATTATTTATTTCTCACTTATAAGTGTGAAGATGTGGTATTTGACTTTCTTTTTCTGAGGTATTTCACCAAAGATAATGTCATTAATTCCATACATGTTGCTACAATGTGATATAAATATATATACCTGCATATATATACACATATATGTGCATATATATACACACATGCACATAAATACACACATACATATCACGTTTTCTTTATCCAATCATATATTTATATCACATTTTCTTTGTTCAATCATCAATTGATGGACACTTAGGTTCATTCCATATCTTTGGTATTGTGAATAGTACAGCAATAAATCTACAGTTGGAGTTGGGTTTTTTTTTTACATAATAATTAATTTTCCTTTGGACATATATACCCAGTAGTGGGATTGCTGGATCAAATGAGAGATCCATATTTAGTTTTTTTAGAAATCACCATAATGTTTTCCAAAGAAGTTGTACTAGCTTATATTTGGACCAAGAGTGTATAAGTGTTCCCTTTAATCCACATTATTGCCAACATCTGCTATTTTTGTCTTTTTAATATTAGCCATTCTGACTGCTCTAAGATCATATCTCATTGTGGTTTTATTTGCATTTCTCTGATGATTAATGACTTTAAGCATTTTTTTTCATATCATTGCTGGCCATTTGTCTTCTTTCACAAAACGTCTGTTCAGTTCTATTGTACAATATTTTCCAAATTTTTAATTGTTGTAGGAACATCGTTGGTGTATATATTTATGAGGTACATGAGATGTCTTGATACTGGCATGTAATACATAATAATCATATTATGGAAGACAGAGTGTCCATCCTTTCAAGTATTTATCTTTTGTGTTACAAACAATCCAATTATACTCTTTTAGTTATTTTTAAATGTACAGTTGCATTATTATTGACTATAGTCACTCTATTGTACTATCAATTACTAGGCCTTAGTCATTCATTCTAAGTATTTTTGTACCCATCAAACATTCACAGCTCTCTCTGAACCCCCACTACACTTCCCAACTTCTGGTAACCATTCCTCTGCTCTCTATATACATGGGTTCAATTGTTTTTATTTTTAGATTCCAAAAATAAGTGAGAACTTACGTGGTTTGCTTTGTGTCCGTCGCTTATTTCACTCAACTTAATGACCTCCAGTTCCATCCATTTTGTTGCAAATAACTGAATCTCATTCTTTTTATGATTGAAGAGTACTCCATTGTGTATATGTACCACATTTTTTATCCTTACATCTGTTAAGGGACATTTAGGTTGCTTCCAAATTTTGGCTATTGTGAATAGAGCTGTAAAAAACATGGGAGTACAGATATCTCTTCAATATATTGATTTCCTTTCTTTCAGGTATATACTCAGTTTTGAAATTTCTGGATCTTATGGTAGCTCTATAGAGCTACCAAATTGTTCTCCATAGTGGTTGTACTAATTTACATTCCCACCAACAGTGTATGAGAGTTCCCTTTTCTTCACATCTTTGTCAACATTTGTTGTTGCCTGTTAATTGGATATAAGCCATTTTTACTGGGGTGAGATGATATGTCTTGTAGTTTTGATTTGCATTTCTCTGATGATCAATAATGCTGACCACTGTTTTATTTGCCTGTTTGGCATTTTTATGTGTTCTTCTGAGAAATGTCTATTCCTAGTCTTTGCCCATTTTTTATTGGATTATACGATTTTTTGCTATACAGTTTTTTGCTATATTCTGGTTATTAATCCATTGCCAGATTGGTAGTTTGCAAATATTTTCTCCCATTCTGTGAATTGTCTTTTCACTTCGTTGATTGTTTCCCTTGCTGTGCAGAAGCTTCTTAACTTGACATGATCCTGTTTGTCCATGTTTGCTTTGGCTGTCTGTGCTTGTAGTGTGTTACTCAGGAAGTCTTTGTGCAGAACAATGTTATGGAGAGGTTTTCAGGTTTTTTTGTAGTAATTTCATAGTTTGAGACATTAGCTTTATGTATTTAATACATTTTTATTTGATTTTCATATATGGTGAGAAGTAGGGGTCTAGTTTTATTTTTCTGCACATGAATATAGATTTCCTAGCACCAGTTACTGTGAAAAGACTGTCTGTTCCCCAGTATACACTCTTAGCACCTTTGTCTAAAATGAGTTCACTGTAGGGATGTGGATTTTTTTTTTTTGAGTTCTCTATTCTATTCTATTGGTCTATGCGCCTGTTTTTATGGCAGTACCAGTGTGTTCACTGTGTTTCAGGGTTCTCTATGCTGCTACATTTGTCTATGTGTCTGTTTTTATGCCAGTATCATGCTGCTTTGTTTACTACAGCTCTGTGGCATAATTTGAAGTCAGGTAATGTGATTCTTCAAGTTTTGTTCTTTTTGCTTAGGGTAGCTTTAGCTATTTTGAGTCTTTTGTGGCCCCTTGTAATGAACATATTTTTTTTTACTTTTTTGTGTCCTCTTTAATTTCTTTCATCAGTGTTTTATAGCTTTACTTCTAGAGATCTTTCACTTCTTTAAGTTAATTTCTATGTATTTAATTTTATGTATGGCTGTTGTAAATAAGATTAATTTTTTTATTGTTTTTCAGATTGTACACTGTTGTCATATAGAAATGCTATAGATATTTGTATAGTTACAGATATTGTTTCTTAGATATAATGCTATCATATACACAATAATGTACAGTATAGTGTTAACATAGCTTTTATATTCACTGAGAAACCAAAAACTTTGTTTGACTCACTTTATTGTGATATTTACTTTAATGCGGTGGTCTGGAACTGAATCCACAATATCTCTGGAGATTTGTCTGTACTGATGTCTTATAATGTCAATAAAACAGAGTATGGGAAGATTACGCAAGCATGGTTTGTAAAGAACATCATTATACATTTAGTTTTTCAGTAAGACTTCTCTGGATGAGTCGATCTTTGAGCTGAGATGAGAATTATAAGGAGAGAAATGTATAAAAAAAAAGATATTCAAAAATGGTGCTCCAAGCAGAAGAAATAGGAATAATGAAGTCCTCAAAACAAAAATAAGTTAATATGAGTAACAGAAAAAAACAAGACCAGCGTCCTAGAGTTCACTTAGATAGTTATTAAGTTTGAGATACCTACCACACATCCACTGTGGAGACATATATTAGACAGTTGCATATACAAGGATGAAGGCTCTGAGTATGTCCAAAGATAAAGGCTAAACCAGAAGTTTTGACTTTATTTAGAACAAAAAACACCTCTTCCATCATAAAAAGACAGTAGGGAGTATACATGAGTATAGATACTGGTAAGTTTATGAGATTTAAGGCAACAAAATAAAGTATTTCTCTGATTGCATAGTTTATTTATGATGTGTGTATGGAGGTTATTAGCTAAGGTAGAAGTAAAAATTGTAGGAGACATAAGTTATTAACTGGACATCTTACACAGTGGAAAAGTGAATATAGTAGGAAAATATGATGGAATTGTCTGGCAAAATCCTATAGTCATTGATAACTTTTGATTATATATTTAAAGTGAGTTTATTTAGAACAATCATAATTTTCTCTGTCAATATTCAGGTTCATATTAAATGAAGGAATATTATGCCAGAAATAATCTGGATGAGTATAGACTGTTTTCCACAGAAAAGTATATGCACCAGATGGTGGAAGAAAATGAATTCTTAATCCACCTCAGTATACATGTTTTTCCAAGTGTTATAAAAATTTTCCAAACCTTACTGGCTAAATATTATGCCCAATAACTCACAAGATGATACATTTTCTAACTTCAACTCTTGGTGGATTAATGTTCAAAAGCCTCTTATTTGGACTCTATTATCCACTAATCTTTTTAAGCCTTACACATGCATGAGAATAAATTTCAACTATGTATTTTATTGCCCTGGTGAGAATGGAAGAGAAAAGTAAGAAGGGCTAATTTAGCCTACTTTACTTAAAATATTGCCTTTTAGAAAAGATAAAGAGTAATTGAAAAATGAAAGCTTTGAAAAGCTTCACTACATTCAGAAGATGTTTTCAATGGAAAAAGGTTGTAATGTCAATATTGTACTAAATAGATTACCCATCTGTGGTGAGAAGCAAAAGAGTATATTATTTGTGACTCAGAGATACGTTAATTGATATTAGACCCTTACAATAGTAAGTATTTCTGGGTTTGTGCCACTACTGGAATTAGTTTGAGAATCTGTAAGGTAGATATGGCTACTTCAACAACCCCCACATCTCAGTGGGTTGGCACAATGAAGGCTTTTACTCACTTATGAAAGTTAGCATAGATCCAGGAACCTGTACCAAACGCCTGCCCTCTGTCTAGGGATTCAGTAATTTTGGATGTGGGAGGCTTTAAAACACTCTGTAGTTGCACTATGTGATATATACAGCTTTCTTGGTTAGAGAGGCATTAAAAAAGATAACATGAGGAAAAGTATTCGACCTTGAGTTATCCCACACAAAAGTGAGGTATACAAAGGCTTCAAGATGGGTAACTAGAGGCATCTTATACTTGCCTCCTCCCAAATAAAGAACCAAAATAGTAAGAAGATCATCCCAGGGAGAACACTGGAATTCAATAGAGAAGTGACAGGAAACACCTAAACCAAAGAAGAAGCAGAAAGTGAAGTAGCTTGCTTAGCCAGGCTTTACTTGGAGCTGGGAGTACCTCCCAAATGAAGAGAAGATGTGAGAGACCCCACGAAGCCCACCGTTCCCACCATGGACTGCTGTGATCCTAGCCATAAGAGGAGAGGCTCTCAACACTCATGGACCTTGAAACTAACATAAGAAGATGCTGGGACATTGTAAAAGGGGAGTGTTCCAGGGGAAAGTGCACACTGAATCCCACACACTCCCAGACCTAAGCATCTTGAACAACATGCCATTTTAGAGCATAGCCCCCAGTAATTTGAAAATCATCATGAGGCCCAGTGGTTCAGGGTCTGAGGCATGAAAAAAGCATAAACTACCATTGCCAAGGCTGAAGGGTGAGGAGCAAGTTACACACAGCAGGGCTGAGGCCTGGGAGCCACCAGAGCTGAGGAGCAAGCAGGGCCCATGTTTGCCTAGGTTTTCATTACTGAAAGTGTCCTCACCATCCCCACCATCCCCAGTTGAAGGGCCACAGTGAGGCTGCTGTAGTCCTTCACACAAGCATTTCACTGGGGGCTGGGAATCACTGTTTCTGACTACTACAACTGGTGCTTGCACACATCATCATGAGACCTGAGGACTAACTGCCTGGACTGTCTTTGTACCCCTTCCCTTGCCAAAGCACACAGTCTAGGGACCTTGGTATTGACCAGCCCAGAATACAACCATTGACACCTGAGCACTCCTCCTAGGAGGCTGAGGTTAGGCCTACTCACACTGCTGTTATCACCACAGCTGGCACCTACACGAATGTGCCACTTTCAGGCTCAGAGACTGGCCCATCCAGTCTCACATTATTAACACCAGCACACATCATGTGAGACTCAGAGAGTTTTCATGTCATTGCTACTGTCATCACACATGTTATGCTGTCATTCCTGGGGCCCAAGAACCCAACAACCTGCTTGACTCAACACTACCACTACCAGCAGATCACCTGGAAGGCCAAGAATTGACAAACCTAGAATTGCTTCTGAATTGCTGACTGGTTCTTTTTTAATTTCATTTGGTGAGTTCATGTTTTCCTGGATGTTCTTGATGCTTGTGAATGCTCATAAGTTTCTGGGCATTAAAGAATTATGTATTTAATGTATCCTGGCTTTATCTTTTATTTTCTAGGTTGTGCAATTTAAACAATAGTTGTACAACAAAAATAGAAGATTTGGATAAAGTGTACATGTGTATTTATATATTTATCTATATCTACACACACATACCTTTATATATTAACATACCCATTTATTTGAAGATATGTAAAAGCTAAGAAGACAAAAATGTTTTTTGTCATCAGGATCTAGCAAAAAGAAACCTGAGATGTCACCCTGGAATTTGGTCCACTAGGATAATCTGCTAACTGCATAACACATCTGAATAGCTGTAACTATAGAGAGAGATTATAAAGGACTCAGGGCAATGGGCAACAAATGGAAGTTAAGGGATAGTTAAAGAATAAATACATTTAAAAAGCACAACCCTTCCCATGTCTTGAAATCTTATTAAAATCATTCTGTTTAATTGTGTATAATTATAACATCATTTAGAACACCAAATTATATCTACAACTTCTTTGTTCAACATCCACTTCACAATAAAAAGCATTAAAACATGTCAGGAAAGAAGATATATGATCAAATCTAAAAGATTGCTGAAGAAAATTAAAACATTCAAATACTATTGTAAATGTATTGCAACTACAGGATATAATTAACAAGATAAGGAGAAAACTGGGAGATTTACAGAGGAAAACTTAACCTTTTTAAAAGGACAAATTGGGAATTACAGAAATAAACATAAAATATTTGGAATAAAACATTTATTATATAGACTTAACAGCATACAGAACATCATAGAAGAAGCAGTTCTTTAACTTAATAACTGGATAGTATAGACAACATTGAAACTAAATCACAGGGGAATAAAGAAGAGAAATGAAATGTACAAGTGATACCAGTATGAGTAATATCAAATAATTTAATACTGTATATGCATAAATAGATTATCAGCAGGAAAGGGGAGCAGCAATAAAAAAGTTTGAAGACAAATGTTTGAAGACATGATAGCTATGTTTTTTCTACAATTGGAGGGACACAACATACAAATGTATAAAGCTCAGCAATTCAAAGAATAATAAATATGGTGAAGACAATACCTAGGTATAGCATTGTCAAACTGCAGAAAACTAAAGATGAAAGACAATCTTAATGAAAGACAAACAACACTGGATGCAGGGAATTAATAATAAAAAACATTGTTAAGTTCTTGTGAGAGAGAATAACAACCAGAAGAAAGTATAATATAAATTTTATAAATGTTCAAGTAGGTCAGAGTGGAGGGAGCATCAACTAAGAATTCAATATCCAGGAAAAGTACTCTTGAAAATTAAAAAAATAAAGACATACAAATAAAACCCGAGAGAACTAATTCCTAAATTGTCGCAACTAAAAGATAATTATGAAAGGCAGTCTTCAGTTTGTAAGAAAATGATCCACATATTAACTTGTATCTAGAACAATTAATAAAGAGAACTGGAAATGTTATTTATGTGAGTAAATATAAAATAATATCTAAATGACATTTAAAGTGTTGTGAATGTGAAACAAAGAATATTGTGGAGATTACAACTTGCATATTTGAATATAAATATAACTATGGTACATTTTTAGTAAGAGCAAGAAATACTATAGTTATCTAAGTTTCTTACATTGAATGCTATATTAGTCTGTTCCATGCTACTGATAAAGACATACCTGAGACTGAGTAATTTATAAAGAAAAGATATTTAATTGACTCACAGTTCCACATGGCTGAGGCAGCCTCACAATCATGGCAGAAGGTGAAGAAAGAGGAAAGTCACATCTTACATGGCAGCAGGCAAGAGAGCATATGCAGGGGAACTCCCCTTTATAAATCCATCAGATCTTGTGAGACTTATTCACTATCACAAGAACAGCATGGGAAAGACCCACCCCCATGATCCAATAGCCTCCCACCAGGTTCCTTCCATGACATGTGGGGATTGTGGGAGCTATGATTCAAGGTGAGATTTGGGTGGGGACATAGCCCAACCATATTATTCTGCTCCAACCCCTCCCAAATCTCATGTCTTCACATTTCAAACCCAATCATGCCTTCCCAACAGTTCCCCGGAGTCTTAACTCATTTCAGCATAAACTCAAAAGTCCATAGTCCAAAGTCTCATCTGAAACAAGGCAAGTCCCTTCTACTTATAAGCCTATAAAATCAGAAGCAAGTTAGTTACTTCCTAGATAAAATGGAGGTACAGGCATTGGGTAAATACAGGCATTCCAAATGGTAGAAATTGGCTAAAACAATGGGGCCATAGTCCCCATTCAAGTCCAAAATCCAGTGGGGCAGTCAAATATTAAAGCTAGCTCAAAAGGAACTAATTTGACTCCATGTGTCACATTCAAGTCATGCTGATGCAAGATATGGGTTCCCATGATTTGGGGCAGCTCTGCCCCTGTGGCTTTTCAGGTACAGCCCCCTTCCTTGCTGCTTTCACCAGCCAGTGCTGAATGTTTGCAGCTTTTCCAGGTGCATGGTGCAAGCTTTCGGTGGATCCACTATTCTGTGGTCTGGAGTATAGTGGCCCTCTTCTCACAGGTCCACTAAGTGGGGCCCCCATGGAGCCTCTGCATAGGGGCTCCAACCCCACACTGCCCTAGCAGAGGTTCTCTATGAGGGTCTTGCACCTGCAGCAAACTTCTGCCTGGACATACAGGCATTTACATACATCCTTTGAAATCTAGGTGGAGGTACCTAAACCTCAATTCTTGACTTCTGTCCACCCACAGGCTCAACACCACGTGAAAACTGCCAAGGCTTGGGGCTTGTACCCTCTGAAGCCATGGCCTGAGCTGTACCTTGGCTTTTTAGCCACGGCTGGAGCAACTGAGATGCAGGGTACCCAGTCCTGAGACTGCATAGAGCAGGGGGACCCTGGGCCTGGCCCATGAAACCATTTTTCCTCCTAGGCCTCCAGTCCTGTGATGGGAGGAACTGGCACACAGGTCTCTGACATGCCCTGGAGACATTTTTATCATTGTCTTGGAGATTAACACTTGGCTCCTCGTTATTTATGCAAATTTCTGCAGCCAGCTTGAATTTCTCCTTGAAAAATGGGTTTTCCTTTTCTATCACATTGTCAGGCTGCAAATTTTCCAAACTTTTATGCTCTGCTTCCCTTTTAAATATAAGTTCCAATTCCAAACTGTATCTTCCTAAATATATAAGACTGAATGCTTTTAAAAGCACTCTAGTCACCTCTTGAATGATTTGCTCCTTAAAAATTTCTTCTGCCAAATGCCTGAAATCATCTCTCTCATGTTCAAAGTTCCACAAATCTCTAGGGCAGGGGCAAAATGCCACCAGTCTCTGCTAACAACAGTCACCTTTGCTCCAGTTCCCAACAAGTTCCTCATTTCTATCTGAGACCACCTCACCCTGGACTTCATTGTTCATATCACTATCAGCATTTTGGTCAAAGCCATTCAACACTTGTCTAGGAAGTTCCAAACTTTCCCACATTTTCTATCTTCTTCTGAGCCGGCCTAACTGTTCCAACCTCTGTCTGTTACCCAGTTCCAAAGTCATTTTCACATTTTCTGGTATCTTTACAGCAGCCCCCTACTACCTTTTACCAATTTACTGTGTTAGTCTGTTCTCACATTGCTAATAAAGACATACTCGAGACTGGGTAATTTGTAAAGGAAAGAGGTTTAATTGACTCACAGTTCTACATGGCTCGGGAGGCCTCACATTCATAGCAGAAGGTGAAGGAAGAGCAAACTCATGTCTTACATGGCAGCAGGCAAGAGAGCATGTGCAGGGGAACTCCCCTGTATACAATTATCATATCTCATGAGACTTATTCACTATAAGAACAGCACGGGAAATACTCACCCATCTGATTCAATTACCTCCCACCAGTTCCCTACAATTCAAGATGAGATTTGGGTGTGGATACAGCCAACCCATATCAAATGTAAAATTGAATAATATTAATTAATGACATATTTTAAGTTAGGGCTAAGGGTGTATATTTTAAACCATAGAGCCACCAGTAAAAATAAAGAGTTGAAAATAAAAAAAGCAATTGAGGAAATAAAATGGAATATCAAATCTTAATTATTGAGAATAACAGGAACCAGATCTTTCAGTCTTGCCTTAAACAGCTAAAACACAGGGTAAACTATAAAACACAATCATTTTCAGATCTTGAAGAATAGGCAACTCAAGATAGTGATTCCTGGATGAAGGAAAAGAAACAAGGTAAATGCTACAATTAGCATAGCTTATTGCTTGAAGAGAGTTTCAAAGCCAAATTGCAAATAGGGAAAACACAGAAGGGTTCAGCACTCTCACTGAAGTGAAAAGACATTTGTGAGTCTGGGGAGGTCAAAGTAGCTAAAATTTTGGTTTGGAGTACTGAAGAGTAGAAAGCTATCCACAGAAGAAGCTTAGGAGATCTGCAGAAGGTTCATTTCAGGTCTTCAGCTAAGTACTAATCATGTGAGTAAATTACCTTAGGTCAGAGAAAGAACCACTGAAAACGCTCAGGCAAAAAATTGGCAGAGCTTTCTGTGTGACAGATTGATTGTGTTCCATTAAAGTGGAATAGTTTCCTGGGTTTAGTCCTCAGAAGGGTATCACATCACTAGTGTGGTCAAAGGAAACCTAAAGTAAGTGCTTTCCTGAGACTTCCCTAAAAAATCATAAAAAGAAGCCACAAAAGCATAAAAATGATTACAAAAAACCTTAATTGCATCCTGGCCTGGGAAGGGCAATTGTATTAACAAGGGTGCAATAAAATTCAGTACTGTAAGCTTGGAAGCTGAGGTGGAAGAATTGCTTGAGCCCTAGAGATTGAGGCCAGCTTGAGCAACATAGCTAGATTTTATCTCTTAAAAAAAGTCAGCACTAAAATTTGTATAAAACATAGAGTTGATTTCTAGGGATTAACAAAAAGGCAGCATCTGAAAAGGAATGCAGTTAGCTGGATGGGATTTACACAGATCAGGTCTTGTAGAACTAAATATTTGTGAACTTGAAGAAAGCTATCCAGAATGAAACAGAAAGAAAAAAAAGACGAGAAATGAATACATACAGCATCTGTGAGATATGAGCCAATTTCAAAGAGCATTACGTTTGTAATAGTAATTTCAGAAAAAAATCATTAAAGATAAAAATGTTTGTGAGAAGAAGAAAAATATTTCCAGATTTGATAAAAATGAAAACCTACAGAGCCAAGAACTCAACAAAATGCAAGCATAATGAACATAAAGAAAACCATATCAAAGCAAACAATAATCAAGTTGCTGAAGAATGGTAATAAAAATAAAATCTCAAAAGCAATCAGAGTAGAAAAGTTGCATTATGTATAGAATAGTAAATACAATAATGGCAGTTGATTTCCTGTAAGAGTAAGATGTAATCCAGTGGACAACACAGTGATGTGTCTAAAGTACTGAAATAAAAAAAAAATTATCAACACAGAATTTTATACCTTGAAAATATATGTCAAAAATAGAGACTTAATTATTTTTCAGGAATATCAAGGTTGAGAGAATTTATGGGCAGGACATCGATTGTACAAGAGTTTTCAGGCAGACTAAAAATAATACCAAATGGAAATTTGGATGAACACAAATAAATGAAGGGCTTTGGAAATTGGAAATATGTAAAGGAATATAAAAAGTTTGTTCTTAACTTTTGAATCTCTTGAGAAGGTATACACTGTTTAAACCAAAAATATTGTGTTTTGGAGTTTATTGTATTGTATACTTCAAAGTACCACAAGGCAAAAATACTGCATAGGTAGGAGGAGAAATAGAAATATATATAGTAATGTTCTTACAGTACCCATGAAGTGATGTAATAGTATTTTAAACTAGGCTGAAATAAGTCAAAAGTGTATTTTTAAACTCCAGAAAAATCATTTACAAAAAAAACTGTTATATGTAAAGTTAGTAATAGATAAAAAATAACATAATAAATTAATCTTAAAGAATAGTGCCACAAATATATGGTCAATTTTAACTAGTGTTGATAATTAAAATATATACAATTAAACTGTAGAGACTGTCAGATTGGCTATACAATTGGTATTCAATTTTTTGCTAATTATAATAAATATATTTTAAATAGGAAGACACAGACAGGTAAAACATAAAAATACCATGATATGATAGCACTATTAAAAGAAATTTGGAGTAAGTATATTCAAATCAGGTGACATAGATGTCAGAGTTGGCTATATAACAAGAGACAGAGAAAGTCATTTCATAATGATAAATGGGTTAATTAATTGAGAGTGCAAAAAAGTTACGTCTATGCACCTAATAACGAAGTTTCAATATTCATAAAGCAAACATTAATAGAACTGAAAAAATGAACAAATCTAGAGGAACAGAGATTGCAACATCCCTCTCTAACCTAATTGATAGTAATATTAGACATAAAATCAGTAAATATATAGTTGACTTAAAAACTGTTACCAAATAAGTTAGCCTATATATGATTTTGTATAAAGGTCTTATCCCAAAAAGGCAGAATACAATTTTTTTTTCAAGCACAAATGCAACATTATCCAACATAAGCTATGTTTGGAGTCATAAAACATGCCTCAATAAATTTGCAGGAATTGAAATTATGTGACATAAAGTCTCTGTCCACACGAATATAAATTAGAAATTAACAACAGCGTGTTATGAAGAAATCCATGTGTTTAGAAATTGAACACACCTCTAAATAATCCATGGGTGGAAAAGGAAATCACAAGGGAAGCTAGGGATATTCTCAACTGAATAAAAATAAAATCCCAACATCTAAAAATTTGTAGGATGCCGCCCCAAAGTCTGTAGAGAAAAATTTACAATGTCAAACACATATATTTAAATAAAATGTCTCAAATGAGTGATGTAGGCTTCCACCTTAAGAAAACTAGCAAAAGAAAAACAACTGAATTCTAAAGTTAACAAATGGAAATAAATAATACCAATAATAGCAGAAATCAGTGACATGGAAAACATAACGCACTAGGCAAAATCAATGAAAACAACAGCATATGATTTGAGAAGATCAAGAAAATCAGCCAACTATCCATAGTAGTCTTGGAAAAACAGTCTGAGGGACAAAAGGGGAAAGGTATATATTACCCATATCAAGAAAGAAAAAGTAAGTATCAGCATATATATTAAAGGTATAAAAACGGAATGTTATTTTATGTCAATAAATTTACCAGCATAGATAAAATAAAAATTCCTCAAAAGATCAAAAATGCCAATGCCCACTAAGCAGAAATAGATAAAATAAATAGCCATACATATATTTAAAAATTTGAATTTACAGTTAAAAAAAACCTTCTCAGAAAGGAAAAATGGAGGCCTAGTTGACTTGACTTGTAAAATATGTGTGCTAAACATTTGAAAGATAAATAATACACATTTTATGTAAAGTCAACCAGAATATAGGAGAGGTGACAATTCCCAACTCATTCCATAGAACTATTACCATTATATCAAAGGGGAAAAAAGACATGAAAGAAAACTGCAACCAGTCATGAACATGGATGCAATTTCTTAACAATACACTTGGAATTTGAATTAGCTATATATGAAGGAAAATACGTTATAACCAAGTTGGGTTTATTCCCAGAATGCAAGTTGGTTTTAGGTTTAAAGTTTCAACCAAAGCAAAACAGCATATAAACTAAAAAGTAAAATTATGATATTATTTCAAATGATGCAGAAAAGCATTGCAAATAATAATATTTACTCACAATAAAAAACTCTCAGCAGTCTAGAAATATAATAAAATCTATTTAAACTGACAAAGGGCATCTGTGAAAAGCTAAAACTGGGATGAGATTTAATATCAAAACATTGAACAAATTCTACCTAAGATAAGAAGCAAGACAAAGACGTCTGCTGTCACCATTTCTATTCAGCATTGTTTTGGAGATTCTGGCCAGTGCAAAAGGCAAGAAGAAAAATGCATAAGATTATAAGGAGAAAGAATTATATTGCCTTTATTTTCAGATGACACAATTGTATACGCAAAAATTCTGAAAACTAAAATTTACAAAACAAAAACTCTAGAACTAGAAACTGAGATATGCACGATCATAGGATAGAGGATCAATATACAAAATCGATTTACTTTTATATGCTATTGGTGAATGATAAGAAATTGAAATTTAAAATTCAAAAATATTGTTTATATTACTATAAAAGTCTATGGAATACTTAGTAATATATTTAAAATATTTGTATGGTTTGTAGACTGAAAAACACAAAGCATTGTTGAGATAAATTAAGTATTTGGAGAGACAAAAACTAAAAGAAAACCAAACTCTGTAAAGTATTTCAAAGAAGTTTATTCTGAGCCAATATGAGTGACCATGGTCCAGGGAGAAAACAAACCCAAAAAGCCTAGAGTAGTGGTCTTGAAGTGGTCAGACTGCAATTCTGTTTTATACATTCTAGGGAAGGGAAGCAGAAGTTACAGACAAAGTCATAAATCCGTACATGGAGGTTATATATAGGTGAGTTCACAGATTTCTTAATTCACAATTGGTTAAAGGAACAAAGCTTTGTCTAAAAACTTGAAGTCAGCAGAAAGGAATGTTTGAGTAAAGATAAGGAAATCTATTAGTCATCCTATGATATTATGCCAGAGTCAAGTTGTGAAAGCAAAACAGTAAAATGAGTCAGAGTGGCCTCTAGGGGATACCTGACTACACACGTACCTGGTATGACCCTAGGTCCTGTTTATAATTTGGTATCTTGTTTCCACGAAGAACCTGTTCTGTTCTGTCAGTCTTATGATCTTTATTTTAACATTAATGCTGAGCAGTTGTTGTGTCTGAACTGCAAAAGGTAGGGGGTATAATATATATCGAACTTCCTGTCCCATCATAGCCAGGAACTCAATTTTAAGGTTTTTCTGGGGTCCTCTTGGCAAAGAGGGGATTGTGCAAAAGCAATTCTACAAGGGCAATTTACAGCAATAAATGCCTATATCTATAAAGTAGAAAGATCTCAAATGAAAAATACAACATTGCACCTCAATAAACTTGATAAAAAGAACACAGAAAACCAAAAAGTAGTAGATGGAAAGATATAATAAAGATCAGAGCAGCAAAAAATAAGATGGAAATAAAAAACAATAACAACATCAAAAAAGATCAATGAAATGAAGATTTGTTTTGAAAACAAAATCAACATTGACAAACTTTTACTTTACTAACAGAGAAAAAAATGACTCAAATAAAATCAAAGATGAGAAAGAAAATATTACAACTGATACCAGATATAAAAAGATTAGAAAAGAATATTATGATCATTGACAGATATGCCAAAAAATTTTAAAACCTATAATAAATGAATAAGTTACTGAACACATAAAACCTACAAAGAGTGAATCATAATTAAATAGAAACCCAAACAGACCAGTGGCAAGTAACAACATTGAATCAGTAATAACAAGTCTCTCATCAAAGAAAAGCCCAGGTCCTGATGCGTTCACTGCTGAATTCTACAACACATTTAAAAAAACTAACACCATTTCTTCTCAAGCTATGCCAAAAAAAATAATAATAATGAATAGGAGGAAATTCTTTCTAACTTATTATTTGAGGCCAGCATTACCCTGATGTCAAAACCAGACAAGGAAACAACAAAAAAAGAGAAAACTACTGGAAAATATTCTTGATAAACAGAAAAACAAAATATTCAACAAAATAATAGCAAACTGAATCCAGCAGTGCATTAAAAATATCATTCATCATATTATGTGAATTCATCTCAGGGATGAAATAATTGTTCAACATACACTTCATAATACAAACCCTCAACATATTAATTATAGAATAAATATACCTCAAAACAATAAAAGCAATATGTAACAAACCAACAACTAATGTCATACTGAACAGGGTAAAGCTGAAAGCTTTTTCTTTAGTATCTATAATAAGACAAGGGTTCCCACTTTCACCACTGTTATTGAACATAGTTCTGGAAGTCCTAGCCAGAGCAATAAGGCAAGAGAAAGGAATAAGGGGTATCCAAGTTTAAAGGGAGGAAATTAAATTGTCCTTGTTTGCATACAACATGTTGTCATGTATAAAAAATTCTAATGATTCCTTCAAAAACTATTAGAATTAATAAATTTACTAAAGTTGCAGAATTTAAAATTAATATCTGAAATCAGTAACATTTCTATACACTAATAGCAAACTATCTGAAATAAAGTCAGAAAGACAATCCCATTTATAACAGTTACAAAAGAAAAAATATCAAGGAATAAATTTAACCAAGGAGAAAAATGTCTCTAAATTAAAACTATAAAACATTGGTGAAAGAAATTGAAGAAGACACAAATAAGTGGAGGTATTTCACATTTATGGATTAGAAGAATTAATATTTTTAAAACATCTGTACTACCCAAAGCAATCTACAGATTCCATGTAATCTCTATCAAAATGCCAATTACATTCTCCACAGAAATGGAAAAAATCCTAAATTTTGTATAGAACAACAGAAGACCATAAATAGCTAAAGCAATACTGAACAAAAGGAACAAAGCTAGAGGTATCATACTATGTGACTTCAAAATATACTACATGTCTGTAATTACCAAAACAGCATGGTGTGGGCATAAAAAAAGGCATTGATCAACGGAAGAGAATAGCAAACCCACAAAACAAATTCACACTTCTACAACCAGCTGATTTTCAACAAAGGTAACAAGAATACACACTAGGGAAGGGACAGTTTCCTCAATAAATGGTGCTGGGAAAACTGTGTATTCACATGCAAAAGAAAAAATCTAGAATCGATTACTGTATGCACAAATCAACTGAAAATGGGTTAAAGACTTACATGTAAGACCTAAGAGTATAAAACTATCAGAAGTAAATATAAAGAAAGTGCTTCCTGACATTGGTCTGGGCAGGAATTTTAAAAACAAGACTTCAAAAGCACAGTCAACAAAAGGAAAAATAAACAAATGGGATTTCATCAAATTAAAAAGATTCTTCACAGCAAAGGAAACAATAAACAGAACAAAGAAACAACCTATAGAATGGGGAAAATATTTGTAAACTATGTATCTGACAAGGGGTTAATATCAGGAATATATAAAGTAATCAGGCAAATCAAGAGCAAATAAGCAAATATTTTGATTTTAAAAATGGGCAAAAGACCTAAACAGTCATTTCTCAAAAAATACATGCACATGGCAAACAGTTCTATAACATATAAAGCTAAATATCACTAATAATCAGAGAAATGCAAATCAAAACCAAAATGCTGTATCCTCTCACCCCAGTTAGAATAGTGTCTTAGTGCATTTTCACTCTGCTGATAAAGACATATCTGAGACTGGGAAACTCAAAAAAAAAAAAAAAGAAAAAAAGAAAGCAAAAAAAGGGGTTCATTGAACTTACAGTTCCACATGGCTGGGGAGGCCTCACAATCATAGCAGAAGGCAAGGAGGAGTCAGTCACATCTTATGTGTATGGCAGCAGGCAAAAAGAGAGCTTGTGCAGGGAAATTTTCATTTTTCAAACCATCAGAACTCATGAGACTTATTAACTATCCAGAGAACAGCACAAGAATGACCCATCCCCATGATTCAGTTACCTCTCACCAGGTCCCTCCCACAACACGTGGAAATTCAAGATGAGGTTTGGGTGGGGACACAGCCAAACCATATCATTCTGCCCCTGGCCTCTCCCAAATCTCATGTCCTCACATTTCAAAACCAATCATGCCTTCCCAACAGTCCCCCAAAGTCTTAACTCATTTGAGCATTAACTCAAAAGTCCACAATCCAAAGTCTCATCTAAGACAAGGCAAGTCCTTCCACCTATGAGCCTGTAAAATCAAAAACAGGTTAGTTACTTCCTAGATACAGTGAGCTTACAGCCATTGGGTAAATAGAGCCATTCCAAATGAGAGAAACTGGCCAAAACAAAAGTGCTACAGGCCCCACGCAAGTCCAGAATCCAGTAGGGCAGTCAAATCTTAAAGCTCCAAAATGATCTCCTTTGACTCCATGTCTCACATCCAGGTTATGCTGATGTAAGAGATGAGTTCCCATGGTCTTGGGCAGCTGTGCCCCTGTGGCTTTGTAGAGTACAGCCTCCCTCCCGGCTGCTTTCATGGGCTAGCATTGAGTGTCTGCAGCTTATACAGGTGCACGGTGCAAGCTGTCAGTGGATCTATCATTCTGGGGTCTGGAGTGTTCTGGGCCTCTTCTCACAGCTCCACTAGGCAGCACCCCAGTGAGGTGCTCCTACTGTGCTTCTGTGTGGGGGCTCCAACCCCACATTTCTGTTCTGCACTAACCTAGCAGAGGTTCTCCATGAGGGCCTTGCCCCTGCAGCAAACTGCCCCAGCATCCAGGCATTTCCATACATCCTCTGAAATCTAAGCAGAGGTTCCCAAACCTTAATTTTTGACTTCTGTGCACCCACAGGCTCAATACCACATGGAAGCTGCCAAGGCTTGAGACTTCCACCCTCTGAAGCAACAGCCTGAGCTGTACCTTGGCCTCTTTTAGTCATGGCTGGAGCAGCTGGGATGCAGGGAACCACATCTCTAGCCTGCACACACAGAGGGACCCTGGGTCCGGCTCAGGAAACCATTTTTTCCTCCTAAACCTCTGGACCTATGATGGGAGAGGCTGCTGTGAAGACCTCTTACGTGCCCTGGAGATATTTTCCCCATTTTCTTGGTGATTAACATTCAGCTCCTTGTCACTTATGCAAATTTCTGCAGCTGGCTTGAATTTCTCCTCTGAAAATGGGATTTTCTTTTCTATCACATTGTCAGGCTATGAATTTTGCAATCTTTTATGCTTTGCTTCCCTTATGAAACTGAATGCCTTTGACAGCACCGAAATCACCTCTTGAATGCTTTGCTGCTTATAAATTTTTTCTGCCAGATACCCTAAATAATCTCTCTCAAGTTCAAAGTTCCATAAATCTCTAGGGCAGGGGCAAAATGCAGCCAGTCTCTTTACTAAAACATAGCAAGAGCCAACTTTACCCCAGCTCCCAACAAGTTCCTCATCTCCATCTGAGACCACCTCAGCCTGGACTTTATTGTCCATATTGTTATCAGCATTTGTGACAAAGCCAATTGACAAGTCTCTGGGAAGTTCCAAACTTTCCCACATTTTTCTGTCTTCTTTGAGCCCTCCAAACTGTTCCAACCTCTGCCTGTTACCCAGTTCCAAAGTTGCTTCCACATTTTCGGGTATCTTTTCAGCAGTGCCCCATTCTACTAGTACCAATTTACCATATTAGTCAATTCTCATGCTGCTGATGAAGACGTACCTGAGACTGGGCAATTTACAAAAGAAAAGGGTTTATTGGACTTACTGTTCTACATGGCTGGGGAGGCCTCACAATCATGGCAGAAGGCAAGGATGAGCCAGTCACATCTTACGTGGATGGCAGCAGGCAAAAAGAGAGCTTGTGCAGGGAAACTTTCCTTTTTAAAATCATCAGAACTCATGAGACTTATTTAATATCAGGAGAACGGCATGGGAAAGCCCCGCCCTCATGATTCAATTACCTCCCACCAGGTTCCTCCCCCAACATGTGGGAATTCAAGATGAGATTTGGGTGGGGACACAGCCAAACCATATCAAATGGCTATTACCAAAATTAACAAAAGAAAACCACAGGCAATGATGTGGATCAAGGAGATCTATCATACACTGTTGGTGGCAATGAAAATTAGTACAGTCTTTATAAACAACAGTATGGATGTTCCTCAAGAAATCCAAAATAAAGCTACCATAGGACCCACAAATCCTACTGCTGGATATATATCCAAAGGTAATGAAGTCAGCCTAGCAAAGAGATAGCTTACTTCCATGTTTATTGCAGCACTATTCACAAATACCAACATATGGAATTAACCTAAATTTCCATTAATGGATTAATGGATAAACAAAAAGTGGCATATATAGACAATTGAACACTATTGGTCCATAAAAAATAATAAACTCCTATCATTTATGACAACATGGATTAGTGTATAGGGCATTATATTAAGTGAAATAACCCAGGCACATAAGGGCAAATACCATGTAATTTCATATTTCAAAAAAGACAGAAGAGAGGAAATTAAATGTTTTTACCACAGAGAAATAATAAATGTTGAGGTGATAGGTACATTAATTACTCTGATTTGATTATTATACAATGTATAGATGTATCAAAACATCACACTGCACCACATATATATGTACAATTATTATACCAATTGAAAATGAAATAAAACATAAAGAACAAGATAGAAACATTAAACAACAGAGAAAATTCATAGATCTGGTTATTTAAATCATTTAGAAGTGAGTAAAACCTCTGATAAAACTGATCAAGATTAAAAAAATAAGATACCAATGAACGTAAAGAAAATGTTAAAAATTTAGAGAAATCACAGAAGTTAAACTATGTATAATACACAAAAATAGTCATTTTGAAAATAAGATTAATATACTTTTATAAAAACAGAAGCCTTCATAATCAGCAAAAAGTAAATATAAAATGTGAATTGTCCTATTAGTATTACAAAATTGTATGACAATGAATAACTTGTCTATCAAAAAATATATTCAGAATAAATGCAAAAATAAAAGAAATCCAAGTCCATGCAATTTCAATGAAAGTTCACAAGCTGTTCCAAAAGACAGAAATTGGTATAAAGACTCCCAACTCATTCCATAAGCCTCATTTAACTGATAATATAAATATACAATGACATTTTTAAAAAGCAAATGAGAAATAAGCAAAACCAGAAGACAGACACTTAAAAGTTAAAAAAAACAAAGACCAAAAAAAAAAAAAAAAATTCAAAGGCCCCTGATGCCAATGAACACAGATGTGAAAACTATATATTAAATAATACATAACTGAATGCAACATTGAATTAAAATATGTATCTTGATCTACTCATAATTACCACAATTAAGTGTGACTTTCATCATAAAAATGAATTAATATATCTTATATATTACTGAACCAAAGTATCAGAGCAGCAAGGAAATAATAAATATATATGTGTACCTTGGAGATATTGTAGATTTTGTTCCAGATCTCTGAAATAAAGCAAATATTAAACTTAAGTGAGTCACATGATTGTACTGATTTCCCAGTGCATATAAAATTTGTGATTACACTATACTATAGTATACTAAGTGGTTAACAGTATTATGTCTAAAAAAATGTTCACATTTTCACTAAAATATACTTTAAATTATTGCTAAAAAATGTTAACAATCATCTGAAAATTAACATCATTTTCTGGTGGACGGTCTTGCCTGGATATTGATGGCTGTTGGCTGATTAGGGTATTGGCTGATGATCGTTGGAGTGGTGGTGGAAATTTCTTAAAATAAGACTAAAATAAATTTTGTCACATCATTAAACTCTGTCTCAAAAATATTTCTCTGTAGCATGTGTTGCAGTTTTACAGCATTTTACCCATAATAGAACTTCTTTCAAAATTGGAGTGAATCCTCTCAAACCCTAAGTATGTGTGATATTCTGAATCTGTTATTTCAACAATGTTCACAGGATCATCACCAGGAAGGTTCCATTTCAAGACACCATTTTCTTTGTTCATCCATAAGAAGTAGATCTTTATCCATTAAAGTTTAATTATGAGATCTAGCAATTTAGTCACATCTTCAGGTTTCACTTCTAGTTCGATTGCTATTTATACCACATCTGCAGTTACTTCCCCCACTAAAGTCTTGAACCTTTAAAGTCATCCATAAGGATTGGAATCAATTTATTTCAAACTCCTGCTAAGGTTTATATTTTGACCTTTCCTTTTGAAGCACCTTGATCAATGGGCTGAAGAACAGATGTGTTAGCAGGCATGAAAGCAACATTAATCTCCTTGTACGTCTCTATCAGAGCTCTTGTGTGACTAGGTTCATTGTTAATACTTTAAAAGAACCTTTTTCTGTGCAGTAGGTCTCAATATTGGCCTTAAAATATTAAGTAAGCCATGCTGTTAACAGATGTGCTGTCAACTAGGCTTTGTTGTTTCATTTACACAACACAGAAAGAGTAGATTTAGAACAATTTTTAAGAGTCCTAGGATTTTCAGAATGATAAATGAGCATTGACTTTAACTGAAAGTCACCAACTGCATCAGCCCCTAATAAGAAAGTCAGCCTGTCTTTTAAGCTTTGAGGCCAGATACTGACATCTCTCTAACTGTGAAAGTGCTAGATGGAAACTTCCAATATCAGGTTCTTTTGTTTGCATTGAAAATCTATTTTTTATTGTAGCCACCTTCAATAATTACCTTAGCTAGTTCTTCTGGATAACTTGCTGTAGCTTATACATCAGCACTTGCTGCCTCATCTTGCACTTTTATGTTATGGAGATGGTTTCTTTCATTAAACCCTATGAACCAAAGTACCCTAACTTCAAACTTTTCTGCTGTAGCTTACTCACCTCTCTCGGCCTTTATAGAACTGAAAAGAGATAGAGTCTTTCTCTTGATTAGGCTTTGGCTTAAGAGAATGTTGTGGCTCATTAGATCTTCTATCCAGACCACTAGAACTTTCCCCATATTGGCAGTGAGGCTTTTTCACTTTTTTATCATTTGTGTGTTCACTGGAGTAGCACTTTTAATTTTTTAAAAACTTTTCCTTTGCAGTCACAATTTTTCTAACTGCCACAAGAGCCCTAGATTTCATCCTAACTGGGCTTTTGACATGCCTTCCTCACTAAACTTAATCTTATTTCTAGCTCTTGATTTAAAGTGAGAAACATGTAACTTTTCCTTTCACTTGAACACTTGGAGGCATTTTAAGTTTTATTAATTGGCTTAATTTCAATGTTGTTGAATCTCAGGGGACAGGAAGGCCCAAGAAGAGGAAGAGAGGCAGGGGAATGACTGGTCCTTGGAGTAGTCATAACACACAAAACATTGATTAATTAAGTTTGCTCTCTTTTATGGGCATGGTTTGTGGCACCTCAAAACAATTGGAACAGAAATATCAAAGATCATTGATCCCAGATCTCTATAACGGATATAATAATAATGGAAAATTTGAAATATTATGTGACATACAGATGCAAAATGAGCACACACTGTTGTAAATTTGGCACCAATAGACTTGCTCAATGCAGGGTTGCCACAAATCATCAATTGTAAAAAAAAAAAATGCAATACCTGTGAAGTTCAATAAAGTGAAGTGCAATAAAACAAGTCATGCATCTATAATGTTTCTAGAGGAAATCATAACAATGAATGCACAGTATTTTAATGTACTAATATTAAAATGCTATTAAAAATTAAAAATTTTTTGGATACATAAAAATGCAATTTTTCATGAATGGAATAACTTAGCATGTCAATAATATTTTTCTCTATAATTAATAAATTGCATTTATCTATAAATTTTATTCAATCTCAATTGAGTTTCTAGCCAGAAGATTTAGAAGCCTGACAATTTCAAGATAAAATGAAATGTAAAAATAAAGGTCCATAAATAGCTAGACATCTTTGGAAGAGAAGACCAAATAATGGTGTCTTAACTTTCTAGTAAGGTATCATAACACCACAGAATTAAAAACTATATGAAACTGGCAGAGTAATAGAGACTAATAAACATAATAGAGAATTTTAACGGAAACACTTGAAAGTAGGAAAATAATATATGACAAAAAGAGGTGCCACAAATCTTCACATATTTTATATATACATATATATGTATGTATATATAATGTAAAGTGATAAAGACCAAACTACACAAAAAGACTGATGTCTTCTGCTAACAGCCACATGAGTGAGGTTGGAAATGGACTATCCACCCCAAGTCAAGCCTTCAGCAACTGCAATCCCTCCCATTCAAAACTTGAATAGAACTTCAGGAGTGACAATGAGCCAGAACCACCCAGCTAAGGCACAGATTTATGAACCTCAAGCTATATAAGATGATACATACTTATTATTTTAAGCTTCTAAGTTTGGGAGTAATGTGTTACATGGTATACCTAATTTATTATACTGTAGAATGAAATGAGTATGACTAGCTCAACTTTGCATTTAGTATTCAAATAAGTAAAAAGGAAGAAGTGAAGTACACTCATCCTCCTTCCTCCTCAATTCTCATAGGATAAATAGTAAGCAGAGAAGGAAAGTGGTTAAGAGTGGAACTTTTAAAGTCAGTTTTTGAATTCTGTCTCCACCATTTGCTAACTGTGTAACACTGGGCAAGTAACTTAGGCTCACTGCCTAAGCAAAATGAGGATAACAGTACCTACCTAGAATGATTGTAATTTCTGAGTTTCAATAGTTTGTTTGCAAAACATTTATAACAGCAATAGCACATGGTAAGTATAATATAGTGGTTTTCTATCTAAAATTAGGTTGGTAACTGAGAGAAAAATATAACATTTCTTTTTAAATCACATACCAGGTTTCAAAAATGATAAAGTATAACAGTATAAAACAATCCAAGATATAGATTCTTCATATTTTTAATAAGAAATTATGAAATGAAATATTTTTGTTGTTTTTTAAAAAAATGTCATGTTAAGTTATAGTTTATTGAATTATTACATTTGATATGGTTATACGCCTTAAATATTGGTGGCTATAAATCTGAATGATCTTGAACACAAAACAACCATCATGAATTTCAGGAAAAGAAACTTACAATTGCTATCTGACTCTAAAGGGCAATTACTATAGACAATTTGGCCATTAAAACCTGTAAAAGCAGCCACAAAAATGACAGGTTTGTGACACTTTATACTTTATTATTGCCATTTCTGTTTGTAGAAGTGAGAAATACCTTTTATAAAATCAACTGGCCAATTTATTAATTAATGAGGCATACTATCATTAGATAAATGTGAGAATTAAAGATGAACTGTTCTATTTCTTTCAAAATAGAAATATTTGTCTGATACTAAAATTAATATATGCTGTTTGTAAATTTTAAAAATCAGATAATTAAGGGAACTATAAAATATAAAAATCACTATTCATCTCATAAGACAGTGCTAGACACTCTGAACATCAGCATGCATATTTGTTCAGGTATTAATCTATGTAAATAGATTTTTTGTTTGTTTTACTTTCAAGTACAGATCATGTACTGCATGGTCTCTTTTCTAATAATATAGTTAAGATATTTTCTATATCGGTGCATTTTTAGCACTCAAGAGTAATCTTGATGGCTCTAATATATTAGCTAATTTTATATTCATGGACATTTATTCTTTCATTTCTAATTATTTTATATTATAAAACATAGGAAAGAAAATCTTTATGCACATTTGTGAACCTGTAACATTATTTTCTCAGGGACATTTATAGAGTTGAAACCGTGTCTGTGCTAATTTGTAACAATTTGATGCATAGTTTCTCATAAAAATAATTTCTAATATAATAATCAATGTATTCATTTTCTCCCAACTTGCCATTAAAATACCAAAGTTTTTTCATCTTTATAAATCTTATAGGAAAAGTATATTACATTACTTTAATTTATATCTCTTTAATTAATAAAGTTAAATAATTTTCATATCTATTGACATTTTCATTTCTTCATTGGTGAACTTCCTTTTAAAGAAATTTGTCTGCTTTTTCTAATGAACTGTCATTTTAAGTTTTAATAGTATTTCAGTTATCACTTTTATAATATAAATATATGCTCATTAAAAATTTCAGCAATATTTCCAAGAAAGTAGATTTTAAGTGTTTTCACCACAAAAATGACAACTATGTGAGGTAATGCATATGTTAATCAGTTTGATTTAGCCATTCCACAATGTGTGTGTGTGTGTGTGTGTGTGTGTATACATTTCAAAACATCATGTTTACATGATACATATACATAAGTTTATCTGTTAATTTAAAAATTAAAATAAAACATTTCAGGGATAGAGGATGATAAGACGATAAATGTAAAACACCCCAAATTTCACCACCTATGCATAGTTATTTCTATCATAAATGAACCATCACTCATAATAGCTATTATCATACATACAGGTAGGTGACTAACAAGTATCTAGATAGAAATAAAGAGAAATTATGTCACACATGCTGTATTTAATTTTATGTGAATTAATTTAGCACAAAGAATCACTTTGCAGGAGTAAATCTGAAGGTATTGCTAAACTTCAAATAAATGTTTATTCAGAGTGAGAGACATCCATTTATACAGAATTTACCTGCATTGTTTGTTAAAAAGAATATGGAAAAAATTCTAAAAGGTGTAGTTTCTCCTTGTTGCTCATGTATAAAAATATACTTGAGGTTTTAAATTTTGATCTATAACTAGCAATATGTCTAATTATAAATTTGTTTAAGTTTTTTGGAGTTTTTTAATATTAATGATGATATAAGAAGATTTAATTATTTAATCCTTAAGCCATTTATTTATATTTGTCTTACTTTACTGCACTCACTAAGACCATCCTTATAATGTTGAAATGTAGTTCTCATGGCGGGCCAATCTTTTCTTGCTCCAGATTTTAAAGGAATAGAACTTTCCCCTTTTGTGGCAGAGGCAATGCTATGTATTTATCACATCACAAATCTTTTCTGTTTTACCGTGTACACAGAAAACTATATTTTCAATCAGTTTTTGCAGTTAGGTTGAGGATATGTAACTAGATTCAGGCCATGAAGTATGGGCATATTCAATGTAAAACTCTCCAAGATCTAGCCATTAGAATGATCTCTTGGCCTTTAAGTGATCTCCACTTGCTTTTCCCTTTTTTGTGATACTGGTGTCTGTAAACTTCAGATGTTAAGGCTATGGGATGGAAGCAGCTTCTATCTCTGAGGTACTACATTGAAAAGGTGCTGTCCTGAAGAACTGTCAGACCTGAATTAGAATTCACCTAAAAGTGAAATAATGTATAAATCCACAATAATTTGGTACTCATCTATTGTTGAAGTAAATCTTTTCCCCTTTGAACAGCTAAATTCTATCATCTACAAATCAAATCTGAACAATACACTGTCTATTCTTGTTTGATAAAAGGCTGCATCCATTTCAATTTATGAAGAATGTTTAATTTTATCAAATACACATTTTCTCATCTATCAAGATGATTATATTAATCTTTCAATTTGTTAATGTTTTGAATTGAATAACTAGAGTTTCTAACATTAAATCAGACTTTCATTCCCAAGATAAATGCAACTTGATAATGTATGGTCATTTTTATTAAGTTATGGATCTAGAGAATGGAGCAATATGGCCCAATAGAAGGTTCCACCAATCATACCTCCTGCAGGAATGCCAGTAGTAACAACTGCCTACCCACAAAGAAAGCCATTTTATAAGAAGCAAAAATCAGGTGAGAATTCACAGTACCTTGTTTTAACTTTATACCACAGAAGGAGGCACTGAACAGGGTAGGAAAGACAGTCTTGAGTTGCCAACACAACTTCGCACCCCAGCAACAGGTGCATGGCACAGAGAGAGAAGCTCTGCACTTGGGAGAGGGAAAAATGCAACGATTGTGAGGATTTGCATTTACTCAATCCTGCACTGTCACAGCAGAAAGCAAAATCGGATGAATTCAGCTGATGCCCCCCAATGGAGGGAGCATATAGACAAGCCCGAGATAGGGGGGAATCACACATCCCAGTGGCCAGAATTGAGTTCCAGCAGGCCTCACCACTGCAGACTAAAGTGCACTGAGGTCTTACATAAACTTGAAAGGCAATCTAGGCCACAAAAACTAGAACTCCTAGGTAAATCCCAGTGCTGAGCTGGGATGAGAACCAGTGGACTTGGGGAACATATGACATAATGAGACAGCATCTAGGACAGCTAAGGTAGTGCTAGCAGCAGCGGCTCATGGCTCCAAAAGAGACTCTTTCCTTCTGCTTGAGGAGAAGAGAGGGAAGAGTAAAAATGACTTCGTCTTGCATCTTGGTTACCAACTCAACCACAGTAGGATAGGACACTGGTCAGAGTGGCAAGGCACCCATTCCAGGCCCCACCTCAAAAATGACATATCTACACACACCATGGGCCAGAAGGGAATGTGCTACCATGAAAGGAAGGACCCAGTCCTGGTAAGACCCATCACGTGCTGACTAAATATCCCGTGGGCCCTGAGTAATCAGCAGCAATCCCCACTTAATATGCCATAGGTCTTGGGTGAGATACTGAGATGTTCTGGCTTCAGGTGCGACCTAGCACATTCCCAGCTGTGGTGGCAACAGTAACAGACTACTTCTGCTCGAGAAAACCAGAAGAAAAATAAGGGGACATTGTCTTGCACCTTATATACAAGCTTAGACGCAGGATGTTAGGGAATCAAGTAGACTCTTGAGAGTCCTGATTCCAGGTTTTGGCTCTAGAACAGCTTTTATGGACCTTCACTGGGCCAGAGGGGAGCACACTTCTCTGAAAGGTGAGTCCTAGGACTGGCAGCATTCACCACAAGATCACTGAAGGGCCTTGGGCCTAAAGTCAACATTAGTAATAGCCTGGCTGTACTCTCCATAGGCCTCTGGTGATGGTGGCCATGGGATTAGGCACTTCTTCCTGTGGAAAGGGGAGGGAGGAGTGAGAAAGAATGCAATTTATGGTTTGAGTGCCAGCTCAGCCACAGTAAAATAGAACAGTAGATGGATTTCTCAGGTTTTTTATTCCAGACCTGGGCTCCCAGATGGCATCTCTGGACTCACGTGGTGTCTGGGGGAGCTTGCTTTCCTGAAGCGAAGGTCATAAGCCTGGCTGGATTCACCCCATGCTAATTATAGAGTCCCAGGGCCTTGAGGTAACATAGGGTGTAGCCAGGGAATGGTTACAGCAGGCCATGGATGAGACCCAGCGCTGTACTGGCTTCAGGTCTGACCCAGAGCATTTTCAGTGGTGATAGCCACAGGGGTGCTTGTGTCACAACATCCTCAGCCCCAGGTGATTCAGCATAGAGATACTTTGTATGTTTGGGTGAAAGGAAGGGAAGAGGACAAGAGCCTCTGCCTGGAAATCCAAACAATTCTTCCACATCTTACCCAAGACCACCAAGAAGTACCTCTATGAGTCTGCAAGAACCACAGCATTACTGGACTTGGAGTGCCACTTAATGCAGATATGCCTTAGAGCACAACACCCATGTCCTTTCAAATAACTGAAAAGCCTTCTGAAGAAGGATGAATACAAATAAGCCGAGGCTGCAAAGTCTACTATAAATAACTATTTAATGCCCAGACCCTAACTAACATCCACAAGCATCAAGAACATGCAGGAAAACATGACCTCACCAAATGAAGTAAATAATGTACCAGGAACCAATCCTGGAAAAACAGAGATAAGTGACCTTTTAGTCAAAGAATGCTAAATATTCAATATTTTGTATTGAAATATTGAATATTTCAAATATCTCAAATATTTGAGCTGCCACTCAAACCAAAAAACAGCTATTTGGAGGAAACTCAAAAACATTCAAGATAACACAGACAAATAATTCAGAATTCTATCACATAAATTTAACAAATAGATTAAATAATTATTAAAAATCAAGCAGAAATTCTGGGGTTAAAATGCAATTGAGATACTGAAGAACGCATCAGAGTCTTCTAATATCAGCATTGATCAAGCAGAAGAAAGAATTAGTGAGCTTTATGGTCAGTTTTCATAAATGATTTATGTATGCTAAATAAGAAAGTATATTCTAAATGATCAGGTTCAGGGTTCTATGTATTCTACTATGTGTGTATATAATTTTGATCATCAATATTTTGCATTTTTCTATAATAATCAAAGATGACATAATGAAAATGGCCATATGATTTAGAATTATTCTATTTGTAAGTGACAGGGAAGCAACTTAAAACAGCTTATGCAATAAACCATAACAATAACACACAGAAAAAAATATCGAAAACATAATGGCTTAAAACAATGCAAATTCATTATCTTAAAGTTTCGGAGGTCAAAAGTCAAAAATAAGTCTTATAGAGCTAAAATCAGTGTCAGCAGGGGTGGTTTCTTCTGGAGGCTCCAAAGGAGAATAATTTTCTTATCTCTTTAGGCTTCCAGAGGCCTTGACATTCCTTGCCTCTTAGCCACATCAGTGTAATTTCTGCCTCCATTTTCACATTGCCTTCTACCCACTCTGATATCCTGCCTCTCTTTTAGAAAGATCCTTGTGATACATCATTGGATATACCTAATAAATCAAGAATAAACTTCCCATGGCAATATACTTAATTTAACCACATTTATAAATTCTCTTTTGCCATTCAAGGTAACATACTCACAAATTCAGGGGGTTTGGATGTGGACATCCTTGGGAGAGACAGTCTTCAGTCTACCACAGAAGCAAAGAGCTCTAAAAGCAGAGACCTGGATATTTAACATTGAAATAGGGTGATAAGGAACCAGCAACCGAGGCAAAGAAGGAAAAGCCAACGAGGTAGGAGAAAAACTGTTACAGGTGCGCTGTTTTGTTAGTCAAGTGGAGAAAGTGTTTCTGATGGAAGGCCAATACAAAGTATACGAAAAACCACTGACAGGTCAAGTGAGATGAAGACTGACAATAGACCTATTCGATTTGGCAATGTGGAGGCTACCAAAGCAGGTTCAGTGGAATGATATGGACAAAAGAAAAACTAGTTTATAAAAGGAACAGGAAGAAAGGAATTTGAAATAGGACCTATAGAGAACTCTTTTGAGGAATTTCTCTATAAAAGAAAACAATAGGTCCATACTAAGAGAGAAATATTGGGTCAAGTAGAAAACTGTCTTTAAGATGAGAGTAACTAGAACATGCTTTTATGCTAACAAATAATATTAAAAAAAATAGGATAAAGAATGTATAGGTCATCCAGGAGAGGGGCAGGGTGGTATTTCTTTCTTTCTTTCTTTTTTTTTTTTTTTTGAGACGGAGTCTCACTCTGTCGCCCAGGCTGGAGTGCAGTGGCGCGATCTCGGCTCACTGCAAGCTCTGCCTCCGGAGTTCACGCCATTCTCCTGCCTCAGCCTCCCGAGTAGCTGGGACTACAGGCGCCCGCCACCACGCCCGGCTAATTTTTTTTGTATTTTTTTAGTAGATACGGGGTTTCACCGCGTTAGTCAGGATGGTCTCGAGCTCCTGACCTCGTGATCTGCCTGCCTCAGCCTCCTAAAGTGCTGGCATTACAAGCGTGAGCCACCGCGCTCGGCCGGTATTTCTGAAATGATATCCTTGAATAGGCAGGAAGGGATAAAATCTAGCATATAAGTGGATCAGTTTTCTGTAGATATGAATATAGATATTCAGTTTATATTAACATGAAGGAAAGCTGAATTCATGTTGACAGATGTTAATAGGAAGATATATTTTACTAGTAGTTCGTGGATATTCTTTTCTGACAGGTTCTATTTTCCAAAAGAAATAGGATACAACGTTATTTGTTAAAATTGAATAGTGAGGCAGTAAGGGAAGGAAGACAGACTTCCATATGTGGTTGCACAGGTTGTGCCTGGCACGTTTATCCCAACAAAGAAACAAAAGGCAACAAATATCCAATCCTTGCTAAACGCAGAAAAAGAAGTCCTAATGAAAGGAGTTAGTTTTCTTCTTATTATTATTAGTTTTTGAGATGGAGTTTCCCTCTTCTTGCCCAGGCTGGAGTGCAACGGCGTAATCTCCGCTCACCACAACCTCCGTCTCCCAGGTTCAACTGATTCTCCTGCCTCAGCCTCCTGAGTAGCTGGGATTACAGGCATGCGCCACCACGCCCAGCTAATTTTGTATTTTTAGTAGAGACGGGGTTTCTCCATGTTGGTCAGGCTGGTCTCGAATTCCCGACCTCAGGTGATCCGCCCGCCTCCGCCTCCCAAAGTGCTGGGATTACAGGCGTGAGCCACTGCAATCCAGAGGCACAGTATAAACTAAAGGCAACCTAATTGGAGGTATGAGGGGGAAAAGGATTTAAAGCAGCTAAAGAGATTAAAGGTGAGTTAATAGTGAGTATACATTACTTTCACATGAGATAGGTCAACATCATTATCTTTTCCCACCAGGCCAAGTTTAGCTACACTTTTGCATATAAAGAGTAGGTGGAATACGTATGTAACCAGTACTGGAGTTTTGCCAGGTGAGTGCAATGACATAAAAGAGTGACAAAGGAGATTAACGTGTATACAGAGGAACCTCTATTTTTTCAGCAGTATTACTTATCTAATCATTTTTTAAATTCATAATTAAATTAAGAAAATGTATCTTTACTCCATAACATTACCCTCTTCTTATAAAACAAAAGGAATTTATATTAGTTAAACCCAATTATCCTCTCCCATATACTCAATCTATAGTCAATATTTTAGTTTTTACACGTTTTATTTTTAAATTCTCAATTCAACATTATTGTCATTATTTCATTTATTAAATGTTTGTTTACACTGTATACATACTTTGTTACTTACAATTATTTTGTAATTCTAGTTCTTACTTATGTTTTTACATCCTGTAGAAATTCCTTTAGTTTATTTCAATCCTTATTTTCTATAATTTCACTTAAATTGGCCCAAATATGTGTTTCCAAAAAGTTTTCCTGCATAGGATGTATTGGATGACTGAATCTGAAGATTAATGTCTTCATCAATTTTGGAAAATTTTAAGACTCTCTCTGTAAATAATATCTCTTCATTATTTTCTCCCTAACGTTCTTCTGGAACTTATATACTTTTATCATTCTATAACCAATTATAAGATTTTTATCATTCTATTCTTCAACTTCTCTTTTTTGTTGCCGACGTATAGTGCCTTCTAACTTTTCCATAGAAATTTTAATTTTATTAGGTAATGCCCAATTTTATTTTCCAAACAATTTAGACCAATTAAACTCCCATAAGCAACATAAGAGAATACACTTTCCTCATATATTTAGTAACATTAGTATTGTATGATGTGCATTTTAAAATTTTACCAATTTGTTGTATGTAAAATTATATGTCATTATAGTCATAATTCTGACTTTTTTGATTATTAATACAGTTTAGATATTTTACATTTATTAGTACTTATGCTTATTCACCTATGAAATATCTGTTTATGTTTCTGGCCCCTTTCCTCCTCAATGATTTGTATTTTTCTTACAGAGGCATAGGAGTTTTTCTGGAGATTGTTACTTTGTTGAAAATATGCATTGCGTATAGTTCTCCTGGCTAATGGCTTGTATTTTTAAATTCTTCAAAAGGGTAAAACATACCGAGAAAGTGCAAAAACTATAATTATACACATTAATGCATTATCATAGCCAAACACCCAGTAACCACTTGAAATCTCATGAGGAGATACTCTGTTCCTACTGGGGAAAAGTAGCTCATCAGAAGCCATTTTCAAATGGTTTATAATGTATACTTCTGTGCATTGTCTTATCTGGAATCCTAGGGGTCTATGTTGCGATGATCCTTTTGGGATTCTTTGTAAATTGCACAATGTGCCTTTTCCCATGAAGACTGACTAATACCATAGAGTTCACTAATTCATATGGGCCAACTAGCAGGGTCCCTTAAACTGTAGCCTGAACTTGTTACAGAATGCTTTCTTTCTGTGGACCTCACTTAAAGCTGACTGCCGTTTGTGTAGTGCAATATATTGATCGGTTGGAGCATTATCTCCAAGTGAGCAATATACTAGTTTCAGACTCTAAAAAGGCCTATCTGGCCTTATGCTTCCTTTCTAGTTGGAGTTACACGAGCTAAAAATGTGTTGTCTAATTGAGAGAGGATGTCCAGCATGTTACAGACCCCTAGATTGCCCAAGATTCTAGGGATTAGGCAAGTCCCTGGTTTGTTTTAAGGTTTATCTGCCACCTTCTTGAACACATGTACTATAAAAAGGCCTCCAACATACCAGTCATCTCTTGTTTATACAACCTAATTAATGATGACATCAACGTACTGGATCAATGTCCTATTGTCTACTGTATACAGAGGACTATGATCCCTTTAGACTAATTACAGAGGATGAAAGGAGTCACATAAATTTATACTCTTGCCCATTCGAAGTGAATCAGAACTGCTTCTTATGGCCCTTTATGATAAGGATAGAATAGAACACATTTAGCAGACATATGGCTGTAAACCACATAGTTCAGCCCATGTTAATTTGCTTTAGCAAAGATGCCACACCTAGAATAGGTGCAATTGGAATTCACTTGTTTGAGATTGAAGTAGTCCAGTATCATTCTATAAGATTAGTTTAGCTACTATATGGGTTTGCATAGTGAATTAAATGCATACCACCATCCCAGCATCCTTTAGGCCATTAGAGGTAGCAATCATCTCTGTCATTTTTCCAGATCAGAGGTACTGTTTCTTCTGACTGATTGACTTACTAGGTGTGGAGGTAAAAATAAATGTGCCTGACAGGCCTCTAGCTACAGGGAGCACAGTTGACCAAGGACGTCAGCTGCTATACTCTGAATCAATCAGCATATTTGTACCAAGGCCACACTTCCCACAGATTGCTGCCTGGCAAATGACTGAGTATAGTTGAGGTACTAATGCAGGCCTGTTCCCGATACACAATAGGCTACTTTGCAGGTCAACTTTGGCTTCAGGACTTCCAAACAGTTTTGCTGAAACTTCCTTAGACTGCATAGCTAAAGAAAACAATTTTGCCAGCAATCCCAAATTAAAAAGATGTCTTATATTATCATACAGAATTGTAATATTGACTTTCAAATTTGAGTCTTTGATTCTTCTATAATTGTCTGTCTCTCTCTCCCTCCCCCTCACTTTCTCCCCTCCTCTCTTTGTGTACGCTATCACATACACATTTTTATTCATTATTTTTCATAAGGTTAACTATTTACCCAGACATCATTGATCTGCATTTCTGCACTCTCAGATTTCCAAATATGACTGCATTATTTCTAGACTCAATTTACTATCATATTAGTTTATCTGGGAATCATTACCACACTATCTTAATTGTAATTATTCTCAATAACTTATATCAAGTTCCCCTGCTTCGTTCTATTCCTTTCTATTTCTGGACTGCGCTGAAAATTCTTGGCCCTTGAATCTTACATGTAATGTTAGAATAAGGTAGTTGTGCTTTACAACTTAGTTGGAACTGTGATTGAAATTTATTGAATCTGCAGATAATTTTATGATGAAATGTCATCTTTATGATTTAAAATGTTTCTATCAATGAACATGGTGGGTCTCTCCATTTCTTTCGGTCTTCTTTAACAATTTTCCAAAAAAGTATTTTTTTTTAAATAAAGGTCTTGAACATACAATTACTTTGAGAAAACATATTCTTTACTACTATTTGTAAATATTATGTTTGTTTCTAAATTTATCTTCACTGGTGCTACCACTAGAAATGCAATTGCATATGGTAAATTTACTTTATATCCAATAAACAATAAATCATCTCAATTCTAACACTTTTATAACTACTTTAGGTTTTCTCTTTATTTAATGTCAACTTTTGTGTTAGATATCGGGAGTGCAAGTGCAGGATTGTTACATGAATATATTGTACCCATATGATTAGCATAGTACCCAATAGGTAGTTTTTCAACTCATGCCCCCCTTCCTCCCTGCTCTAAGAGTCTGCAGTGTCTATTTTTCCCATGTTTATGTCCATGTGTTCTGAATGTTTAGTTCCCACCATTAGTGAGAACATGTTGCATTTGGCTTTCTATTCTTCTGTTAGTTTGCTTGAGATTATGGCCTCCAGCTGCATACATGTTGCTGCAAAGGACATGATTTCATTATTTTATGGCTGGATACTATTCCATGATGTATAGGTACTACATTTTCTTTATCCAATCCACCATTGATGAACACCTAGGTAGATTCCATATCTTTGCTATCGTGAATAGTGTGGCAATTATCATACAAGTGCATGTGTCTTTTTGGTATAATGATCTACTTTCCTTTGGGTATAAAACCACCAACGGGATGACTGAGTCCAATGGTAGCTCTGTTTTCATTTCTTTGAGAAATCTCCAAACTGCTTTCCACAATAGTTAAACTAATTTACATTTTCATCAACAGTGTGCAAGTGATCCTTTTTTTCTCCACAGCCTCACCAGCATCAGTTGTTTTTTGACTTTTTAATAATACTCATTTTGACTGGTGTGAGAAAGTATCTCATTGTGGTTTTCATTTGCATTTCTCAAATGATTAGTGATGTTGAGCATTTTTTAATGTGTATTGGCACCCTGTATGTCTTCTTCTGAGAAGTGTCTGTTTATGTCCTTTGCCCTCTTTTTAATGAGTTTATTTGTTTTTTGCTTGTTGAGTTAAATTCTTTATAGATTCTGGATATCAGACATTGTTAGATGCATAGTTTGTGACTATTTCCCCCATTCTGTAGGTTTTCTGTTTACTCTATTAATAGTTTCTTTTGCTGTGCAGAAGCTTTTAGTTTAATTTCGTCTCACATGTCAATATTTGTTTTTGTTGCAATTGCTTTTGGGGACTTGGCCATAATTCTCTGCCAAGGTCAATATCAAGAAGCATATTTCCTAGTTTTTCTTGTAGAAGTTTTACAGTTTGAGGTCTTATATTTCAATTTTAATCCATCTTGAGTTAATTTTTTTATGTGTTGAAAAGTGAAGGTCCAGTTTTAATCTTCTGCATATGGCTAGCCAGTTATCTCAGCACTATTTACTGAATATTGGGTCTTTTTTCCATTGCCAGTTTTTGTCAGTCTTGTAGAATATCAGATAGTTGTAAGTGTGCAGCTTTATATATGAGTTTTCTATTTTGTTCCATTGGTCTATGTGTCTGTTTTTGTATCAGTACCATGCTGTCTTGGTTTTACGATATAGTTTAAAGTCAGGTAGTGTGATAACTCCAGCTTTATTTTTCTTTTTTGCTTAGGATTTCTTTGGGTATTTGGGCTCTTATTTGGTTGCATATACATTTTAGAATAGGTTTTCCAATTATATGACGAACAATATTGTTAGTTTTATAGGAAGAGCATTAAATCTGTAGATTGCTTTGGTCTGTATGGCCATGTTAACAATATTGATTCTTCCTATTCACAAGCATGGAATGCTTTTCCATTCACTTATGTCATCTCCAGTGTTTTTCAGCAATGTTTTGTTGTTCTCCTTGTAGAGGTCTTTCACCTCCTTGGTTAGCTGTATTCCTAGGAATTACATTTTCTTTGTGGATATTGTAAATGAGATTGGGTCCTTGATTTGGCTTTCAGCCTTGAAATTATTAGTGTGTAGAAATGCTACTTATTTTTGTACATTGATTTTGTATCCTGAAACCTCACTAAAATAATTCATCAGTTTCAGGAGCTTTTTGCCAGAGTCTTTAGGGTTTTCTAAGTATAGAATCAAATCATCAGTTAAGAGAGAAAGCTTGACTTCTTCTTTTTATATTTGGATGCCTTTTTATCTCTTTCTCTTGATTGATTGCTCAGGCTAGGACTTCCAGTTGTTGAATAGGACTGGTGAGAGTGGGCATCCTTTCCTTGTTTCAGTTTTCAAGGGGAATGTTTTCAGCTTTTGTCCATTCAATATGGCTGTGGGTCTGTCATAGATTGCTCTTATTTTTTTGAGGTATGTTCCTTTGATACCTAGTTTGTTGATGGTTTTATCATGAAGGGATGTTGGATTTTATCAAAAACTTTTTTGCACCTATTGATATGATCATATCATATTTTGCTTTTAATTCTGTTTATGTGGTGAATCACATTTATTGATTTGCATATGTTGAACCAGCCTTGCATCCTAGAAATAAAACCTACTCAATCATGGTGCACTAACTCTTTGATGTGCTGCTGGACTCAGTTTACTGAATTTTGTTGAGGATTTTTGCATCTATGTTCATCAGGGTTATTGGTCTGAAAGTATTTTGTTGTTGCATTTCTACCAGATTTTGATATTAGGTTGATGCTGGCTTTGTGGAATTAGTAAGGGAGGAGCTCCACCTCCTTAATATTTTTTAATAGTTTTAGTAGAATTTCTACCTGTTCTTCTTTGTATGTTCAGTAGAATCCAGCTGTGAATCAATCTGGTCCAGGACTTTTTTGGTTGGTAGGTTTTTTATTACTGATTCTACTTCAGAGCTTGATATTGGTCTATCATGGTTTCAATCTCTTCCTGATTAAATCTTTGGAGAGTGTGTGTTTTCAGGAATTTATCCATTTACTCCAGATTTTCTACTTTGTATGCATAGAGTTTTTCATAGTACTCTCTGAAGATTTTTTGTAATGTCATTATCAGTTATAATATCATCTTTGTCATTTCTGATTGCACTTATTTAGATCTTCTATTTTTTTCTTCAATTAGCTAGCATTTTATCATATCATATTTTCATTGTTTCAAAGGAACACCTCTTGGTTTCAGTGCACTTTTGTAGAGATTTTTGAATCAGAATTTAATTCAGTTCTCTAATTTTAGTAATTTCTTTTCTTCTGTTGGCTTTGGAGTTGATTTATTCTTTTTTTTCTAGTTCCTGTAGGGGCAAAGTTAGATGATTAATTTGAGAGTTTTCTAACTTCTTAATGAAGGCATTAAGCACCATAAACTTTCCTCTTACTACTGCTTTAACTGCAAACCAGAAATTTTGGTAAGTTGTGTTTCTATTTTCATTAATCTGAAATAATTGTTTTTGATTTCTGCCTTAATTTCAATATTCACTCAGGAGTTATTAAGGAGCATGTTGTTTAATTTTCATGTATTAGTGTTGTGTTGAGAAATCTTCTTGCTGTTGATTTCTATTTTTATTACACTGTGGTCTCAAAGTCTGCTTGGTGTTAATATTTTGAATTTATTAAGACTTGCTTTATTGCTGAGCATGCAGTCAATTTTAGAATATGTTGTGTGTGCAGATGAGAAGAATATATATTCTGTTTTTGTTGTGTGGAGTGTTCTGTAGATACCTATTGGATCCAATTGGTCAAGTGTTGGGTTTAACTGTTGAGGTAAGAGTTTCTTTGTTAGCTTCCTATCTCAATGATTTGTCTAAGGCTGTCAGTAGGATGTTGAAGTCTTCCACTATTATTGTGTGTCTGTCTAAGTTGGTGAAGAAGAACTTGTTTTATGAATCTGAATGATACAATGTAGGGTGCATATACACTTAAGATAGTTAAGTCTTGTTGGATTGTACCCTTTATCATTATGTAATGCCCTTCTTTGTCCTTGTTAATTTTTAACGGTTTAAAAATCATTTTTTTCTGATATAACAATAGCAATTCCTGCTCTTTTTTGTTTTCCCTTTGCATGGTAGATCTTTCTCCATCCCTTTGCTTTGAACCTGTAGGTGCCATTATATGTGAGATGGGTCTCTTGAAGACAGCAGATGGTTGGATCTTGTAATTTTATCCAGTTTGCCACTCTATGTCTTTTAATGGGGCATTTATCCCATTTACATTAAAGATTGGTATTGATATGTGAGATTCTGAGTGTGTCATCATGTTGTTAGCTGGTTGTTATGTAGACTTGATTGTGTGATTGCTTAATAGTAGCTTTGGGCTATGTGCATAATTGTGTTTTGGGAGTAGAAGCTTTCATTCTTTCAATTCCGTGTTTAGCACTCCCTTAATGACCTCTTTATAAGCCTGGTCTAGTTGAAAAAAATTCCCTCAGCATTTCCTAGTCTGAGAAGGATTTTATTCCTCCTTTACTTTTGAATCATATTTGGGTGGGATATTAAACTCTTGAATGGAATTTCTTTTCTTTAAGGATGCTGAAAATAGGCCCCCGATCTCATCTAGCTAGTAAGGTTTCTACTGAGGGGTCTGCTGCTAACCTGATGAGGTTCCCTGTGTATGTGACTTAAACTTTCTCTCTAGTTGCTTTCAAGATTTTTTTCTTTTGTGTCGAGATTTGTGAATCGTTTATTATATGACCTGAGATGGTCTTCTTATATAATATCTAGCTGGGGTTCTCTGTATTTCTTGGCTTTGCATGTTAAATTCTCTAGCAAAATTTTCATGGAGTATATCCTCAATATATTTTTCAAGTTGTTTATTCTCCCTCCTACTTTATCAGGAATGCCAATGAGCCATAGACTAGGTCTCTTTACATAATCTTATAGATCTTCGAAGTTTTGTTCAGTTCTTAAAATACTTTTTTCTTTCATTTTTGTCTGACTGAGTTGATTTGAAGAACTAGTCTTCAAGGTCTCAGATTCCTTCCTCATCTTTGTCTATTCTGCTATTAATACTTCTGATTGTAAATATAAAATGCTTACAGTAAATTTTTCACTCTAGAAGTTCAGTTTGCTTCTTTGTTAAAATGGCTATTTCATTTTTCAATTCTTATATCATTTTACTAGATTCCTTGCATTGGATTTCACCTTTCTCCTGGATCTCTGTGAACATCCTTGCAATCCAGATTCTAAATTATATGTTGTCATTTCTGCCTGGTTAAGAACTATTGCAGGGAAGCTAGTGAACTTGTTTAAAAGTAAGGAGACATCTTGGATTTTTGAATTATCTTAGTTATTGTGTTGGTTTTTCCTCAACTGGGAGGGTTGATGTTCATTTAACTGTGGTGTAAGTAGAGTATAGACAGTTGGATTCATTTATGGATGTTTTCAGAGGGCCAAGCCTCTGTGCAATGTCTTGATTTGTGGCTGAATTATTGCCCTTTGTTTCATAGGGGGCTATATTAGCAAATTTTTTTTTGCTTTGTAATTTGGGTTGTGATATAGTAGATGGGGGTTAGGAGTAATGGGTGGTAAATGGGCTCTTAGCCATGTGGCTTTTTTGTATTTTCTTTAATTCGTAGTTCTCTGTTTTGCAGTGAGAAGAAAGGCAACCCCTTCACCAGGTCCATTCCTGGGCTTTCGGGGAGCCCCCTCTAATCATTGGCACTGCATTGTTTCCTTTTTGTTGTTGTTAGGTGTTCCAGCCTGTGGGGTTCCCTTGGGCAGAGGCCATGTCAGGGAGATAGGTCACACCCCTTCTGGACTGGTTCTGTGGAGGTTGTCATGCCCTCTTTCCACAGCAGCCCATGAACTTGTGCAGCTCACCCCTCTTCACGCTCAGAGAATGTGGACTCCTCTCCCACTCAAGTGGTGGCCACAGACCTCGGTTCAGCACTCCTCAGCTGTGCACTGCAGCCCTGGAGTGAGCTCAGGCTTTTTGTTCCATCCACAACTTGGTGGGCAGAAGAGGCAGGGATCATGATGGTGGCAATGGCAGAGAGACTGTCAGTTGTCTCTGGGAGCTCCACCCCAGAGAAACAAACAGCCATGGCTGATCAAAGTGATCATCCAGGAGTCGGGTGGCTGTGATGTAGGCCCAAGCCAGGGGGCCCTGCCTTGTGAAGAGCAGGTGAAGTAGAGTCTCCTGGAGAAGATAATCTAGCCTTCTCTCTATAGTTCAGCTGCAGTATTATGAAGGTGTGAGAAAAGCAATCAGGCTCTTTTTTCTCTCCCCAGCCAGCAGATAGCAAGAGCAGGTACCACAGAGGTGGCAGTAGCAGAAGGGCCTTCAGTGGCTCCTGGGAACTCCACCCCAGAGAAGTAAAGAGCCACTGCTGATCAAAATGATTGGCTGGGGATGGGGCAGCTGCACTGTGGGTCCAAGCCAGAAGGCCATGTTTGGTGAGGAGCAGCAGGGGCAGGAACTCATGAGGAAAACAGTAAGGCCACCTTTCTGTATGAGAGTTACGGCATGTTGGAGGCACACAACATTTCTGTAGTTCTTTGTTCCCTCCTCAGCCTGAGGGCAAAAAGGGTAGGGTGGGACCTTGACAGTGGCAATCACAGAAGGTATGCTAATTACATCTGGGAGCTCCATCCCAGGTATTTGCAGAGCTTCCACCAACTGGAGCACTCAGGTAGAGGTGGCGAGGCTGCACTGGGGGCCCAGGCCAGTCTGGAGTCTGCTCCTCAGCACTGTGGATGCAGACTCTATCCTTAGGGCATGTGAGAGGGGCTGGCCTCCCTTGATGGCAGGGCTATAGCAGCTAATGCTGGGGTTTTCAAGGATCCAAGGATCATGGAGCTTCATGTGTGCTTGAGGCAGATCTCTGTGTTAATCTGGAGGTGTAGGGGGTCAGGAGGGATCTCTTCTGCCCCAGATTGCTAAGATCCATGGTAGAAGTGTGGATCCCCCAGGACTCTTGCTCACTCACCATTTCCCCATGGTAGGAAACCTCCCCTGGCTCCATGCCAATCCCAGTGTGAGGCTGTCCTGCCTCTCTTCTCTCTGCTCTCTGTAGGTTGCCACTGTTTCTTTAATTAATTCTAATGTGGCTTCCTGGGTGATCAACTTAAAGAGCTAGTGTTTACTCATCACTTCGTCATCTCTTTGTGAGAACAACACACTCTAGCTGCTTCCAGTCAGCCATCTTGGTGCTTCTGACTTTAGGTGTTTTGAAGAATATTCTATAATTTCTGAGTAATGACAATTGCATTTATTCTTTCCTAATTATTACACTTTTCATTTCTTCTGTCTTCAATGATTTTATTAGTATGTCTATTTATTTTATCTTTATAAAGAACAAATTATTCTTTGTTTATCCTCCTTATCTTTCTGTAATAGCTCATTAATTTATCATGTCCTGCTTTTTACTTCCTAGTAATTTATCTGGGTTAATTCTGTTTGCTTTATTAAATTCCACAATTGGGTACTTGGCATATTTATATGCAGCATTTCTTTATTTACTAATAAACCATTTAAGTCTATACATTTCTTACTAATTTCAATTTTACCTGCATTCCAGTATCTTGATATCTAGTATTTTGTTATCATTCACTTTTTGTATGTAAATCCATTACAATTTCTTTTTACTCTATTTAAAACTGTTGTCTGATCCTTACATTATTTGAAAATTAACTTAATGTTTAAGGTTTTTACAATCAGAATTTAAATTAATGTAAGGGTTATTTAGTTATTTAAGTTATTTAAATTATTAAGTAATGTAAGGGTAATTTAAGTATTTTTGTTAATTTTTAAGGTTTTATAGTCAGAATTTCTTCAGTTTCAACATAAAGATTCTAAGTTTAATTAATACTTTTCTTTCTGAATAATGCAAATGTATTTAAATATTTTAAATTCAAACGAGTATTCATGATTTGTGGCTATGTTTGTAGAGTGGAAGGTTTATTGTCTATTTTACTACTATAAATTTATACCAGCCAGGCGCAGTGGCTCACGCCTGTAATCCCAGCACAGCACTTTGGGAGGCCAAGGTGGGTGGATCACCTGAGGTCAGGAGTTTCAGACCAGCCTGGCCAACATGGCGAAACCCCATCTCTACTAAAAATAACAAAAATTAGCTGGGCGTGGTGGTAAGCACCTGTAATCCCAGCGACTCGGGAGGCTGTGGCAGGAGAATCATTTGAACCCAAGAGGTGGAGGTTGCAGTGAGCCAAGATCACGCCATTGCACTCCAGCCTGGACAACAAGAGTGAAACTCTGTCTCAAATAAATAAATAAATAAATACCATCAATATTTTTTAATTTACCCCCCTTTTCAGCATTTTAAAATTTCATTATTTTTTCTAACATGTTGTCTTATTCTGGGGTTATTTCTATATGCCTTAAGTAAATCTTCTAAGATTTTCTGTGCTAATAGTGTGCTGACAGTAAGTACTTTTAGTTGTTATTCAAAAATGTCTCTTATTTTATGACCATCTTTCTTGTAATAGTTTTCCTGGGTATATAATACTATATTGACAGTAGAGTTTTTCTAACTCATTTTGAAGGTGTTATTCCACTATCTTATTTCTTTGTGGTTTTGATTAGTTACCGGTAAACAGAAGTTTGCTGTTAAGTCAACTCTCTCAAATAAACATAAAAATGAAAAGAATTGACTTATAGTGACTATAGGGCTTGACAATTTTCATGGTTGTATTTAGGCTAGCAATGATGAGTAGATATGTGAAAAAATATAATTTTTTAGATGAATGGTTTTATTTCGTTCAGGCTGAAATTTATAATATAATAATTTCTTTTTTTAAATTTGTTACACCATTTCCTTCCAGCTGCATTACCTCTCATTCCATTCTTCTTCAAGTTGCATAAACTATGTAGTGCCTTTACTTTTGTACTTTTCTCCAAATGCTTATAATTAAATAAAATCACATTTATTAATATATGTATTAACTTAATGAGAAGAAATATTTCTGTATGCATAATTTATTCAATGATTATTTTATTGATAACTATTGTTTCTAGTGTTTTATCCATAACAAAATGATGCTATATAGAGCCTTGAAATTAAAAATGATAAAAAAAAATTTAGAAATACTGATTCTTAATGCTGCAACTGGGAACAAGGACCCTGAGCTTAGAGAGCCTTAGAAAATAGTGATTTCTATGCCCAATTTTTTCTCCATTCTAATTAGCATTTTTGATCTCATAACAGCACAGCAAGAACCCTATTGCACTAACTAAACGACAAACCAGGTAAAAGGACTTGAACTCTGAGACTAGTGGAGGATTTCCAGTTCTGCTTCATTTCCTTCCTTTTCCCACACTTTTCTTCGTGATTTAGTCTCCTGGGAACTGGGTCTATTAGAACCACCTAAGATAATAATTTAATTTAAAGATTCTTGAGATTCTACCAAATCAAGTTCCTAGATATGAGCCCCAGGCACCGTTTGCTACAAATCCTCTATATGAACATAACCTCAACATATAACCCAAGATCTTCTTAGGAGAAAAAAACTTAACAGGCCCATAGGAAAGAAGAGAGTAATAGAGCAACCTAAAGATTCATGACATGACTCATATATTATGGTGCTACTAAGAATAAACTGAAACTTGAAATGGCAAAACTTTTATTGAACATCATGCTGAAGCCCAGAAGAAAATGCCATCTCCCACTGGTACTCCTGTAATCTGGCACTTCAAGATGTCTCCTCTGCTCAAGGATCTTTAAAAGCACCTTCTTTGAACCACAGATGTCCCATACTCCTTGAAGTCTGCAGAGGTGACCCACATCTGCTTGAAACTGCTCATAGAGGTCATGATGGATGCACAAATCCATGCAGAGAAGCATCTATCAGGAGAAGCTGTGATCTTGATGGGAGTACCTTTGGAAGCCAGCTGTTCCACTTCCTTCATGAGCCTTTCCTCCAGCCCAGGGAGGAGAGTGGTGCCCCCGGAGAGTACAATGTCTGCATAAAGTTTATTCTGGATGTCAGTGTCACACTTCATGATGCTGCTGGAGACCATTTTTGAGAGTCCTGGGCTGTGGATGCCCAGCTGGTCAGGTGCAAAACGAACCTCGGGCACTTGGTACAGCTTATCCCCAAAGTGGATGACATGTCCATCTGGCAGTCTGTATGCTCCCAGGACCTCTCCCCGGCTCTTGCATAGCTCTTTCTCTGGCTCCAAGGCGATGTAGCACAGCTTCTCTTTGATGTTATTTACCACGGCCTTGTTGAGTATGCAAGGGAAGTTAAACCTGCTAGCAAAGAGGAGCCGGGTGAGGTGCTCTGTGATGTCCCTCCCTGCCATACAGAGTTTGGTGACTGCATGAGGCAGGGAGTAACCCTCAAAGATGGGGACAGTGCAAGTGACCCCATCTCCACTGTCCACCACCAGGCCTGTGACACAGGCAGAGGCATAGAGCGCTGCCACCGCATGATTAGACAGGTAGAAACCAGGCACACTGAAGGTCTCAAACATCATTTCTGCTAGCTTTTCTCGAATTTCCCTAGGATTCAAAGAGGGCTCGGTCATAAGTACAGGCTGTTGGCTGGGTTTTACTCCAAGCTCCCGCTCAAAGAGATGTTTCCAGAGTTTCTCCATGTCATCCCATCCTGTTACCAGTCCACGCTCAATGGGGTAGTGCAAATGTAGGGCCTCATACTTGTACAGGGCTTCTTGCCCCACGAAGTACTTCTGATTAAGTCTTGCTAAAGGCACATTGAATTTACAATGTCCCAAGACAGAGCTGATGACATGGTGGGGTCCAATCTCTCCAGACAGGCCTGCTTTGCAGAGTCCTGAACCATTGTCAAAAATTACAGCAGGAACATCTAATGCATGTGGATTAAACATGTCTGTAATATGTTCTCCTGGACTTCCCCCAAATAAAGAAAGAACACTTACGTCACTCTCTGAGATGACAGGCACCTTTAGAATTTTTTAAATTTCAGGGTTCTGAAGTTTCAAGTTGTCACCCATGTACAGCTAGTAGGCTACCTTCAGTCCACCAGGGCACCCCATCCTCAACCTCTGAATCTTGTCTCCATTCTGTAGGCTCAGGGCCTGCTGAGGCAACATGAGGGGTGATTGCCCTCTATGTCACAATCCAGCCAAGGCAACAATTGTCCTCAGTGAGCATCAGAGGGGTGGGGTGGGCCCTCTGAGCCAATAGTACTCCCTACTTGGTCAGATACAAAGCCAAGGAAAGCAAATCATACCTACGGAGCTATGAGAAACACTATTCTACATGCTTTTGCTTGGAATTATGTTTTCATTTTTTTAGATATATATTTGAGAATAGAATTGCTGAGTTATATGACAACTGTATGTTAAATCATTTGATTTTAATTTCTGTAAGTTCTTTGTTCCAAAGTGGCTGTGACATTTTACATTCCCACAGTCGCTGTAGGAATGCTCCTACTTCTCCACATGCTTCTAAATTCTATTTTCTGACTTTATGATTCTAGGCATTCTAGTGTGTGTGAAATGTTATCTTATTGTGGTTTTGATTTACAGCTTTAAGTATCAATGTTGAGAATCTTTATTATGTGCTTATTGGCCATTCTAATACCTTCTTGGGAGAAATGTCTATGCAGACCCTTTGCTCCTTTTTTATAAGGTTTTTTGATTATTCCATTGTAACCGTTCTTTACACATTCAAGAGTCTAGTGTTTATCAGATACATTATGTGCATCTATGTTCTTTTATTCTTGTATTGTCTTTTCACTTTTTTGTTAGTGTTCTTGAAATTACAAAACTTTTAAATTTTAAAGTAGTCCAATTTCTCTGTTATCATTTGTTGTTCATATTTTGTGTCATATGTAAGCATTCATTATAAAATTTAAGATTCTTAAATTTATCGTTTTGTTTTCTTGTAAGAATTTTAAACTTTTAACTATTACATTTAGTTTTTGTTAATTTTGAGTTCATTTTTTATTTATGGTGTGCATTAAGTTTTCAACTTCATTCTTTTGAATATGGTTCTATCTGGCTGTTCCAGCACCATTTGCTGAAGAGGATAATTTTTGCCCCATAGAATGACTAGTATCTTTTTCAAGCAACAATTGACCATAGACAGACACCTGGGTTTATTTCTGGACTCACTGCCCTATTCCATTGATCTATATGTCTATCATCATGCTGGTAGCACACTGCATTGATTTCTGTCACTCTGTAATAAATTCTGTAGTTAAGAAGTTTGAGTACTTCTTTGTTCTTCCTTTTCAAGATTGTTTTGGCCATTTTGGGTCCCTTGCAATTCAGTATGCAATTTAGGATCAACTTTCCAATTCCTACGCCAATGTCATATGGAATTTTGATAGAGATTGCCTTGAATCATTAGATCAATTTAAGGAATATTACCATCTTAATAACGTCAACTCTTCCAACCCATGAACATGTGATTTTATTTTGCCATTCACTTGCATATTATTTTAGTTTCTTCATGGAATATTGTCATTTTTGGAGTAAAACTTTTATACCAGTTTTGTCAAATTTTTATTTCCAAGTATTTTATTTTTCTTTTATAACTGGAGTTTTTTTTGTTTTGTTTTGTTTTTGTTTGTTTTTTGTTTGTTTTGTTTTGTTTTTTGTGATGGAGTTTCACTCTTGTTGCCCAGGCTGGAGTGCAATGGCTCTATCTTGGCTCACCACAACCTCTGCCTACTGGGTTCAAGCAATTCTCCTGCCTCAGCCTCCTGAGTAGCTGGGATAACAGGCATGTGCCACCACACCCAGCTAATTTTGTATTTTTAGTAGAGACGGGGTTTCCCATGTTGGTCAGGCTAGTCTTGAACTCCCGACCTCAGGTGATCCACCTGCCTAATTTTATCTTTGATTCAGAGGGGTACATGTGCTTATTTGTTACATAGGTATTACATGTATAATGGTGGGAGTTGGGATTCTAGAGTACCCATTAACCAAATATTGGACACTGTATTCAATAGGTTATATTTTATCTTTCACTCTTCTCCCACTGTCATCCCTTTGGAGTCCCCAGAATATATTTTGCCCATCATTATGTCCATGTGTATCATTTGTTTAGCTTCTACTTATAAGTGAGAGCATCTGTATTTGATATTCTGCTTCTTTGTTAGTTTACTTAGGATAATGGCCTTCAGCTCCATCCATGTTACTGCAAGAGACATGACTTCATTCTACTGTATGGCTGCATATTATTCCATTGTGTATATATACCACATTTTCTTTATCCAACCAACTGTTTGTAGACTCTTAGGTTGGTTCCATCACTTTGCTATGGTAAATAGTGCAGTGATAAACATACAAGTGCAGATGTCTTTTTTATATAATGAATTCTTTTCCTTTGCTTAGATACCCAGTTGCAGGATTGTTGGATCAAATGGTAGTTCTATGTTTAGTTCTTTGAGATATCTACATACTGTTTTTCATAGTGGTCGAAGTAGCTTACATTCCCACTAGTGGTGTATGAACATTCCCTTTTCTCCACATCCATGACAACATATGTTGTTTTCTGACTTTTTTTAACAATAGGTATTCTTACTGGTATAAGATGGTATCTATGTGGGGTTTTAATTTGCATTTCTCTGATGATTGGTATGTTCAGCATTTTTCACGTGTCTTCTTTTGAGAAACATCTATTCATGTTCTTTGCCCACATTTTAATGGGATTATTTGTTTTTTTCTTTTTGATTTGTTTAAGTTTCTTACAGATTCTGGATATTAGCCTTTTGTTGGATGCACAGTTTACAAATATTTTCTCCCATTCTATCGGTTGTCTGATTCTCTTGCTGATTATTTCTTTTCCTGTGCATGTTTAGTTTGATCAAGTCTCATTTATCTACTGTTGTTTTTGTTGAGTTTGCTTTGTGGGTATTTGTCCTAAATTGTTTGCCAAGGCTGATGTTCAGAAGGGTGTTTTCTGTTTCCTCTGGAACTTTTACAGGTTTAGGTCTGTAATCCATCCTGAGTTAATTTTTCTATATGGTGAGAGATAATGGGTTTAGTCTCTTTTTCTTTCTGTACAGCCCCACTAGTTGTAAACTGATTGCTCTAATGATTTTGAATATTGCCTTTAAAGTGATAGTTCCTGAAGTCAGTTTTTGTGATGTGCTATGATCCCAGGGTCTCTAGTCATAGCTGTTTCTTTTCAGCTTTCTCCAGTAAACTACCCAACCTAAGGTTTATCCTATATCTTCATAAATTTACCAATATTTTCCCAATTACTCTTCACCAAAACATCAAGTGGTTTTTTTGTTTTGTTTTGTTTTTTGTTTTTTTTGAAAGTGCCCTGTGGCTTGAACTTTTTCACATTGTGCTTTAAATAAAGTAAGTTCCTTTTTCAAGGAGTTAGGAGCTATCCATTTTCCAGACTGCTTCTCCCTTCTGGTATAACTAGTAGCACAGGCTCTGAAGTTGGGGTTTAAAAAAAGGCATGGGTCTCTTTGAATGACCCTTCTGCTGTAGGAGCTGAGCATTCAGTATGTGGGGAGAGTGGCCTCAGGCATTCTTAGCTTGCTGTGTCTGGTGTGCCACTGCTACCATATAAGCCAGGATGTGGGTTATCATCACCCAAGTATTCTCAGTGGTACTGTGCCATGGTTGAGCCTCTGTGCCACTGTGTGGACTCAGTAGAAAAGAAGAGAGCCCACATCTCCTAGTCAGCCACATTCACTAACAGTCACAGAAAGAGGTAGCTGGGGGCAGTATAAGAAATGCTCTTCCCCTTCTAGGAAGATAGTACTCTATCTGAACGCTCTGAAAAAAGAGAGTTCTGTATTCTTGGCTGAAGTAGTCTGAAGTTTCTGTCTCACTGAGTTGGAAAGAGGTGGAAGGGACTAGGTCTCAGTTCAGATACCACAAACTCTCATTGCTATTTCCAAATTTCAGTAGATTTTCTTGAATAAATGTTTCATTTGCAGCATGTCTTTAGGACCATTTCCATTGACATTAAATAGTTGTTTTTCTGCTTCAAAAAATTTTGCAGTTTTTCTTGAAGAACTTTTACTCTGTCATTCTATAAGTCCATTCATACAAATCAGAGCTGCAAACTGACATGAACTGGCTCTATCACACCACTATCTGTAAATATGTTCCTCATTTATTTGTTCGGTAATATGTTTTTATTTCTCCCTCTCTCTTCTATTTTTTTTTTTTTTTTGGTAGCTGAGTGGTCTACAATAATTTGTGAAGCTATACTTTTTAAATAGTTTTTTCCAGCTTTATATTCATTAGCTATTTGCATTTGTGGATTTGTCTCATTCATCAGTTCTAGAAAGCTCTTCATTTCCCTCAGTGTTATTCTTTCCCATTATCTCTTGCCTCTATAGTATTCATATAAGCCACATTTTAAACTCTATTTCAATCCTTATTTTAACTTAATTTCTAGATGTTGCAGCCTCATTTTAAGCTGCTTCCTGAAAATTTTTATCTTTAGGTTCACTAATGTTCTGTATAGCAGTGTCAATTTACATTTGACACATCTACTGGATATAGAATATTATTTTGTTTGTAATATCAATAATCTCATTTCTAATTTCTAGAAGTTTGTCTTATCTTTTTCTAAATATGTTTAATTATGTTTAATGGTCAGATGTCCCTTTGTAATATATTTAAATGGTAACTTAATTTACTTAATTACAATATAATTTTGTTTCGTATACTGTAAAGTATAATTAAAAACATTTTGGCCAGGTGCAGTGGCTCACACCTGTAATCTCAGCACTTTGGGAGGCCTAGGCAGGCAGATCACCTGAGGTCAGGAGTTCGAGACCAGCCTGGCCAACATGGTGAAACCCTGTCTCTACTAAAAATAGCTGGGTGTGGTGGCACATGCCTGTAATCTCAGCTACTCAGGGGACTGAGACAGGAGAATCGCTTGAACCCAGGAGGCGGAGGTTGCAGTGAGCCGAGATGGCGTCACTGCACTCCAGCCTGGGCAACAAGAGTGAAACTCTGTCTCGAAAACAAACAAACAAACAAAACTTCAGTGTTTTCAGGTCTAATACTGGGATTTGTCTTGTGTTCTGTATCTAGCTGACTGCAGCTTATACACATTAGATTTCTTTTGAGACAAAGTCTTGCTCTGTTGCCCAGGCTGGAGTCCAGTGGCACACTCATGGCTCACTATAGCCTTGACCTCCTGGGCTCAAGCAATCCTCTCACTTCAGCAACCACAGGCACATGCCATCATGCCTGGCTAATTTTTAATTTTAATTTTTATTTCTTTGCTTTTGTAGAGACAGGATTTCCCAATGTTACCCAAGCTGTTCTCAAACTCCTAGGCTCAAGCGATCCTCCCACCCCAGCCTTCCAAAGTGCTGCGATTACAGGCATGAGTCACTACACCCAACCAAGACTAGATTATTAATGTTTTACTAATATTTTCATTATGAAATAATGTTCTTGCTTATTGTGGTTTGAAAGTCTGTGTCTCTCCAAAATTCATGTTGAAATTGAATCCTCAATGCAAGTCTGTAGTATGAAGAGGTGGAGTTTTTGGAAGCGATTAGGTCATGAGGATGAATCCCTCATGAATGGGATTAGTACCCCTATAAAAGGCCTTAAGGGAGTCTCTTAGTCCTCTTCACCCCTTTCCACTTGTGCCATGTAAGAACACAGCAACAAGGTGCCATCTGTGATGCAGAGAACAAGCCTTCATCACTGAATCTGCTGGCTTCTTGAAATTTCCAGACTCCAGAACAATGAGAAATAAATGTCTAATTATTCATAAATTACCCAGTCTGAGGTATTTTGTTAAAGCAGACCAAACAGACTAAGCCACCCATCATCTGTAGAAATTAATTTAATCCTGTATTTAAACTGAATTCTATTAGAGAAAATTTGCTTTTGCTCTTGATATTGCAAAACTGGAACCATTTTAATTTAAATTTTTTTACTCAGTGTTTTACAAATCATACAGGTACATCAAATACTATTCTCAAACCACATTAAGAAAGTGTGAGATATGTTTAAGAATTCTCAGGAGAAGCTTTATCTCTTACTCACTGTACATGACTCTTTCTTTGGAGGTCTGATTTTTATGTGTTGGATTCAAATGTTCATCTTTCACCATATTTGTGTTTTCTATTTTCCTCTTGTTTCTGTGTATATTACCAAAGATGTAGGCCACCAAAATATAGCAAGATTCATTGCAAAAACATAATATCTAACTCTCTACCACTGTGGATCAAAGTTTTATTTTTACAGGCTTTTGGAGAATTTCCTTTCTTCAAGCTCAGTCATAAATGGAAATATTAATACATTTTATAAGGCATTTTCAATGTCCTACAGATGATTAAATACATTATTTATTAAATATTACCCTTATGCTTTCAAATTTATATTAACCTCCATTTCAAATAAAGGTTTTTTACTTTGTTCTCACAATAAATTGAAAGCTAGTAACCTTTTAATATATGCATAATGAACTCAAGGAACTCACTCTGTAGTGTCTACAGTGTCTCCAGGTAATTTCATAAGCCTTTCAGTGTTCATTATTGACTTATGATAGTAATTTATCTCAGTTTCTTGTCTAAATATAAAATAATCTTACAGCTATGATACTCAGATATTATGCCATTAAGCAGGAGATTTAAAATGCTCTTGCAAGTTTTTAACTTTAAATGAAGTAAGTTTCTAGGAATGTTTCCAAAAAATGGATGTCAGAAAGATTATTTATTTGATTTGATTTAATCAAGCCAACATCTCCCAAAGTAAAGAAAGGGCATAATTTCTAACTAATATTAGACTTTCAAATATTCCCATCAAATTATTGTTTCATGGGAATTCTCCAAGTGAATAATTTGTATAAATTGAATAAGACATTATTTAATAAGATTGCTGAACCTCAATATAAACACCATGCTCTGTGGTATCTTTAACTTGCTCTGTTCCTACTCCCTCTCCTCACCTCTAGATCCACACTTGTACCAGCAGATGAGAATCACAGTAAAAGTTAGGAAACTGGTAGCACTTGGAGAGGGCAGATTTGGGTTAAAAGACTTATTTCCAAAAAAAAAGAAAGAAAGAAATATCATTATTACAATTGTCTATGGTTTCCTGGGAGACTCACTGTGCAATGTTGTCTTTATTTTCTCTAAGTCATAGCTTTCCCAGAGTGAACTGATTTTTCCATAATGCATTATTGAAAAAAATCAGAGGCAATTGTTGAACATCCCTGGTTCCTGAGATGATGGATAACAGCTGTAACAGACAGGATGGAATAGAAGGCTCCACTGATCATCCCCCCCTGCAAAAACACAAATTTAACAACTATCTACATACAGAAAATAAACCAAGAACCTTCATAAGAACCAAAAACCAGGTGAGCACTCATAGTACCTGATTGTAACTTCCTATTGCTGTAAGAGACACTAAAGAGGTAGAAAAAATAGTCTTGAACCACTGGCACACCCTTCCCCCACCCCACAGAAGCAAGAGCATGGAAAGAATCTCAGAGCTTGAAGACTAGCTTTCAGAAACAAGACAGGCAGACAAGAATAAAGAAAAAAGAACAAAAAGGAATAAGCAAAACCTCTGAGAAACATGAGATTATGTAAAAGACTGAATCTACGACTGATTAGGGTACCTGAAAAAGATGGGGAGAATGGAATCAAGTTGAAAAACATACTTCAGGATATCATCCAGCAGAACATCCCCAATCTAGCAAGACAGGCCAACATTCAAACTCAGGAAATCCAGAGAATGCCAGTAAGACACTCCATGAAAAGATCAACCCCAAGACAGTAAGATACTCCATGAAAAGATCAACCCCAAGACAATCATAAGATTCTCTAAGGTCAAAATGAAAGAAAAAAGTTTAAGGGCAGCCACAGAGAAAGGCCATGTCACCTACAAAGGGAAGCCCATCAGACTAACAGTGGACAGCTCAGTGGAAACCCTATATGCCAGAAGAGATTGGGGGTCAATATTCAACATTGTTGAAGAAAAGAATTTCCAACCCAGAATTTCATATCTGGCCAAACTAAGCTTTGTAAGTGGAGGAGAAATAAGATCCTTTTCAGACAAGCAAATGCTGAGGGAATTCATCACCACCAGGCCTGCCTTGCAGGAGCTTCTGAAGGAAGCACTGAATATGGAAAGGAAAAACCGTTACCAGCCACTACAAAAACACACTGAAGTGCACATGTCAGTGACACTATGAAGCAATAACATAAACAAGTCTGCAGAATAACCACCTAGCATTATGATGACAGAATCAAATTCACACACAACAAAACTAACCATAAATCTAAAAGGACTAAATGCCTTAATTAGAAGACACAGAATGGCCAGCTGGATAAAGAGTCAAAACCCATCAGCATGCTATCTTCAAGAGACCCATCTCATGTGCAAAGACACACATAGGCTCAAAATAAAGAGATGGAGGAAAATTTACCAAGCAAATGGAAAACAAAAAAGCAGAGATCACAATCCTAGTTTCTGACAAAACAGACTTTAAAACAACAAAGATGAAAAAAAAAGACAAGTTATTATATAACAGTAAAGGGTTCAAGTCAACAAGAAGAGCTAACTCTCCTTACTATATATGCACCCAATACAGGAGAACCCAGATTCATAAAGCAAGTGCTTAGAGACCTACAAAGAGACTTAGACTTGCACACAATAATAGCAGGATACTTTAACACCCCATTGAAAATATTAGATAATTGAGACAGAAATTTAACTAAAATATTTAGGACTTGAACTCAGCTCTTGATCAAACAGACTTCACAGATATCTCCATAACTTTCCACCCCAAAACAACAGATTATATGTTATTCTCATCATCACAAGGGACTTACTCTCAAATTGGTCACTTAATCAGAAGAACTGAAATCATAACGAACACTCTCCCAGACCACAGCACAATCAAATTAAAACCCAACAATAAAAAACTCACTCAAAATCACAAAACTACATGAAAATTGAACAACTTCCTCCTGAATGACTCCTTAGTACATACTGAAATTAAGGCAGAAATTAAGAAGTTCTTCAAGACTAATAAGAACAAAGAGACAACGTACCAGAATCTCTGATATACAACTAAAGGAGTGTTGAGAAGGAAATTTATTGCACTAAATACCCACATCAAAAAGCTAGAAAGACCTCAAATTAAAAACCTAACATCACAACTAAAAGAACTAGAGATCCGAGCACAAGCAAACCCCAAAGCTAGCAGAAGACATGAAATAACAAAGATCAGAATGGAACTAATGGAGATAGAGATATGAAAAAACTCTTCAAAAAAATTAACAAATCCAGGAGTGAAAAAAATAAATAAAATAGAGAGGTCACTAGATAGACTAATAAAGAAGAAAAGAGGGAAGAATCAAATAGATCGACACAATCAGAAATGATAAGGGGGATAGCATCACTGATCCCACAGAAACAAAAATAACCATCAAATAACACTATAAACATCTCTATGCACATAAACCAGAAAATCCAGAAGAAATGGATAAATTCTGGGACACATACACCCTCCAAAGCCTGAACCAGGAAAAAATTGAAACTCTGAATTGACCAAGAAAGAATTCGGAATTTGAGGCAGTAATAAATAGCCTACCAACCAAAAAAAGCCCATGACCAGACAGATTTACAGCTGAATTCTACCAGAGGTACAAAGAAGAGCTGGTACCATTTCTTCTGAAACTATTCCAAAAAATAATTGAAAACGAGGACCTCCTCCTTAACTCATTTTATGAGACTAGCATCATTTTGATACCAAAACCTGGCAGAGACACAACAAAATGTAAACTTCAGGCCAATATCCCTGATGAACATTGATGCAAATATCCTCAAATACTGGTAAACTGAATCCAGCCCCACATCAAAAAGCTTATCTACTATGATCAAGTTGGCTTCATCTCCTGGATGAAAGGTTGGTTCAACATATGCAAATCGATAAATGTAATTCATCACATAAACAGAATTAGACCAAAAAGAAGATTATCTCAATAGATGCAGAAAAGGTTTTGATAAAATTCAACATCCCTTCATGTTAAAAATTCTCAATAAACTAGGTATTGAAGGAACATACCACAAAATAATGAAGAGCTATATATGGCAAACCCACAGCTAATATTATATTGAATGGACAAAGGCTACAAGCATTCCCCTTGAAAACTGGCAGAAGACAAGAATGTCCTCTCTCTCTACTCTACTCAACATAGTATTGGAAGTTCTGGCCAGGGCAACCAGGCAAGATAAAGAAATAAAGGTATTTGAATAGGAAGAGAGAAAGTCAAATTATCTTTGCTTGCAGATGATGGGATCCTATATTTAAAAAAACGCCATCATCTCAGCCCAAAAGCTTCTTAAGCAGATAAGCATCTTCAGAAAAGTCTCAGGATACAAAATCAATATGCAAAAAATGCTAGCATTCCTATACATCAAGAACAGGCAAGCAGAGAGACAAGTTATGAATAAACTTCCATGTACAATTGCTACAGAGAAAATAAAATGCCTAGGAATACAGCTAACAAGGGAAGTGAAGACCACTTCAAGGAGAACTTCAAATGACCGCTCAAGGAAATCAGAGAGGACACAAACAAATGAAGAAACATTCCATGCTCATGGCTAGGAAGAATAAATGTCGTGAAAATGGCCATACTGCCCAAAGTAATTTATAGATTCAATACTATTCCTATGAAACTACAATTGACATTCTTCACAGAATTACGAAAAAAAACTATTTTAAAATTTATGTGGAACCAAAAAAGAGTGAGGATAGCCAAGACAATTCTAATCAAAAAAACAATGCTAGAGGCATCTTGCCACCTGAATTACAACTATATTTCAAGGCTACAGTAACCAAAACAGAATGGTACTGGTACAAAATCAGACACATAGATCAATAAAACAGAATAGAGAACCTGTAAGTAAGACTGCATATCTACAATCATTTGATCTTTAACAAACCTGATGAAAACAAGCAATGGTGAAAAGATTCCCTACTTATTATTAATAAGTGGTACTGGGAGAACTGGCTAGTCATATGCAGAAAATTGCAACTGGACCCCTTCCTTACACCTTATGTAAAAATTTGCTCAAAATGGATTAAAGATTTAAATGTAAAACCTACAACTATAAAAACCCTAGAAGAAAATCTAGGCAATACCATTGAGGACATAGGAATGGGCAAAAATTTCATGACGAAAACTCCAAAAGCAATTGCAACAAAAGAAAAATTTGACAAATGGGATCTAATTAAACTAAAGAGCTTCTGCACCACAAAATAAACTATCATCAGAGTGAACAGACAGCCTACAAAATGGAAGAAAATTTTTGCAATCTATCCAACTGACAAAATCTAAAATCCAGAGTCTACAAGGAACTTAAACAAATTTACAATAAAAAACATATAACCCCATTAAAAAGTGGACAAAGAACATGAACAGACACTTCTCAAGGGAAGACATTCATGCAGCCAACAAACATATTAAAAAACCCTCAACATCACTGGTTATTAGAGAAATGCAAATCAAAACTACAATGAGATACCATCTCACACCAGTGAGAATTACAATTATTAAAAAGGTCAAAAAACAACAGATGCTGGTGAGGTTGCAGAGGAAAGGGAGTGCTTTTCCACTCTTGGTGGGAGTGTGAATTAGTTCAACCATTGTTGAAGACAGTGTGTCAATTCCTCACATATTTAGAAGCAGAAATACCATTTGACCCAGACATCCCATTTCAGGGTATATACCCAAAGGACTGTAAGTCATTCTATTATAGAGATATATGCAAGCATATGCTCATTACAGTACTATTCACAGTAGCAATGACATGGAATCAACCCAAATGCCCATTAATGATAGACTGGATAAAGAAAATGTGGTACATATACACCATGGAATGCTATGCCGCCATTAAAGAGAATGAGATCATTTCTTTTGTAGGGACATGGATGGAGCTGGAAGCTGTTATCCTTAGCAAACTATGCAGGAACAGAAAAGCAAACACCACATATTCTCATTTGTAAGTGGGAGCTAACTGATGAGAACACATGGACACATGGTGGGGAACAACACACACTGGGGCCTGTTAGGTGTGGTGGGGAGAGGGAGAGCATCAGGAAGAATAGCTAATGCATGCTTGGCTTCATACCTAGGTGATGGGTTCATAGATGCAGCAAACCATCATGGCACACATTTACCTATGTAACAAACCTGCACATCCTGCACATGTACCCCAGAACTTAAAATAAAAGATGAAAAAAAAAAGAAAATCTAAAACCTAAACAGACCAATAACAAGTAAAGAGATCAAAGTCATAATAAGAAGTCTGCCTGTAAATAAATGCCCAAAACCCAATGGCTTCACTGCTGAATTCTACCAAACATTTAAAGAACTAATACCTATCCTACTCAAACACTTATAAAAATAGAGCAGAGGGAACATTTCCAAACTCATTATAGGAGGCCAGTATTACCACGAAACCAAAATCAGGCAAACACACATCAAAAAAAGTAACTGCATATCAATATTTCTAATCCATGCTGACACAAAAATCCTCAAGCAAATACTAGCATACTGAATTCAGCAGTATATTAAAAAGATCATTCATTGTGAACAAGTGGGATTTATGCCTGGGATGCAAGGATAGTTCAACATATGCAAATCAATCAGTATGATACATCATATCAACAGGATGTAGGATATGAACCATAAGATCATTTTAATTGATGCTCATAAGCATTTGATAAAATTCAACATCCTTTTATGGTCAAAACCCTCAAAAAACTAGGGATAGAAGAAACATATCTCAACATAGAAAAAGCCATGTATGGCAGACTCACAGGTAGTATCGTACTGAATGGGGCAAAACTGAAAACCTTTTCTCTAAGATCTGGAACATGACAAAGATGCCCACTTTCACCACTGTTATTCAACACAGTACCAGAAGCCCTAGCTAGAGTAATTAGACAAGAGAACAAAATAAAAGGCATTCAAATTTGAATGGAAGAAGTCAAATAATAAAATACCTAGGAATTAACTTAACCAAGGAAACGAAACATCTCTGCAACAAAAACTATAAAACATTGATACAATAAATTTAAGATAACATGAAAATATGGAAAGTTATTCCATGTTCTTGTATGGGGTTAGTCAATATTTTTAGATGACCGTACTACCCAAAGAAATCTACAAACTCAGTGCAATCACTATCAAAATTCCAATGACATTCTTTTTAGCAATAGAAAAATAATCCTAAAATTTATATGGAACCACTAAAGACCCAGAATAGTAAAAGCTCCAAAGCAAAAAGAACAAAACTGGAAAAATCACATTACCTAACTTTAAATTATGCTACAGAGCTTTAGTAACCGAAACAGCATTGTACTGGCATAAAAACGGACACCTAGACCAATGGAACAGAATAGATAACCCAGAATGTTATTCACACACCTACAGTGAACTCATTTTTGACAAAGGTACCAAGAACATACACTGAGGAAAAAATAGTCTCTTCAATAGATGGTACTGGGAAAACTGGATATCCATATGCAAAAGAATAAAACTAGACCCCTATCTCTCACCACATACAAAAAATAAAATAAAAATGTTTAAAGAGTTAAGTCTTAGACTTCAAACTGTGAAACTACTACAAGCAGACATTGGGGAAAATCTCCAGGACATTGTTCTGGGCAAAAATTTCTTAAGCAATACACCACAAGCACAGCTAGGCAAAAGATAAAATGGACAAATGGGATAATATCAAGTTAAAAAGCTTCTGCACAGCAAAGGAAGCAGTCCAGAAAGTGAGGAGACAACCCACAGAATGGGAGAAAATATTTGAAAACTACCCATGTGACAAAAGGTTAATAGCCAGAAAACATTAGGAGCTCAAACAACTCTATAGGAAAAAAAATCTAATAATCTGATTAAAAAATGGGCCAAATATTTCAGTAGACATTTCTCAGAAGAAGACATACAAATGGCAAACAAGCATATAAAAAGATGCTCAACATTATTGATCATCAGAGAAACGCAAATCAAAACTACAGTGAGATATCTCACTGTAGCTAAAATGGCTTATATCCAAAACACAGGTGATAACAAATGCTGGCAAGGATGTGGAGAAAAGAAAGAAAACCTTGTACACTGTTGGTGGATATGTAAATTAGTAAAAACACTATGTAGAACATTCTGAAGGTTTCTACAATGCCTAAAAATATAGCTACCATTTGCTTCAGCAATTCCACTGTTGGGTATACACCCCTAAAAAAGAAAAATATTGTATCAAAGAGATTATCTGCACTCCCAGATCTGTTGCATCACTGTTTACAATACTTAACATTTGGAAGCAACCTAGCTGTCTATTAACAGATGAATGAATAAAGAAAATGTGGTACATATACACAATGAGGTACTATTCAGCCGTAACAAAGAATGAGATCTTGTTATTTGCAATAACATGGATGAATCTGGAAATCATTATGTCAAGTGAAATAAGCCAGGCACAGAAAGACAAACTTCACATATTCTCACTTATCTATGGGCTCTAAACATCAAAAACAATTGAACTAATGGACATAGAGAGTAGAACAATGGTTACTAGAGGCTGGGGAGAGGGTGGGAGTGGGGGAAGGTGGGGATGCTTAATGGGTACAAAAAATATAAAGAAAGAGTAATATCTACCATTTGATAGCACAACAAGGTGACTTCAGTCAATAATAACTTACCTGTACATTTATAAATAACTAAAGGAGTAGAATTGGATTGCTTATAACACAAAGGATAAATGCCTGACAAAATGGATACCCAATTCTTGATGATGTGAATATTACACATTACACAAAACATCTCATTTTCCCTATAAATATATATACCTACTCTGTACCCATGAAAATTAAAAATTAAAAATTAAAAAAAAATCAGCTGTGACAAGCAGTAGGCTAATGAAAAACCTAAAAGAAATATTGGAAAATCAGATATCTAGAGCAGGCTTTCAAAATCCCCAGCATATTCCCGAGGAACTAAAAGGCCACACACTGTGTCTGGTACTCTGCATATGCCCTGGGCTGTAAATATGCTCAGGAGATATTTGAGAAGGCACTAACCTCCCAATTTTGAGCTAATCTTGAGGCTCTGTACAAGAGGAAAATGGAGACTAAGACAGACTTGTAACTTGTCAGGATGAAGGTTCAAACTGTGTCCAACCCACATACAAAGTTCCTCAGCAGGTACTTGGAGCCTTATCCATTCCATATATCTAAGAAAAATATTCAATGATTATATGGCCACACATGACAATGAATACAGGCTTTACAATTTTTTTAGGGAAAACTACTAAACTAACTATAACAACAATAACCAAACAACAGAGTGACAACAAATATAAGGGAGAAAGAGAATCTGATTTCCAGGTTTGCCACATTATAATATTAAATATGACAAGGATCTAAACAAAAGTTATGAGACATGCAAATATACAAGAAATTACGGCCCATACACAGAAAAATAATAGAAGTCAATTTAAATTATGTCTCAGGAAGTCCAAACATTAAACTTACTAGAATAAGACATCATAACCATACCACTGAAAACCAAAGACAAAGGAAGAAACTTGAAAGCAGTAAGAGAATAATGACTCATCATGAACAAGGTATGAGATCCAAAATAAACAGATGAGTTTCCATCAGGAGCCACGAAGGACAGAAGGCCATTGATAATTAAAGTGCCAAAACAAAAAAAACGATAATCATAACAATGTGAATTTTCTTAATACTAAACTGTACACTGAAAAAAATTAAGATAGTCAATTTTATGTTATGCATACTTCACTACAATTAAAATTTTTGAAATGGATTGCCAGTAAAGAATTCTATATGAAACAAATCTATGCTCCAAAAACTGAAGTTTAAATCAAGACATTCCAAGACTGATGAAGACAGAGAATTTGATGATTGAAGAACTGCCCTAATAAGTCATACTAATAGAAGCTATCTAAGCTAAAATAAAAGGACACTAGACAGCAACTCGAACCTACTTTAAGTTATAGAAAGCACCAGTTATGTTAACTACATAGGTGTGTGTATAAAATTGAACACAAATGCACTTTGTATTTAATACATTATTTCTGTTATTTAATTCAAAATACAAATGCATAAAGTAATACTTATAAATATGTATTGGCAACCATACAATTTATAGAGATATACCTCTGTAGGTTTGACAATATTAGCACAAAGAAGGAAGGAAGAAATGTAAAGATATATAAACAAAGTTTTGGATACTACTGTAATTAAGTTTGTATTACTCTAAAGTAAATTGCTATAAATTAATATGTCAATTTTAATTCTCAGTGCAACCAATAGAAAACTAACTCAAAAATATAGTAATGGAGGGTAAGGAAATTTACATGTTACGGTAGAAAATATGTATTTAACAAAAAAAGGTGCAGTAATGGGAGAGTAGTGAAACAGAAAAGACATAAGGCACATAGAAAACGAATAGCAAATTGGCTAGAGTAAATCCTACCATAAAAGTAATCATATTAAAACAAGAAGGTCAAACACTCCAGTGAAAACATAGACTAGCAAAATGGATAAAAAATAACCTAACTATATGCTGTCTAAAAATATACCTTAAATTCAAACACATAAACAAGTTGAAAATAAATAAGTAAAAATATATACACCAGAAAACCTTAACCAAAAGAGAAATCGAGTGGCTATAACAATGTCCGACTACATAGACTTTAAAAAATAAAAGTTTACCAAGGAACAAAAGGATATTTTAAAATAATAAGAGGGTCAATATGTCAGAAAAATATGGCATGTGTTTGTGCATACATACATATATTTAATAATAGAGCAACTGGACAGATGATCAACAGGTTGAAAAAAAGCCTTGAAAGACATAAAACCAACAGACATAATAGAGATCTATAGAACATTCCAGCTGACAAGTATGCATAGAATATTGACCAGAAGAGAATATATATTAAGCTACAAAAATGCTAATAATATTAAAATAATTAAATTCATACAAAATATGTTCTTTAAACACAATGGAATGAATTTGAAATAGCACAAGAAAATTTGGAAAAGTTACAAATATGTAGAAATTAACACACTCCTAAATAGTAAATGGATCAAAGAAAAAAACAAAAATATTTATTTATTTATTTGTTTATTTATTTATTTGAGATGGAGTTTTGCTCTTGTTGCCAAGGCTGGATGGAGTTCAGTGGCTCCATCTAGGCTCACTGCAACCTTCGACTCCCATGTTCAAGCGATTCTCCTGCCTCAGCCTCCTGAGTAGTTAGGATTACAGGCACGCACCACCACACCCAGCTAATTTTTTGTATTTTTAGTTGAGACAGGGTTTCATCGTGTTGGCCAGGCTGGTCTCGAACTCCTGACCTCAGGTGATCCACCCCTTAAATTACTTCTAAATAAATGATAATGAAGACACAACATGCCAAACGTAATGGCACACAGCTAAAACAGAGATGAGAGAAAAATTTACAGCTGTATATGCCTACTTTAATAAAAAACAGTCCCAAATTATTAACTTAATCTCTGCTTTTTTTTACAGCAGACATTAGATAAATAGCTAGTTTCTTACTGGAAGAAAAATACAAACTAAGAAAAGAACAAACTGAACCAAAAGAAAGAAGGAAATAGTGAAAGTTCAAGTAGAAATTGTAAAAGAGAGTAGAAAGTCAATAGAGAAAATCAATAGAATGAAGGTTGATTACTGGAAAGATCAACAATGGTCAGGCATGGAGGGTTATGCCTGTAATCCCAGCACTTTGGGAGGCCAAGGCAGGAGGATGGCTTAAGCCCAGAAGTTTGAGACCAGCCTGGGCAACATAGGAAGATCCTATCTCTACAACAACAACAAAAATCCAGGCATGGTGGCATGTGCCTGTGGTCCCAGCTACTTGGGAAACTAAGGTAGGAGTATTGCTTAAGCCCAGGAGGTGAAGGCTGCAGTAAGCCATGATGCACTCCAGCCTAAGCAACAGAGTGAGACTGTCTCAAGAACAAACAACAACAAACAAAAAATAACAAACATTTACTTAGACTTACCAAGAAAAAATAAAAGAGAGGACTCAAAATTATTTTTATCTTTTAATTTTTGTAATTTCAATAGCTTTTGGGGGTACGAGTGGTTTTTGTTTACATAGATAAATTGTATAGTAGTAAAGTCTGAGATTTTAGTGTACCTGTCACCTGATTAGTGTACATTGTACCCAATACATAGATTTTTATCCATCAACCTCCTCCACACTTCACCATTATGAATCTCCAATGTCCATTATATTATACCACTCTGTGTGGCTTTGCATCCTAATAACTTAGCTCCCACTTATAACTAAAAACATACAGTATTTGGATTTCCACTCCTGAGTTACTTCACTTAGAATAATGGCCTCCAGTTCCATCCAAGTTGTTCCAAAAGACATTATTTCATTCTCCTTTCATGGTGGAGTAGTATTCCATGGTGTATATCTACATTTTCTTTATCCACTCATCTGTTGATGGGAAATTAGGTTGATTCCATATATTTGCAATTGTGAATTGTGCTTCAATACACCTATGTGTGCAGGTGTCCTTTTGATATAATGACTTATTTTCCTGTGTAGATACTCAGCAGTGGAATTGCTGGACTGAATAATAGGTCTACTTTTATTTCTTTGAGAAATCTCCATCCTGTTTTTTATAGATGTTATACTGATTTACACTCCCACCAGCAGTGTGTAAGCATTCTCTTTTCACCATATCCATGCCAACATCTATTGTTTTTGACTTCATAACAATGGCCATTTTAGCTGGGATAATATGGTATCTCATTGTGGTTTTAATTTACATTTCCCTGATGATTAATGATGTGAGTGTTTTTTCACATATTTTTTAAAATTTGTATATCATTTTTTAAGAAATGTCTATTCATGTCATTTGCCCACTTTTTGATATATTTACTTGATTTTTCTTGCTGAGTTTTTGAATTCCTTGCAGATTATAGATATTAGCCTTTTGTTGGCTGCATAATTTGAAAATGTTTTCTCCCATTCAATGGATTGTCTCTTTACTCTGAAGACTATTTTGTTCTGCAGAAGCTTTTGAGTTTAATTTGGTCCTATTTATTTATTTTTGGTTTTGCATTTGCTTTTGAGAACTTAGTTATAAATTCTTTGCCTAGTCCAATATCCAGAGGAGTTTTTCTTAGGTTTTCTTCTATAATTTTTATGGTTTTGGGCCTTAAATTTGTGGCTTTAATCCATCTTGAGCTGATTTTTATATATGGTGACAGATAGGAATCCAGTTTTATTTTTCTACATGTGGCTACCCAGTTTTCCCAGCATCATTTATTAAAGATGGTGTCTGTTTCCCAATTTAAGTTGTTGTATGCTTTGTCGACGATCAGTTGGTCGTGTTTGGTTTTATTTCTGTGTTCTCTATTCTGTTCCATTTGTCTGTGTATCCACTTTTATAACATTACTATACAGTTTTGGTACTGTAGCCTTGTAGTATAATTTGAAGTAAGGTAAAATAATGCCTCCACATTTTCACTTACTTTTAGGATTGGCTATTTGAACTCTTTTTTGGTTCCATATTAATTTTAGGATTTTTGGTAATTTTGTGAAAAATGATGTTGCCATTTTAATAGGAATTGCACTGAATCTGTAGCTTGCTTTGGGCAGTATGGTAACTTAAATGATATTTATTATTCCAGTCAATGAACATGGGAAATATTTCAATTTATTTGTGTCATCTATGATTTGTTTCAGCACTGTTTTGTAGTTCTCATTGTAGAGACCTTGCACATCCTCAGTTAAGATTATTCCTAGGTGTTTTGTTTTTTTTTCTGTAGCTATTGTAAAAGAGATTGAGTTACTGATTTCATTCTCAGTTTGTTCATTGTTGGTGTATAGCAGTGCTATTTACTTGTGTACATTAATTTTATTACCTCAGACTATACTAAATATATTTATCAGATATAGAAGTCTTTTGGGGCAGACTTTAGGGTTTTCTAGGTATATAATAATATCATCAGCAAACAGAGATCATTTGGCTTCCTGTTTTCCAATTTGTATGTCTTTTATTTCTTTGTCTTGTCTGATTCCTGTGGCTAAAACTTCTAGTACTCTCATGAATGGAAATGGTGAAAGTGGCCATGCTTGTCTTGTTCCAGTTTTTAGAGGGAATGATTTCAACTTTTCCCCATTCAGTATTATGTTGGCTGTGAGTTTGTCAAATATGGCCTTTATTATTTTGAGATATGGTCCCTCTATGCCTACTTTCTTGAAGCACAGAAGGAACATACCTTCTATTTTTATCACAAAGGGATCCTTGATTTTAATGAATGCTTTTTTGTGTCTATTGAGATGATTATATGGTTTCATTTTTAATTCTACTTATGTGGTGATTTATTGACTTGCGTATGTTGAACCATCCTGGATCCCTGAGATGAAACCCACTTGATTGTAGTGAATTATATTTTTGATGTGCTGTTGGAGTTGGTTTGCTAGTATTTTAGGGGGACTTTTCATCTATATTTATCAGGAATTTTGGTCTGCAGTTTTTTTGTTTAGAATTTCTTGGATTTGGTATCAGTATGATACTGGATTCATAACATGGGTTAGGGAGGAATCCCTCATTTTCAGTCTTTTGAAATACTTTCAGTGGGATTAATACTAATTCTTCTTTGAAGGTCTGGTAGAATTTGGCTGTGAATCCATTTGGCCTTGAGCTTTTTTGTTGTTGTTGGCAATTTTTTTAAAATTGCTGATTGAATCTCACTGCCTCTTATTGGCCTGTTCAGGATTTCTATTTCTTCCTGATTCAAGCTAGGAGGGTTGTATATTTCCAATAATTTATCCATTTCCTGCAACTTTTCTAGTTTGTGTGCATAGAGGTGTTCATAGTAGTCCTGAATGAACTTTTGTATCTCTGTGGTGTTGGTGGTAATGTCTCCATTTTCATTTTTAATTGAGCTTATTTGAATCTTCCCCATTTTCTTTTTTTGGTTAATACACCGATAGTCTATCAACTTTATCTTTTCAAAGAACCAACTTTTTGTTCTGTTGTTCTGTTGTATTACTTTTTGGTTTCAATTTTATTTAGTACTGCTCTGATCTTGTTATCTATTTTCTCCTACTATCACTGTGTTTGGTTTATTCTTATTTCTCTAGTTCCTTGATGTATGATGTTAGTTTGTAAATTTGAGATCTTTCTGACTTTTTGATTTAGACATTTAGTGCTATAAACTTTCCTCTAAGTGCTGCTTTTGCTGTATCTGAAAGGTTTCGATAACTTGAGTTAGCAATGTCATTAATTTAAACATTAAAAAAAATTCCATCTTGATTTCAATGCTAACTCAAAAATCATTCAGGAGCAGACTGTTTAATTTTCATGTATTTGTATAGTTTTGAGGGTTCCTTTATGGAGTTGATTTGTAGCTTTATTCTACTGTGGTCTGAGAAGATACTCATATGATTTTGATTTTTTAAAATATATTGAGACTTGTTTTGTCATTTATGTTCTATCTTATAGAATGTTCCATGTGCTGATGAAAAGAATGTATATTCTACAGTTCTTGGGTAGATCATTCTGAAATGGTCTGTTAGGTCCATTTGTTCTAGAGTGTAGTTTATGTTCATTTTCTCTCTGTAGTTTATGTTCATTTTCTTTCCAAAGCCACAGAGTTGCAAGTTGGATGAAAATGCAGGACCCATCTATCTCCTGTCTTCAGGAGACATATCATCACACACATAATGACACCCATAGGCTCAAAATAGAGGGCTGAAGGAATATCTCTCACACAAATGGAAAACAAAAGAGAGCAGAGCTCACTGTCCTTGTATCAGATTGAACAGAATTTAAATGTACAGCACTTGAAAAAGACAAAGAACAGCATTACATAATAATAAAGGGTTTAATTCAATAGGAATATTTAACTTTCTTAAATATATATTTAAGAACATTCCACATTGGAGCACACAGATTACTTCTGGACCTATAAAAAGAGTTAGACAGCCACACGATAATATTAAAGGCCTTCACCACCCTAGTGATACTGTTAAATCATCAAGGAAGAAACTCACAAAGAATTTCTGGACTTAAATTTAACATTTGACCAATTGGACCTAATGGACATCTACAGAAGACTCCACCCAACAACAAAAGAATATATATTCTTCTTATCTGCACACAGAACATACTCTAAGATCACACACATTTTTAACCATAAAACAAGTCTCATGAAATTCAAAATAACTTGAAATCATACAAACCATACTCTCAGAAGACAGTGGGATAAAACTAGAAATTAATACCAGGGTTTCTAAAACCAAACATTTACACTGAAATTAAACAACCTGCTCCTGAATAACATGGATAAACAACAAAATTAAGGCAAAAATCAAAAAATGTTTTGAAATGGGCCGGGCATGGTGGCTTACCCCTGTAATCCCAGCAATTTGGGAGGCTAAGGCAGGCGGATCACCTGAGGTCAGGAGTTCAAGACCAGCGTGACCAACATGGAGAAACCCCATCTCTACTAAAAGTACAAAATTAGCCAGATGTGGTGGCACATGCCTGTAATCCTAGCTACTCGGGAGGGTGAGGCAGGAGAATCTCTTGAACCCAGAAGGTGGAGGTTGTGGTGAGCTGAGATCACGCCATTGCACTCTAGCCTGGGCAACAAGGGCAAAACTCCATCTCAAAAAAAAATGTTTTGAAATGAATGAAAAGAGAGACACAAAATATGAAAATCTCCAGGATTCAGCAAAAGTAGTGTAAAGATAAAAGTATATAGCACTAAACATCTACCAAAAATCGTTAGAAAAATCTCAAATTAGCAGCATAACGTCACACCTAGAGGCACTAAAAAAACAATAACAAACTAACCCCAAAACTAGCAGAAGAAAAAAATACTAAAATCAGAGCATGATTGAACAAAATTGAGACCCAAAATTCAATGCAAAGAATCATGGAAATGAGAGAATAGACAAAATAGATAGACCACTAGCTAGATTAACAAAAAAAAAAAAAAAAGAGAGAGAGAGAGAGATCAAAAGAAGCACAATCAGAAATTACAAAGGTGACATTACAACTGATCCCAAAGAAATATAGAAGATCCTCTAAGTCTACTATGAAAACCTCTATGCACACAAACTAGAAAATCTAGAGGAAATGGATAAATTCCTACAAACATACAACTTCCCAAGATTAAAATAGGAATAAATTGAAACTCCAAACAAATATCCAGTTTCAAAATTGAATCAGCAATAAAAATTTTACCAACAAAAAAATAGTCCCAGACCAGAGGATTTACAGCCAAATTCTCTCAGACGTACATAGAAGAGCTAGTACCAATTCTACTGAAACTCTTCCGAAAAATCAAAGAGCAAGGAATCATTCCTAATTCATTCTCTAATGTCAGCATCACTCTGGTGTCAAAAGAAAGCTTCCAAAGACATGACAAAAAAGAAAACTACTGTTCAATATTCCTGATGAACATAGACAAAAAAACTCCTCAACAAAATTCTAGGAAACTAAATCCAGTGGCACATCGAAGAGTTAATTCACCATGATCAAGTAAGCTTCATTCCTGAGATGCAAGGTTGATTGAACATATGCAAATCAATACATGTTATACACGACATACAGAGAAGTAAAAAGAAAGACTATAAAACCATCTCAATAGACTTGGAGAAAGCTTTTTATGAAATTCAAAATAGCTTCATGATAATAACCCTCAACAACTAGGTATCAAAGGATCATACTTCAAAATAATAAGATTCATCTATGACAAACCGACAGCCAACATAATACTGAATGGGAAAACACTGAAAGCATTCATTTTAAGACATGGGACAAGACAAGATTGCTCATACCCACCACCACTATTCAACATCATACTGGAAATCTTACCTGCAGTTAGAGTCCTAGCCAGAGTCAAGAGAAAGAAATAAATGGCATCTGTATAACAAAAGAAGAAGTCAATCTATCTCTCTTTACTGATGATATGATTATATACCTAGAAAACCTTAAAGACTCCACCAAAAGGCTCTTGGAACTGACAAATGATTTTAGTTTGGGTTCAGGATGAAAAATTAATATAGCATTTCTATACACAAAAGTCAGTGGCATTTCTATACTCCAATAAAGTTCAAGCTGAGAGACAAACCAAGAATGCAATCCCCTTTACAACAGACACACACAAATAAAATACCTATGAATACATCAAGCCAAAAAGGTAAAAGATCTCTACAAGGATAACTATAAAACACTGTTGAAAGAAATCATAAGTGACACAAACAAAGTGAAAAAATATTTCATGCTCATGGATTTAAAGAATCAATACTCTTAACATGGCCATACTCCCTAAAGCAATCTACAGGTTTAATACTATTCCAATCAAACTACTAACGTCATTTTTTACAGAGTTAGAAAAAAAACTATTCTAAAATGAATGTGGAACCAAAAAAAGCCCAACTAGCCAAAGCAATTTTAAGCAGAAAGATTAAATCCAAGGCATCACATTATAGTATTTCAGACTATACTATATGGATGGTGAACTAAAAGTATCTGAGACAGGTCTCAGTCAATTTAGAAAGTTTGTTTTACCAAAGTTATAGATGTGTCTGTGACACAGCCTTGGAAGGTCCTGATGACCTTTGTCCAAGGAGGTCGGGGTATAGCTTGCTTTTATACACTTTAGGGAGACATGAGGCGTCAATCAATATGTGTAAGTTGTACATTGGTTAGGTCCAGAAAAGTGAGACAGCTCAAAGCAGGGGCTTTCAGGTTATAAGTAGACAAGAGACAAAAGGTTGTAATCTTTTGGGTCTTTGATCAGCTTTTAGCTGAATACATAATTTACATGTGAGAGGGGGGTAAAGGAATAGTTACTTATGCCTTAGCTCCGCTCAGTGAACCTGCATTTTTACATAAACAATAAGGCAGAGAAAGCAATCAGATACGCATTTTTCTCAGGTGGCTTTGAGTTCTGTCCTTTGTTCAGCACCAATGACGGTAAGCTATCAATTTACATTGCCAGGGTATAAACCAACAGAACTGTTTTAGGGCAAAGATCTTGAGGCTCATGAAGAATTTCCTTGTGGGCAAATTGTGAGGGAGGTATGTACATTTTTATATTTATAGCTATCTTATTTAGAAATAAAATGAGAGACAGATTTACCTGACTCAGTTCCCAGCTCAGCTTTTCCCTTTGGCTTAGTGATTTTGGGGTCATGAGATTTATTTTCCTTTCACAGGCTACAGTAACCAAAATACCATTGTACTGGTATAAAAACATACAGACCAAAGAAACAGAATAGGCAATACAGAAATAAAGCCACTCACCTACAAGTAACTGACCTATGAAAAAGTTGGCAAAAATAAACAGTGGAGAAAAGGCTCTCTATTCAACAAATGATGCTGGAAAAACTGGCTAGCCATATAGAAAACAATAAAACTACCCTCCATTTCATCATATACAAAAATTAACTGAAGTTGGATTAAAGATGTTAATGTAAGACCGCAAACTACAAAATTCTAGAACAGAATCTAGAAAACATTATTCTGGACATTGGGCTTGGGAAATAATTTATGACTAAGTCCTCAAAAGCAAATGTAACAAAACAAAAAACTGAAAGTGGGACCTAACTAAAGGTCTTCTGCAAGGTAAAATAAACTATCAATAGAGTAGACAGAAAACCTACAGAATCGGAGAAAATATTCACAAATCATGCATCTGACAAAGGTCTAATATCCAGTATTTATAAGGAATATAAAAAAGTTAAGAAGAAAACAAATAATCCCATTATAAAGTAAGCAAAAACATAAACAGACACTTCTTAAATGAAGACATACAAGCAACCAACACACGTATGAAAAAAAAAATTCAACATCATGATCATCAGAGAAATACAAATGAAAACCACAATGAGATATCCTCTCACACCAATCAGAATGGTTATTATTAAAAAGTCAAAAAACAGTAGATGGTGACGGGGCTGTGGAGAAAAGAATGCTTAGGCACAGTTTGTGGGAATTTAAATTAGTTCAGCTACTGTAGAATGTGTAAACCAAAAAGTATCTGAGACAGGTCCCTATACATTTTGAAGTTTATTTCCCCATAATTTAGGAAATGCCCAGGAAGAAGGAACACAGTAATCACAGAAACAGTCTGTGTTCTGTGACTTTCTTCACAGATGATTTTGAGTTCTTCAATATTTAAAACGAAAAAGGATAATTGAGGAAGAAAAGGGAGGGTACAGTCACATTACTCAATCCACATGTTGCAAGAGAAAAGGAGCAGAGAGTGGAATAGTCAAGGATGTGTTAGTCTCAAGCTCAGTAAATCTGCACCTTACATAAGATAAGGTGAATATAGAGTAGCTACCTGTGGAGCTACCTGGCCTTTTATCTGTAGCTATTTGCTTAGGAACAAAAGGAAAGGCAGTTTCTTGCATGACTCAGCTTTCAGCTCAATTTTTCCTTTCGGCGTAGCATATTGGGGTCCTAAGATTGTATTTTCCTTTCACATTTTTCCCTCCTCTCTTTATTAAATCTTTTGGAGAAAGCATCTGAGATTAAAGTGAGTTTCTAGGCTAAGATGCTTTATTCCTAGATGGATAGATTCCATGATTTTAGGAAAGCTTATTTTTAGCAGGTTATGGAGTCTCACATCTCATGAAGACAAATTAGGATGGGAAGAAAGACAGAAAGCAGCAATGAAGGAGGAGTAACCAGAAAGGGAAAACAAGCCTGGAAAACTGGCATAAGCCATATGTGGTTTATGTATATAAATAAGTTGCTCTTATTTTCTTCTGAGTTTTAACTTGTCTAGCTTCTATTTACAGGGCTTTAAGACAAGCACAACTTTGATGTTTAGTGAGTTTAAATCAGCAATAAAACTGGAAAGAAATAAGAAAAAGTAGAAAACATTACTCTGGAGACTTGTAGCTGGAAAAATTTTAGAATTCAGTTCAAATTGCAGAAAAATAATAAACATTGAAAAACACTGGATAAAACTGGGGTCTAATAACTGGTATACTGTAGTTTTTTAGAAACATAATTTTCTCTATTAAATTCCCCAATTTTTAAAAGACAAACTCATAGAAGGATCAATTTATTTTTAAAATAAGGTTTAGTCTCATATTTGGCTTGGTTATTTGCATGAAATGCAGCAATAATAATAATATGCCATGTAAGCTCTTTTTTAAAAAAAATGGGTTTGCTGGAATCTTTTTCATAAGGAATCCAAGATTAAACCTTTTTTAAAGCCTTGAGATCAGCCAAGGATTTATCTGCACCTGCAAATACCTTTATGAATTGGGTGAATTTCTCTCTTTTTGAGGTCCAAGAACATTTGAAGTTTCTGGGCCTGTCAGAAAGTAACATTCTTTACTTTCCATACGTCAGGACCCTGTAAAGGACAAGGAACGAGGCCAGTTTTTCCAAGGGGCTTTTATTGTCTCTGTAAGTCAGCCTCATTTTCTCAAGGCCATCTGAAAATATGCCATTCCACTCAAAGCCTTGGTAAAATAATCTGTGTCTCCAACATGTCCTGTTATACAAGAAATCAGAGTCTTATTTAACTTATGCAAGTAACTATATTATCATAAATTAAGAATTCTCGCAAAAAGCTCCCAAATTTTGAAACTGACAAATTATGTTTTACATTTTCGTCATAAGAGCATATTTTACTCAATTGTTAAAAGCTGTAATTAGCTTAAAAGAAGAAAAGGTTATCTTGGCTCTGAAAAACAAAACAAAAAGAATCAGCAAATGTTTTAAACAAAAAGTCATAAAAATATTTTTTCACTCTTCTATTTATTCAGTTCATGCAATTTACTCTTATTGTGCTCAATATTGGATTAGAAATCCTGATGAATACATTAGTTATCCATGAGAGTCCTGGAAGTTGTTTTTTCTATTCCAATGGCACAAACTCTAAATTTATCAGGAATCTATATTTATGAGTGCTCCTCAGAGTACTATAGCTGATTATTAACTTCCCTATAAAAGTATCAAAGTAAAACAATTGTGGATGACAAAAGTCTTAGAACAGCCATAAAGACAAAATTCGTGAGAAAATTTGGTTACTTCTGAGGCATACAACAATTTAACATAATAATCATAATTACTATAATACTTCATAGTATACATTAATAAATATCAGAATCACAGGAATCTCATACAATTTTGGAACAAAAATTAATAACACACTTATATAAATACAATCCAAAGAGAGTTGAACATTGTTTTATATTTGACAATGCTTTCTGTATTATCTTAGTATACAAAACAATAGAATATTATTACATTACAAAATAAAGTAATGAAGTAAGAAACATTGAATTTAGAATGTGATTTTGGAAAGTTTGTCAAATGCCAAAGGTTTAAAACACGTAATGTCAAAAAATAGAGTCATAAGTCATTGTAAAATAAATCATTGATTTAGCTGAGGTGATAACTCTATGATTTCAAAAAAAGAGCAAAAACCTTTACTCTTCGAAAGAGGAGACTTACTTTCCCAAACAATAAGTCGTAGTAAAGACAGTATGAGGCTAATTAAATTAAATCTGTCTCTCAAATCTTACAAATAAATCCATTAAATTTTAATCATCTTGACCATAAGATATAATTTTCATAAACCTTTTTATAATCTTTTACAATTGTTTATGAAATGGTGGGTTAATGTTCAAAGAAAACCTTGTTAACCTGGCACAGGGGTCCAGACACTTGTTTGCATTAGTGTGTATTTTATGTTAGTGTTTAATTTATAGAAAAACTCTGAGATAATTTTCTCTCTCAAACTTGGCCCTTACAATCTCATGCACCCAGCTCTTTTGTAATAGTACATGGGCCTAAAAATATTGAATAGTTTTATGTTCATGTGTCTCATGAATGCAGTTTATTTTGATTGTCATTTTCTCTGGGATTTGAAGATGAGGCTTTAACTGCTGTCAATATTTAAGATTTAGCAAGAGTTGATGTCTTTTTTAGACCCAGGTGTCAAAGCCCTGTAACTTGACAGCACAAGGACTTTGAAAACCATACAGAATGGGACAAGGAGGTAATAATCTTATTTTATTTAATTTTAATCTCAGTTTTCCTAAGTGAATCAAAAGCTTAATAATGATGACATAAAAATTATTTTGATAAAACATAAAATCTTCTTGTAAGGCCATTTACCAAAAGGCAAAAAAAAGACCTACAGCAATGTAATGACTTCTCCCCATGGGGAGTCCTTTTAGATAACCTGCAAGTCAAAACTAATGAAAATGGTACTTGAATTAATTAGACATTGGAGGAGTGCATCCTGGGTAATAAGTGAATATTTTTGGTTTCATAGAACAATTTAGACATATTAAGAAAAGATGAGTACAGAATGTTATATTGGAAGAAAACACTTTCTTTATACCTTTAGAATAAAACATTTTTAACATCAGGCTACAACAGCAGTTAGAACCTAAGGAAAAAATTACGGGAGCTGATTAAAAATTTGAAGGAGAAAGTTATTATCTCAGGTCTTCTCAAAAAGGAGAAAAAACCTGAAAAGAGTAAGAACCAATAAAAGTTGAATGTTTGGATTAAAATTAAAATGTCTTATAATTTTTTGAGTAAATTAATACCTTGTAAAAATTTTGTTTTTCTAACCAATTTTTAGTGTATTAGTGTATTTTTAATATCAAACCTCAGTCTCTAGAAAAATTATTATAAATGATTTCCTTTTAATTATAGCCAACTTAATCACAAAGATGTTTTTAATTTCTCTTTATGCAAACATTGTTAGGAATTAAACAAGTAATTGACAACAAACTTGGACTTTGTGTTTTATCTTAAAAAAAACTTTCTTAAATAACTACTTATTTCATATTAGGACAGAAATTTACCATACAACACTCGTTCTCATATAAAATTACTTTTCTTTAATAAAAACATATTTTTTAGAATTTTTTTCCCTTATATATATTTTAATTAGAAATGACCCAGATATTTAATAAATATCTATTATTTTATTTAATATAGCCTTAGATTCTAAATTATATGAAAAGCTTATTTTCAAGCCTTTATTCATTTACATTTACCTAATTGATTTATTATTTATTAATAACTGACCTAGTTTTTTTAATGAAAATTGCAATTGCCATCGTTTAGAGTTATTTCTCTGTTAATCATTTTTAGAGCTTGTGAATTTCTAGTGTTTACCTAAGTAAGAAACTTAAGGTTACATAAACGGGTCTTTTGCTAACAGCTCAGGATTTAGCTGTTTTTATTAAACTAACAATATTAAGATGTCTTATTTATCAAAAAAGTACACAAAGATAATTCTGTTTTGGGAGGCATTTAATAGTTTTATAACCCCCATGCCAAATTTTGACAACTTATCATATTTAGTAGAGATAAAATAAAAAACTGCTTGACCAATATATCTAAACAATAATGTATGCTGACCATTCTGAAGACATTTCTAATTTTATTTTACCAATAATTTAAATTCAGCTTATTAATTAAAAAATGTGCTTAAGTCACATGAACTTGAAAAAGCATTTAGGATTAAAGTTTCTACATTCCTGATAAAATATTTTTTTTTTACTATTTAAGCCAACTAATTAGAGCATATATATATAGAGAGAGAGAGCAGTGAAACATTATATAAAGAACATATAAATACATACACAGACACATAGACAAGAGTAGATCTTATAAATTTATAAGACTGTTTTTTCTTTCTTATTTTAGACTTCCAATTTTTTGAGAACTTATTTCACTATCCAAGGCAATTGTCAGCTAGATAGCCCTAAATTTGCATACTAAAGAAACACCTCTAACGTGAAACACAGATAGCAAAAATTTACATATCAAAATACAGAGAGAGAAAGTCTGGTTGTGTTAGAGGAAGATTAAAAATGTATGCCAAGTCAAACATAAAATTATAAAAATCTACCAGAGGATTTTATAATGGGACCCATTTTATTTAAATAAGTAGTTCTAAATTTAGTCTTTAAGTTTTAACTGTACCACTGAGCTCTCAGAGGAGCCCACACTGAATGCTGGGTCTCCAAAAAGAGAGAGATATCATGGGACTATGCCATGTCATGCCTTTACAGTGTACTTTTCTTTACAGTGTAATTTTTTTGTACTTTTCTTTACAGTGTACTTTGTTTTAAAGAAATACAGTTGTATTTCTTTACATGTCTGAACTGCACTCTTTCTTAAACATGCAAAGAGTAGCCCCTGTAGCAATAACTATTCACTGTAAACAACTGCCATTTAATCATTCCCAAAAATATATCAATTACCAAGCTATTACAGATACCAAGAAAAAAATTTTGTCATAATACAAAGTGATTTTTGATACCCTCAAAAGCTAAAAAGATCAGGTAACACAATGCAGAAGAGCACAGAGTTGGACCTGAGGGGAATCTGCCTTTGGCTCTAGTGACTTCACAAAGAAAGCAGAAGACCCTAAAAGAGGGGTGAGTGGCATCTTTATTCTGAGTTATTTAAGGAGTCTGAGTGATTAGAAGCGTTCTCTAGGTCTTTTCACTTGGTACAGAAGATGGCAAAGGGAAAGAGTAATAAGGTGGAAGAAAAGTAAATGAAAGAATAGTTTTTTAAGAAAGGAAGTAAAAAAAGAAACAAAGCACATAGTGTTTTCTTGAAGAGAATTTCAGTCCACTGGAAAAAAAAATTCCCAAAAGCAGGATAAAAAGAGAAGAAACGTAAAGATAAAGGCTGTGTGTGTGTGTGTGTGTGTGTGTGTGTGTGTGTGTAGTGTGGATACCAGCTTTTAATTAAGTTGACTTTAACCATAAAGCTCCTAAAATAATTCTTTCAAATCTCTCACTACTCTATTTTAGCTAGAACAAACAGCTGATATACTAAGTTAACTTAACTATCAAACCAGAAAGGATTTTATTTAAGAGCCAAATCCAGCCTGCCACAGTGAAAAGAGCAGAATATTAGCTACTGAAATATAGCATGAAATGGCCACTATTGTTCTTCTCAGAAGAAAACCAGACAAACTAGAGGCAGCTTGGTTAGTAAAAGGCAACCTTCTTATGTAAATGAAATCCCTCAAGAAGTCAAAAAAAATTTTTTTGATCATCGTTTGTTATTTGTTATTTTTGCAGCTGCAGGGAATTTTAGCCGATTCAAAACCCTGGTCCCCATAATTTGGAATTCTCATTTAGATTTGACCTAGTTGGGTAGAGTTGGTCAAATCCTGTGCAAGAAAGATGAAAACAACAACAAAACACTCTTAAGGTAAGGAGAAATTAGTTAGTGGCTTGTTGTGAATCTTAACTTTTAGTCCTGAAGGAGAATTTTCAAGACAAAATGGCAATTTGGCTAATTACCTACAAATGGTGCCTGGGCTGAAGCCTGCTCCCTAGCATCTCAGAAGCAGGAAAAAAGTAAAACTTGCCTTCCCTGTTATAAGTGAGCTGAAATTCCAGAAAGGAGTTGCCTGTCCTCCATCATGATGGAGGCACGAAAACTCGCTTTCCTTGTGGGAAGTGAGTAAAACTCCAAAACGAGGAGCTGTACAGCAAAATAAACCTTAGATCTCAACCAAATTTAGTGAAATCATAGATTCTGTGGAGGGAGAAGCTCCCAGACTTTGGCAAATTGTCTTTGAGCAATAATTGTCTTTGAGCAATAAAGACAATTTGAGCTTGAGCAATAAAGTTAGTCCAGGCTGTTGCCATGAACCCATAGGAGATTTGTCAAAGGCCACCTCCACTCAGAGTCCCTTCCATTGGTGGCCATTTTGTAAACCAAAAAGGATCTAAGACAGGTCTCAATCAGTTTTGAAGTTTATTTTGGTAGAACTAAGTACATGCCCAGAAGAAAGGAAAACGTAAATCACAGAAACAGTCTGTGGTCTGTGCCTTTCTTCAAAGATTATTTTGAGGTCTCCAATATTTAAAGGAAAAGTGTGCTAGAAGGAAAAGAGGGAGAGTATGGTTACATTACTGAATCCATATGTTGCAAGAGAAAAGAAGCAGGTAGGAAAATACTCAAGTATGTACTATTCTCATGCTCAGTAAATCCACACTTTACATAAGATAAGGTGAACACAAATTCTCATTCAGATTTGACCTAGTTGGGTAGAGTTGGTCAAATCTAAAATATATTCAAATGATGATCAAAACTAGAGTTCTTAAAATTACATTAAAAAACATGAAGAAATCATCTGAGGCAAATCATAATCAAATTGCTGAAGACACTGAGGAGAAAATTTTAAATATAGACAGAGAAAGAAGACATTACATAAAGATTACCATATATACAAAAAAAAAAGAGACAATAACAATAGTAGGCTTCATGTTAAAAATAATTCAATCCATGAGGGAATGTATGACATTTTTAAAGTAAAGAAAATCACTGTCAACCTAGAAATATATACCCAACAAAAACAGAATTCAGAAATTAAAGATAAATATTTTTAAGACAAAAGTTAAAGTGTTAGTAATCACCAGACCTTCACACACACAGAAAAATGTTAATAAAATGTTCAGAAAAATGTAAAATTATACATGTGGAAATCTGGGCATTCATAAAAGTATAAATAGTACTAGAAACTATATACAAAAATATATAAATATAAAGATTTGTGGGGGGTAAGCATGTTTTCATTTTAAAGATCTCTTTACAAGATAGTTGCCTATTTAAAGCAAAATTACACAGTTTATAAAATACATAGAATTAAAACATGTAACCTGGTAGCCCAAAGGACGAGAGGGTGAAATAGAAATTTTCAATTGTAAGGCAATTAAGCAATATAATATTAATTAAAGGTTGGCTATAATAAACTAAATATGTATATTGAAATTTCTATAGCAATCAATAAAAAGCAAAACAAATATAGTAATACATTTGGTGGGAAAAAATGAAATTAACTTTCTATTATTTCCAAATAAAGCAAGAAATGAGGTAAAAATAAATGAACAAATAATATATGAAAGAGAAAATAAATAGTAGCATAACTGATTTAAACCACAAGATATCAATAAGTACATTAAATCCCAATGGTAAAACAGGCATTGTCTCAAAGAAATATAATGTGAATCATATGCAGCATTTTAAATTTTCTGGTAGTCATATTATGAATGTAAACATTAACTTCAGTAATATATTTTATTTAACCTAGTATATTTAAAAGACTATAATTTCAACATATAATCAATGGAAGAGTGTATTAATAAGATATTGCATATCATTTGTCTCCAGACTAAGTCTCCAAAATCCCATGTTTATTTTACACTTATCACACATCTAAATTGAGACTAGTCATATTTCAAGTACTCAATAGGTATATGTAGCTAGCAGCTAACATACTGTAAAGAACACAGCCAAACTTTCTAACTAAAATAGATTATCATAATGTATACGAAAGCAAAATTCAAATGCATGTGGTTTACATAAAACAAACTTTAAATATAAGAACATTAATATGTTAAAAGCAAATGAAAATAGTATGTTATACAAACACTAATCAAAAGGAAGCTGGAGTGGCTATGTTAATATTAGAAAAAATAGAGATAAAAAGTGCTATTTCATAAGGACATAAATATGCTAAATAGGTTCATAATGTAATCACAGAGTTTCAAAATGCATGAAGCAAAAACTAATAAAGGATAAACACACAAATTTGAAATAATAGTTGGAGATTTCAATACTCTTCTCAAATAACAGAATAACAGAAGGAAAATAATTTAGATAATTGCATTAGTTAGAATTTATAAAACTTATTTTTAATACATCCAAATACATGTTATTTTCTAGCTTATACAGAAAAATCACTATGATAGACAATATTTTGGGCCATAAAAAGCCACAATAAATGTAAAATCTTAAAATCAAAATGTATGTATTAGATTGTAAAGGCTACCTTAACAAAATAGTACACACTAGGTAGCTTAAACAGCAGAAATTAATTTTCCCACAATTCTGGAGATTAGAAAGCCGAGACTAAGGTGTCACCAAGTTGGATTTTTACTGAGGCACCTGCCCATGGCTTACGAATGCCCTCTTTTTTGCTGTGATCTCACATGGTTTTCCCTCAGTTTGTGTGTTGTCAATATTCTAATATCTTCTTCTTATAAGGATACCAGTCATGTTGGATTAAGGTCCATTGACATGACCTTATTTTACCTTAATCATCCCCTTTAAAGCTCTATCACCAAATATAGTCTTATTCTGAGGTATAGGAATATAGGGCATCAACAAATTAATTTGAAAAGGGACACATTTTGACCTATAACAGTGTGTTCACTGACCAAAATACATTTAAGCAAGATTAAATAACTAAAAGTTACCTTAAACATCCTGAAATATAGATATAGATATAGATATTTGCTGCAGCAGCACTGTGAAAAAAATAAAAGAAAAGGAAAGAAGCACACAGAAAGGATTGCTGAGGAGACTGGTATACTTGAGATGCCTGGAGATTCCAAGAAACAAAGAAAAAGGGTAAGGACTATTAATATCAGCCACCTGGTAGGGGCCACCGTAGTATCCAGTGGTCTGATCTGTAGAGGACACTAGCAGTCCAATAGCCATTAATGTTGTGGAACCCCTTTAAGAGAGCAATGCTGCAGTGTCCATCCCTCCCAAGAAGGCAATGCTATTGTGCTGCCCTGGGATTGGAGCAACTATCTCCCAAACCCCATGTGTGCCCCAGACCCCAGAACCACAATCTTCCCATGATTACTTATGCCTAGGACACCAGGGCCACCCTGGAGCAAGAGCTCCCATGCTTAGGAACCAGAGCCAATACAGTCTGTGAAAACCCATGCTCTGGGTTCCAGATCCCCAGCTGTGCCACAAGCACCCATACTTTGTACATTATTACCAAAGCAGCAGTGGGGTTGCCTGTACCCTGTGCACTGGTGCCACTGCTGCATTAATTTCAGTAGTTGTGGTCTCTCCATGCATGCCAGTGTTCCTGATCCCAAGTCTATGGCTGCTCCATGAGCTTCATGCATAGACACTAGTGACATTACTATCACAAGTCCACCCATGTGGTGTACATGGCTTTTAGAGGGATACCCTGGGCTCCAGCTTCCTCGTAGGAGAAAAAGAGATCAAGAGTATGTCAGTAGCTTTTGCCGCAGAAGACTCCAACGGTCCTTACTGCCGCCACAGACAACTACCATCTTGTGTGCTGAGGACCCCCAAAATCTTCATTGACACTGACCTCAGATGACAAACCTACATGGAGATGACACTGATGCACCCTCACCAGAGCTGGAACTGCTGTACTCCCCAACCCTCCACTCATCCAGCCATCACTCACACCTACAAGTAAGTGAAGGTCTTTCCCCAATGAAAGCAGTATGAGAAGTTTGGAAGAGGTGATTTCTCAATAAATTGCACAGACATCCATGCAAGGCAACAAAAATTATAAAAAACTAAGGACACATGACACTACCAAAGGAACACAGTAATTTTCCAGTAACTGATCTTAAAAAAAAATGGAGATCTGTGGATTTTCTGACAAGGAATTCAAAACAATTGTTTTAAGAAGCTCAGTAAGCTACAAGAAAATACGGATAAACAATTCAGTCAAATACAAAAACAATATGTGAACAAAAAGGAAGTTTAACAGACAGAAACCATAACAGAACAGAAATTCTAGAGCTGAAGAATACAATTAATTAAATAAAAATATAATGTAATAGAGAGTGTTAGCAAAATTGATCAAGCAGAATAGATTCTGTGAACTCAAAGGTCATTTGAAAATGTTCTATCACAGGAAATAAAAGAAAATAGAATGAAAAGAAATAAATAAAGCCTACAGGATTTATTGGACACCTTTAAGAATAGCTAAATGGTTTAAAAAATATGCAATTATATGCTCTCTACAAAAGACTCACATCATTTTTAAAGACATACATAGAATGATAATGAAGGGAGATATTTTATGCATCTAGAAACCAAAAGAGAGCTGGGATAGCTATATTTGTATTAGACATAATAGACTTCAAGTCAAAAACCAAAAAAAATGAGATAAAATTTTTTTGTAGGTGATGAAGAGATCAATTTGTCAAAAGGATATAACAATAATATATATTATATATGTCAAAAGGATATAACAATACTATATATATATATATATATATATCTCCAACATCAAAGCACATAAATATGTACAGAGAATGTTGGTAGAAATAAAGAGAGAGAGAGAGACTGCAATATAATAATAGTAGGACACTTAAATAACACACTTTTATCAATAAATAGATCATCTAGATAGAGAAATCAAAACAAAATATTGGACTTGTTAACTTTATGTTAGACCAAATGGACCTAAGAGCAACAGAATACACTATCTTATCAAACACACAGAGAACATTATTCAGGATAGGTGCATTAGGCTATAAAACAAGCCTTAAGAATTAAGAAGATTGAAATTATATCAAGTATCTTTTCTAGCCACAATAACAATAACACTTGGATTGGAAAACAATTGGATTGGATCCAATAACAACAATTGGACTGGAAAACTTCCAACTATGTGGAAATTAAAGCACACACCCCTGAACAACCACTGGATCAAATAACAAATGAAAAACAAAATTTTAAAATATCTTGAGACAAAAAAATGTAAACACAACATATCAAAACTTATGGAGCTTAGCAAAATCAGTTAGAAAAGGGAAGTTCATAGCAATAAATGCCTTAAAAAAGAAGAAAGCTCTCAAATAAGCAAATTAACATTACGTCTCAAGGAATTAAAATAAAAAATATACTAAGCACAAAGTTGGTAAAATGAAGGAAATAATATATGTCAGGGCAGAAATAAATGAGAGACTAGAAAAATAATGGAAAATATCCTCAAAATTAAGAGTTTATTTTTTCAAAAGAGTAACTAAATTGGCAAATATTTAGCTAGACTAAAAAAGAAGAAAAGGAAAAAAGTAAAATCAGCAATGAAATAGGGAATATTACAACTGATACCACAGAAATACCAGGGGACATAAGAGACTATTATAAAAAGTTATATGTCAAAAAATTGAATAACATAAAGTAAATGAATAAATTTCTGAAAACATAAAACCTACCGACACTAAATCATGAAAATAGAAAATCTAAACATACTCATAATGAGTGAGGAGATTGAATGATTAAAACTATATCAAATAAAAGCTCAGGATCAGATGGCTTCAATTCTAAATCCTACCAAACACTTAAAAATAATATCATTTCTTCTCAAACTGTTCCAAAAAGATAAAGAGTGAAAAATACTTTTAATAAAACAGATGGAGTACAGACATTTTTTGAAACAGAAAGAATATCAAAGCTCACACAAGAATCAAAGTCACAGTACTCCTTTTCTAAAAAATATTCAAAACTGCATTCATAATTAAAATATATTTCATCAAATTAAATGCTTGGCATAGGTGGCTATTGGTAAATTCAACCAAATAATTAAAGAATGAAAGTACTTATTTTACCCAAACCAAAAGTTTCCAGAAAAGAATAGCGAAGACAATTATCAACACATCTTATAAGACTAGAGTTATTCTGATAACAAAACTAAAACATATAAGAAAAAATGTTAATTCAACATCCCGCATGATAGAAAAGCACACGTTTTTAACAAATTTTAAAGGGAAAAGTCTAGCAATATATACAAAAGTCATTGCCAAGTAAGTTTTATCTTGAGACTATGAGGGTATCTGTTCTCATCATAAATATTGGGCCTTGCACTGTCAGTCATAGTTAGTTCTAAAAGGCAAGAAAAGTAAATGAAGGGCATAAAGTTTGAAAATGTGGAATATGTAATGTTACTTACAAGAGACACAACTGTTTACATAGGAAAGCCTAAAATACCAACCCTGCCAAAAAACAACCTATATAAACTTTGGCCACAATGAGATATCACATAGCACCCACTAAGATGGCTGTAATCAAAAAAGATACACAATAAGAAATATTGGCAAGAATTTAGAGAAATCTGAACTCTTAGACATTGCCAGTGAGAAGGAAATCTATTTAATAACTTTAAAAAACAATTAATCTAGATTTACCATATGACTGAGAAATTCTATTCCTAGACATATAACCAAGGAAAATGAAAATATATGTTCAGACAAAAACCTGAACATGAATGTTTATAACAGCATTATTTACAACCAAAAAGTGGAAATAACCCAAATGTCTATCAACTGATAAATGGATGAACAAAATTTGGCATATCCATAAAGTGAACAACAGTTCATAGCCATAAATAGGAATTAAGTACTGATACCTGCTACAACATAGATGAAACTTGAAAACATCATGCCTATTTAAAGTGTCAAGACACATAGGATATAGTTGCATTTATATGAAATATCCTGAATAGGCAAATTCATAGGCACAGAAAGTATATTAGCAGTTCACAGGGGCTAGGGTAGAGGGAAATGAGAGTGATTTTTAATTGATATGGAAATTCTTTTGGAGTTAATAAAATGTTCTAGTATTAGTAATGATTGTTGTAAAATTTCATCTATATTAAAAGTCAGTATATTCTATAATTTAGGATTATGAATTTATTATGTGTGAATTATATCTCATAAAAATTAAAAACAAATTTTACCAGGTCACGGTATACAAAGTTAATAGACAAAACCATTTTAGTATGTTTTATAATTATTTTTTTAACTTTTATTTTATTTCAGGGTACATGTGCAGGTTGGCAGTGTAGGTAAATTGTAAGTCACAGGGGTTTGGTGTACAGATTATTTTGTCACCAAGGTGATAAGCATAGTACTCGATAAGTAGATTTTTGTTTTTATTTTTTTTTATTTTTTTGATCTTCACTTTCCTCACTCTTTGTACCACCAAGTAAGCCCTGGTGTCTGTTGTTCCCTTATTTGTGACCATATGTGCTAAATGTTTTGTTCTCACTTATAAATGAGAACATGCAGTATTTGGTTTTCTGTTCCTGCATTAGTTTGCTTAAAATAATGGCCTCCAGCTCCATCCATGTTGCTGCCAAAAAAAAAAAAAACGTGTAATCTTACTCCTTTTTTATGGCTTCATAGTATTCCATGGTGTACATGTACCACATTTTCTTTAGCCAGTCTACCACTGATGGGCATTTAGGTTGTTTCCATGTCTTTGCTTTTGTGAATACTGCTGCAATGAACATGCACGTGCATGTGTCTTTATAGTAAAATGATTTATATTCCTTTGGGGTACATACCCAATAATGGGATTGTTGGGTCGAATGGTAATTCTGCTTTGAGTTCTTTGAGAAATTGCCAAACTTCTTTCCACAATGGCTCAACTAATTTACATTCCCACTAGCAGTGTATAAGCATTCCCTTTTCTCCATGGCATTGCCAGCATCTATTATTTTTTGACTTTTTAGTAATACTCATTCTGACTGTGTGAGATAGTATCTCATTGTAGTTTTGACTTGCATTTCTCCAAAGACTAATGATGTTGAGAATTTTTTCACATGCATGTTGGCTTCTTTTGAAAGTGTATGTATGTCTTTTGAAAGTGTATGTATGTCTTCTTTTGAAAAGTGTCTGTTTATGTTCTTTGCCCACTTTTTAATCCGGTTGTTTGTGTTTTGGTTGTGGATTTCTTTGAGTTACTTGTAGATTATGGATATTAGACCTTTGTCAGATGCATAGTTTGCAAATATTTTCCCATCCTGTACATTGTCTGTTTACTCTGTTGATAGTTTATTTTACTGTGCAGAAGCTCTTTAGTTTAATTTGGTCCCATTTGCCAATTTCTGTTTTTGTTATAATTGCTTTTGGCATCTTCATCATGACATCTCGGCCAGTTCCTATGTCCCTGACAATATTAGATCATCATTCTGTTTTTTCTTTACTTTGACTGGGTTATTTCCAAAGACGAGTCTTCAAGTACTAAGATTCTTTTTCCTTCTTGACCCAGTGTATTCTTGAAGCATTAAAATATATTTTCTCTTGTTCAATTAATTCTTCTGTTCCAGAATTTGTTTGGTTTTTTTTTGTGACATGTATCTCTTTTGTAAATCTGTCATTAATATTTTAATTTTTTGTGATTCAATTGTACTGCTTTTTGGAATTCTATCTTGCTAACCTTCTTTAGTATTACATTTTAAGTCGTTTTCTATTATTTTCTGAATTTCTACTTGATTTCAATGTGTTGCTGGGGAATTATTTTCCTTTGGAGGTGCCACATGTCCTTGCATTTTCGTGTTTCCTGTGTTCTTACATTCATATCTTCATACCTGGTGTAATAGCCACTTTCTCTAATTTTTTAAATTTACTGTCATAGAGGAGGATATTTTCCTGAAGCTGTATCAATGGTGTTGGTTGGGTACAGCTTTTTTGATTTGATTCTAGATGCATGTGGTAGTGTAGTCTCTATATAATTTCTTCAGCTGTAAATGGCATCAATGGTATCTTTGATTTCCTCAATGGCTTGGAGAGTGGTTATTATTAGTGGTGGCTGTGGTTAAGTTTTGTTGTGGATAGAGATGCCAGGTGCACTGCTGGAGGCAGAGTCTCTTCTCACAGCCCCAGCCAGAAAGACCTCAGGGTCTGGAAATCATCCTCTTGTTTCTTCTGTCCCAGGGGCCTACCTTCTTGGTGTGCTGCACTGTCCATTTTTTGAAGAAGTGGTACTTTATATGGGCTAAAGTACTGAGGACTTTACAGCACATTTGGGTCCAGATTGTGTCGTGCCACTGTAGTTCTCCAGGTGAATGCTGCGGAATGTCAGTGGGGCCTCCTAAAATTGGGAAATATGAGGGCTGTGGATCTCAGGGTCTAATGAAGTTTGGTGACAGTTATGTTCTCACAATGGTGCTGTTCTACAGCCGCTTAGTTCTCAGGGGATTGTGTGACCCAGTGTGAGTTACCTGTCTAGTGTAATGCCCTCACAGGACCTCCAGATCACCACTGAACCTAGTCTCAGAGTTTGTGTGGGTACAGGAGTTCTCCTGTGCTTCAAATTGTAGCAGTTTGTGATGGGGATTTGGACAACTGAGGGTCCTTCACTTACCCTGCAATATGGAGCCCCTTGGGGCTCCCAGCCAATATCAGCCAAGATGGATGCTCACTTCCTTCTCCTTCTGTGCCTCAGGTATTTCCTGTGACATCTCTGTTGAAATCTAGTGTTCTCTCCCAGATGTTCTATTCAAAGTCTGATTACCTATTTTCAATTTGAATCCTTCCTTGTAGAGAGGGCAAGTGTCCAATGTCTCTAGTCAGCCATCTTAAACCTATCACTCCTGCTCCACCCTCCATAAGCCACCTATCTGTGATTTCATTCAATATTTTTCCCCATTTGATGGGCTCTCTTTTTACTTTCTTAATGGTGTTTTCTGAAGTACAAACTTTTAAAAGAAATTAGTAATGTACAATTTATGTATTATTTTGTTCCTTGTGTTTTTGAAGTCATATATATATAACACCATTGCCTAATCCAGGTTCAGAAGTATTTGCACCTATTCCTTCTTCTAAAAGTTTTATAGTTTTACACTCTACATTTGGGTCTTTTGTTTATTTTGAGTTAATTTTTGTATATGAGGTGTATTAGTCCATTTTCACACTGCTGATAAAAACATACCCGAGACTGGGTAATTTTTTAAAAAAGTATACGTTTCATAAACTCACAGTTCCATGTGGCTGGGGAGGCCTTGCAATCATGGCAGAAGGCAAAAGGCACGTCTCACGTGGCAGCAGACAAGAGAGAATGAGAGCCATTCCTTTTCATTACTTTTGCAAATTTCTGCAGCTGGCTTGAATCTATTCTCAGAAAATGGGATTTTATTTTCTATTGCATTGTGAGGATGCAGATTTTCCAAACATTTATGCTGTCTCCCTTTTAAAACTGAATGCTTTTAACAGCACCCAAGTCACATCATCAATGTTTTGCTGCTTTGAAATTTCTTCCACCAGATACCCTAAATCATCTGCCTCAAGTTCAACGTTCCACAAGTCTCTAGGGCAGGGGCAAAATGCTGTCAGTCTCTTTGCTAAAACATAGCAAGGGTCACCTTTATTCCAGTTCCTAACAAGTTCCTCATCTCCATCTGAGATCACCTCAGCCTGGATTTCATTGTCCATATTATTATCAGCACTTTGATCAAAACCATTCAACAAGTCTCTAGGAAGTTCCAACCTTTCCCACATTTTTCTGGCTTCTTCTGAGTCCTCCAAACTGTTCCAACCTCTTCCTGTTACACAGTTCCAAAGTCGCTTCCACATTTTCAGATAACTTTACAGTAGCACCTTTTTCTACTGGTACCAATAAACTGTATTAGTTCATTTTCATACTACTGATAAAGACATACCTGAGAATGGGTAATTTATTAAAAAAATAGGTTTCATGGACTCACAGTTCTATGTGACTGGGGACGCCTCACAATCATGGCAGAAGGCAAAAGGCATGCCTCACATGGCAGCAGACAAGAGAGAATGAGAGCCAAGAAAAAGGGATTTCCCATTATAAAATCATCAGATCGCACGAGATGTATTTACTACCACAAGAACAGTATGGGGGAAACCAACCCTAAGATTCAATTATCTCCCACCATTCCTCCCACAACACGTGGGAATTATGGGAGCTGCAATTCAAGATGAGATTCAGTGAAGACACAGCCAAACCATATCATGGTGTGAGGTAGCTGAGTTCCTACATTTGCAAGTGGATATCAAGTTGTCCCAGAATTATTTGTTGAAAACTCTATCCTTCCCCACATTGAATGGTCTTGGCATCTTTGTCAAAACTCAATTGACCATAATGTAAGGGTGTATTTCTAAACTTTCAATTGTATTTTGTTGATTTATATGTATGTTCTTATGTCAGTACCACACTTTTGAGTACTGCTGCTTTGTAGCAATTTCTAAAATCAGTAATTTTAAAAATTGAAAAGTGTGGGCGCTTCTATTTTATACATCTTTTTCAACACTGTATTGGCTATGTCCCAACAATTTATATATAAATTTAGAATCAGCTTGTCTGTCTTTGAAAATTGCAGTAAATATTATAGCAGTTTGCTATCATAAGAAAAATTACTATTACAATTCACTAGCATGGGATATATATCCACTTATGTAGGTTTTCATTAATTTCTTTAACACTCTTGTCATTTCAGAGTACAAGTTTTGCAATTCTGTTAAATGTATTCTTAAGCATTTTTGTTAATGGTACTATAAACTTAATTAGTTTTTAAAGGTCATTTTCAGTTTTCTTACTGCTTCCATATAGATATACATTTGATTTTGCATATTTATCTTATATGTTGCAACATTTATGACTTCAATTATCACTTCTAATAGTTTTTCAATAGACAATTTAGGATTTTTTACATACCAGATGATATGGTTTGGCTGTGTGCCCACCCAAATCTCGTCTTGAACTGTAGCTCCCATAATCCCCACATATTGTGGGAGGGACCTGGTGGGAGATAATTGAATCATGGGGCGGATTTTTCTGTGTTGTTTTCATGATAGTTAATAAGTCTCATGAGATCTGATGGTTTTATAAAGGGCAGTTCACCTGCACAGGCTCTCTTGCCTGCTGCCATGTGAGACTTGGCTTTGTTCCTTCCTTCTTCACCTCCTGCCGTGATTGTGAGTTCTCCCCAGCCATGTGGAACTGTCAGTCCATTAAACCTTTTTTTTCTGTATAAATTACCCAGTCTCAGGTATGTCTTCAAAGTAGTATGAAAATAGACTAATACACCATATTATACCATCTGAAAGTAAAAATAGTTTTATGTCTTCTTTTCATATCGGTATGTTTTCATTAATTTTTCCTGTCTAATTACCTTGGATAGAAACTCAGTGTAATGTTGAATAGATATAGTGAGAGTAAACACCTTTTTTTGTGATCTTAGTAAAAAAAAATCAATCTTTCCCCATTACTTATAATGTTAGCTGTTGGTTTTTTATGCATCTACTTTATCAAATCAAGCAAGGATCTTTCTATTCATAGTCTATTGAGTGTTTTTTATGTTTACTTTGTATTTTTAAAAATAATTTATAACATTTATAGCATTCTTTGAATATTATAACTTTGATTTTTATTATACCTAATAAAGGCTAAATGATATCTGCAGTGTTTTGATATCTATTAGGTTTACATGTTTACTCTCAGCGAATTTTTGATGCATAGTGTAACAATGTACCGTAGTTCCCACATATCCATGGGGATATGTTCCAAAATCTCCAGTGGATGCCTGGAACTGTGGATAATACAAAACCTGATTGCTGTTAATTGGAACATGTTTCCATTCATGTCTTCCACCTATAAATGCAATGTCTTTTTTTTATCATAAGTAGGCACTTATCATGCACTCTGGCCATAACTTTTGCAGGATGAGATGCAACAGCAAAACTAGCACAGGCGTCAAGATTAGAAGTAAATTCCAATACACCTTACATATCTCATCTTTCTTTCTTACATAGCCTCTATTTTGACTATGAATGTTTAAATTTTGTTTTGAACATCTTCCCCATGAATAATATTTAGAGAGTCTTTGTCTTACCGAAAAAAGTCTGTTCTCAGATAAATGATTTTTCTACATCTTCTGCATTCTTGACCATTTTCATCCTTCAGTGTTTTCTTGTCTATGAGTGCAGCTTACCACAGAAGTTTATCTGGGCTTTCTTTTTAGTAATCTATCTGTTCATCAACTTGCTAGATTTCGGGACAGATCTTCATTGGGTTTCCTCCATCTACCATCCAGGACTTTTCGCCTTGTCCCAACCTGAAGATAACATCTGGTTTGGCAACCAGATACCCCATGGACACCAGGTGGCTGTAGTTGCCAAGCATGGCATTCCTGTAAAGATTCTTATGAGGAGAGTCCATTTGCTGCCATTGCTCCAGGACAAAGTCCACAAACATGTCTTTGAAGGTCAATGATTCCCAGGACATGCCCATCCTGTTCTTCTCTGGAAAAGGATGGTGATCTCCTCCTGAGACCTCAGCCTGGGTTTTCTTAGACTAAGTGAGGAAGCACAGGCAAAGATAAGCTGGGGTCTGAATTTGTTTAGCAGCGTTCTCAGTTATGTATTCTGTCCTTGATTGCCAAAGGCCTAAAACCTCAAGTGCAGATGACAACAGACAGTGTCTGTTGAGTATTTTTAACATGAAGTGTTATTGGGTTTTTCAAATAATTTTTCTGCAACTATTACAGAAATTACATAATCATATAATTTTTATTTTATTCTATTGATAGGGTATATTAGATTAATTAATTTTTGGAGGTTGAAACAACCTTGAATTTCTAACTAAAGTTCCATTTGATCATATTGGGTAATTCTTTTATACATTGGTGAAGTCAGGTTGCTAGTATTTTTCTGAGATTGTTTTCATTTATATTCATAAGTGATACTGGCCAGTAATATTCTTTTCTTATAATATATTCATCTGATTTTGATATTTATCAAACACTGGCCTCAGAATTAGTTGGGAAGTATTTTCTTCTCTGCTATTGTTTGATAGAGTTTGTAAAGAATTTGTATTAATGCCTTAAACGTCTTGTAGAACTCAATGAACCCCCTTGGTGAAGGGTTTACATTGTTAGAAAATTTTGATCCAATCTCTACTAAACATAGGTCTTTCTGGCTTTAATTTCTTATTTTTTATTGATAAACGAAGTTGGGTATATTTAGGAAGTACATGTGTTTTTTGATAGATGTTGTATTAGTCCATTTTCATGCTGCTAATAAAGACATACCTGAGACTGGGAAGAAAAAGAGGTTTAATTGTACTTAAATTTCCACATGGCTGGGGAAGCCTCAGAATCATGGTGGGTGGCAAAAGGCACTTCTTTTTTAAAATTTTACTTTAAGTTAGGGATACATGTGCAGAATGTGTGAGTTTGTTACATAGGTATACATGTGCCATGGTGGTTTGCTGCACCTATCAACCCATCATCTAGGTTTTAAGCCCCACATGCATTTGGTATTTGTCCTAATGCTCTCCCTCCCCTTTTCCCCAGCCCCCTGACAGCACCAGTGTGTGATGTTCCCCTCCGTGTGTCCATTTGTTCTCATTGTTCAACTCCCACTTATGAGTGAGAACACGCAGTGTTTGGTTTTCTGTTCCTGTGTTGGTTTGCTGAGAATGATAGCTTCAAGCTACATCCATGTCCCTGGAAAGGACATGAACTCATTCTTTTTTATGGCTGCATAGTATTCCATGGTATATATGTGCCACATTTTCTTTATCCAATCTATCGTTGATGGGCATTTGGATTGGTTCCAAGTCTTTGCTATTGTGAATAGTGCTGCAATAAACATATGTGTGCATGTGTCTTTATAGGAGAATGATTTATAATCCTTTTGGTATATACCCAGTAATGGGATTGCTGGGTCAAATGGTATTTCTGGTTCTAGACCCTTGAGAAATCACCACAGTCTTCCACAATGGTTGAACTAATTTATACTCCCACCAACAGTGTAAAAGCTTTCCTATTTCTCCACAGCCTCAAAAGCATCTGTTCTTTCCTGACTTTTTAATAATTGCCATTCTAACTGGCATGAGATGGTATCTCATTGTGGTTTTTATTTGCATTTCTCTAATGACCAGTGATGATGAGCTTTTTTTCATATGTTTCTTGGCCACATAAATGTCTTTTTCTGAGACGTGTCTGTTCGTATCCTTCGCCCACTTTTGATGGTTTCTTTTCTGTTTTTTTCTTGTAAATTTGTTTAAGTTCCTTGTAGATTCTGGATATTAGACTTTTGTCAGATGGATAGATTGCAAAAATGTTCTCCCATTCTGTAGGTTGCCTGTACACTCTGAAAATAGTTTCTTTCACTGACAAACCTAACGAAAACAAGCAATGGGGAAAGAATCCCCTATTTAATACATGATGCTAGGAAAACTGGCTAGCCATATGCAGAAAACAGAAACTGGACCCCTTCCTTACATCTTATACAAAAATTAACTCAAGATGGATTAAAGACTTAAATGTAAAACCTAAAACCATAAAAACCATGGAGACAACCTCAGCAATACTATTCAGGACATATGCATGGACAAAGACTTAATGACTCAAACACCAAAAGCAATCCCAACAAAAGTGGAAATTGACAAATGGGATCTATTAAACTAAAGAGCTTCTGCACAGCAAAAGGTAGTTCTTACACAGCAGCAGGAAGAGAAAATGAGAAAGAAGTAAAAGCAGAAACCCCTGAAAACCCATCAGAACTTGTGAGACTTATTCACTATCATGAGAATAGTACACGAAGGACTGGCTCCCATGGTTCAATTACCTCCCCCTGGGCCCATCCCACAACATGTGGAAATTATGGGAGATGCAATTCAAGTTGAGATTTGGGTGGGGAAACAGCCAAACCGTATCATTCCATGCCTGGCCCCTCCAAATCTCATGTCCTCACATTTCAAAACCAATCATACCTTCCCAACAGTCCCTGAAAGTCTTAACTCATTTCAGCATTAATCCTAAAAGTCCACAGTCCAAAGACTCATCTAAGACAAAGCAAGACACTACACCTATGAGCCTGTAAAATAAAAGGTAAGCTAGTTACTTCCTATATACAATGGGGATACATGGGATTGGGTAAAAACAACAATTCCAAATGGGAGAAATTGGCCAAAACAAAGGGATTACAGGGCCCATGCAAGTCTGAAATCTAGTGAGGTAGTCAAATTTTAAAGCTCCAAAATGATCTCCTTTGACTTCAGCTCTCACATCTAGGTCATGCTACTATAAGAGGTGGGTTCCCATGGTCTTGGGCAGCTCCACCCCTGTGGCTTTGCAGGTACAGCCTCCCTCTCGGCTGCTTTCACAGGCTGGCATTGAATGTCTGTGGCTTTTCCAGGTACAAGTGCAAACTGTCAGTGGATCTAACATTCTGGGGTCTTGAGGACGGTGGCCCTCTCCTCCACTAGGTAGTGCCCCAGTAGGGACTCTGTGTGTGTGGGCTCCTACCACATATTTCCCTTTTGCACTGCCGTAGCAGAGGTTCTCCATGAGGGCCCTGCCCCTGCAGCAAACTTTTGCCTGGGCATCCAGGCATTTCCATACAACTTCTGAAATCTAGGTGGGGGTTCCCAAACCTCAATTTTTGACTTCTGTGCACTGGCAGGCTCAACACCATGTGCAAGCTGCCAAGGCTTGGGGCTTCCACCCTGTTAAGTCACAGCCCGACCTGTATGTTGACCCCTTTCAGCCACAGCTGGAGCAGCTGAGACACAGGACACCAAGTCCCTAGGCTGCACACGGCACAAGGACCGTGGACCCGGTCAACAAAACCACTTTTTCCATCTTGGCCTCCGGGCCTGTGATGGGTGGGCTGACATGAAGACCTCTGACATGCCCTGAAGACATTTTCCCCATTGTCTTGGGGATTAAAATTCAGCTCCTTGTTACTTATGCAAATTTCTAGAGCTGGCTTGGATTTCTCCTCAGAAAATGAAATTTTCTTTTATATTGCATTGTCAGGCTGCAAATTTTCTGAACTTTTATGCTCTGCTTCCCTTATAAAACTGAATGCTTTAACAGCTACCAAGTTACCTCTTGAATGCTTTGTGGCTTAGAAATTTCTTCTGCCAGATACCCTAAATCATCTCTCTCGAGTTCAAAGTTTCACAAATCTCTAGGGCAGAGACAAAATGCCACAAGTCTCTTTGCTAAAACATAACAAGAATCACCTTTGCTCCAGTTCCCAACAAGTTCCTCATCTCCATGTGAGACCACCTCATCCTGGACCTTATTGTTCATATTACTATCAGCATTTTTGTCAAGGCCATTCAACAAGTCTCTAGGAAGCTCCAAACTTTCCCACATTTTCCTGTCTTCTTCTGAGCCCTCCAAACTGTTCCAACCTCTGCCTATTACCCAGTTCCAAAGTCACTTCCACATTTTCTAGTATCTTTTCAGCAACACCCCACTCTACTGGTACCAATTTTCTGTATTAGTCTGTTTTCACGCTGCTGATAAAGATATACCTGAGAGTGGGAACAAACAGCAGTTTAATTCAACTTACACTTGCATATGGCTCGGGAGGCCTCAGAATCATGGCGGGAGGCAAAAGACACTTCTTACATGGCGACAGACAGAGAAAATGAGAAAGAAACAAAAGCAGAAACCCCTTATAAACCCATCAGATCTCGTGAGACTTATTCACTATCATGAGAACAGTATGGGAAAGACCAGCCCCCATGATTCAGTTACCTCCCCCTGGGTCCCTCCCACAACATGTGGAAATTCTGTGAGATACAATTTAAGTTGAGATTTGGATGGGGACCCAGCCAAACCATATCAATATGTAATGATCAAGGTAATTGAAATGCCCATCACCTCAAATATTTATAATTTATTTGTGTATGGAATATTTCAAATATTCAAAATCTTCCCTTTCAACTATTTTGAAATATATTATAAATTTTTATTAATTATTCTCACCCTACCCTCCTATAAAACACTAGAACTTATTCATTCTGTTTAAATATATTTTATACCCATTAACCAACTCCTGCTTATCTCCCTTTTGCCCCATACCCTTCTCTGTCTCTAGTAAACACCAAACTCCTCACTACCTCCAATTCTATCTATGTTACTGAAAAATTGCAGGATTTTATTCATTATGGCTGAACAATATTTCATTGTATATATATATACCATATTTTCTTTATCCATTCCTCTATGCTGTTTTTCATACTTGCTGTGCTAATTTACATTCTCACTAAACGTTTTACTTTCTCTGTATTCTCTTGGCATCCTCACCAGCATCTATTATTTTCTGTGCTTTTGTTAATAGCCATTCTACTCAGCACCATTTATTGAAGAGACTGTTTTTTCCCCCATCGTTAGTTCTTGGTGGTTTTGTCAATAATGCATTTGCTTAAGTGTGTGAATTTATTTCTGTTTCTTTTTTATTCTGTTCTATTTGTCTATGTGTCTGTTTTTATGTCAGTAACATGATGTTTTGGTTCCTGTAACTTTGTAGTATATTTTGAATTCAGGTAGTATGATGCCTCCAGTTTTTTTTGTTTTTTGTTTTGTTTTTTTCTTTGCTGGGGATTGCTTTGTCTATTCAGGGTCTTTGATGGTTTCATAAAACTTTTTAGTACTTATTATATTCCTGTGTAGCATATCACTGGTATATTGATAGGGATGGAATTGAATATGTAAATCACTTTGCGTAGTATGGGCATTTTAACGCCATTAGTTCTTTCATCTGTGAGCATAGAATATTTTCCCACATTTTTGTATCCCTTTCAATTTGTTCAGTGTATAAGGTACCATTTATACATTGTTGGTAGTAATGTAAATTAGCTCAGCCATTGTGTTTCTTTAACAAAACCAGTGAAAGATCTTACATATAAAATATGTATATATAGCAGCTATTGTAAAAAAATTACCGTCTTGATTTATTTTTCAGATTGTTTGCTGTTGGCATATATAAATCCTACTGATATTTATATGTTGACTTTGTATCCTACAACTTTACTGAATTCATTTATCAGTCCCAATATTTTTTCGTGTGTGGAGTTTTTAGGTTTTCCTAAATATAACATTGTATCATCTGTGGAAAAGGACATTTATACACCTTCCATTCAAATTGGAATGTCCTTTACTTATTTATCTTGCCTAATCCCTCTGGCTAGAACTTCCAGTACTATGTTTAATAAAAGGGAATAATAAAATTGTTATTTTCCTTTGCTGAATTATCTTCTTTATCATTATATAACTTTTTCATCTCTTCATACACATTTTTTACTAAAATATATTTTATCTGATAAAAGTATAACTATTCCCGCTCTTTTTAAATTTCCATTTGCATGTAATATTTTTTCTACATCCTTTTATTTTCAGGCTACGTGTGTCTTTTTCATAATTTCAGCTTTTATTTTAAATTCAAGGCGTACATGTGCAGATTTGTTACATCGTTATATTGCATGATGCTGAAGTTTTGGATATGAATGATCCCATCACTGAGGTAGTGAGCATAGTACTCAACAGTTAGTTTTTCAGCCTTTGCTCCTTTCTCTTTCTGCCCCCTCTGGTAATCCCAAATGTCTATTGCCCTCATCTTTGTGTCCATATGTATCCGATGTTTAGCTCCCACTTATAAGTGAGAACATGTAGTATTTGGTTTTCTGTAGGATAATAGGCTCCAGCTGCATTTATGTTGCTGTAAAGCACATAATTTCATAAAAGTAAAAACAATAACAGATGCTGGTAAGGCTGTGGAGAAAATGGAACACTTACACACTGTTGGCAGAAATGTAAACAAGTTCAGACACTGTGGACAGCAGTTTGGAGATTTCTCAAAAACTTAAAACAGAATTACCATTCAACCCAGCAATCCCATTACTGGGTATATCCCCACGGGAAAATAAATCACTGTACCAAAAAGGCATGTACTCATATGTTAATTGCAGCACAATTCACAATAGCAAACACATGGAATCAACCTTTGCATTTCTTTATAAGTGAAATGAGGTTTTTTTGTAGCAAGCAAATAGTTGGGTCCTGTTTTTCTAAACTTCTCTCAGCCATTCTATGTCTTTTAATTTGATAATTTAGTCTATCTATATTTAATATTATTTATAATTAAAAACTATTGCCATTTATTGTTTTATAGTTTTTGTAACTGCTGTCATTGCTTCTTCCTTTCTGTCAGTTTTGTTTACTTAATTTTACTTAAAGTAATCTTCTCCAGTGGTTTAATTAATTCCTTGTTTTTATTTTTAGTATAAATATTATAGGTTTTTGCTTTGTGGTTACCATGAGGCTTACAAAAACTATTCTACAGTTACAAGTTATCCTAAACTAATGACAACTTAACTTTGATCACAAAGAAACTGACAAGCAAAGAAAAAACTAAAATATTCTACAAATTAAATCCATCTCTTCCTTTATGACATTTTGTTGTCTCAAGTTTTATTTTTTATGTAACCCATTTCTTAACAGAATTGTATATTTATTGTTATTTTTGACAGATTTTTCTTTTAGTCTTTATACTAAAGATATGAATGGTTTACACACCAAAAATACAGTATTAGCCTGTTCAGAATTATCTGCGCATTTGCTTTTACCAGTGAGTTTTACACCTTCAGATGATTTCTTGTTGCAGATTAACATCCTTTTATTTCAGATTGAAAGCTTCCTTTAGCATTTCTTATAAAATGGGTCTGGTGGTTATAAATTTCCTCAGCTTTTGTTTGTCTGGGAAAGTCTAATTCTCCATGTTTGAAAGATAACTGTGCTGAGTACAATAGTTTTGGTTGAGAGTTTTTTCCCCTTTCAGCACTGTGAATATATCAACCTACTCCCTCCTTGTCTGTAAGGTTTTCACTGAAAAGTCTGCTGCCAAATGTATCACAGCTTCTTTATATGTTATTGGCTTCTTCTCTCTTGCTCCTTTTGGTATTCTTTCTTTTTCTTTGATGTTTGAAAGCTCAATTATTATATGCCTCAAGTTCATTTTACTTGAGTTAAATTTGCTTTGTGTTTTTTGACATTCTTGTATTTGGATATTTTTATTTTTCTCAACATTTGGAAAGTTCTCCACTACTGTTTTTTTAAAATAAATTTTCTACCCCTATATTTTTCTCTATTCCCTCTTTAAGGCCAATGTCTTTTAGATTTCGTTTTTTACACTATTTTCTAGATCTTATGAACGTTTTTAATTCTTTCTCACTCTTTTTTCATTTTCTAACTATGTATTTTCAAATAGCTTGTTTTAGAGCTCATTATTACTTTCTTCTGTTTGATTAATTTTGTGGTTAAAATATCTGATGTATACTTCAATTTCTTAATTGTATTTTTCAGCTCTAGAAATTCTGTGTGATTTTTAAAAAATTATTTCAATCTATTATTTTTGCTAATACATTTCTGAATTGTTTTTCTGTGTTTTCTTGAAGTTCACTGAGCTTCTGCAAGACAGCTATTTTAAATTTTCTGTCTAAGAGGTCATACATCTTTGTCACTCTAAGGCCAGCTACTGTGCTTTTTTTAGATTTTCTGACGAGGTCATATTTCCCTGAATGTTCTTGATGCTTGGAGATGTTCATCAATATCTGTGTATTAACAAGTTGGGTCTTTATTCCAGTTATTACAATATGGCCTTTTTAGTGCCTTTTTGTTCAGAGGGTCTTCCAATAATTCAAAGAGGATTTACTATTGAATTTCCTGAGCCTGTGAACACTGTAGCCACTTCAGCACTAGAGGGTGCACTAAGACAGAAATGTCGTGACTCTTGTAGCCTCACAGATACCCAGCCCTTATGAACTTGAGGAAGATAACAGACACAGGCACACCCATGGCCACTACAGCTGGCATTGTATTCGGTTGCACCTGAGTCCCACCCCTTCCCATATCAATGAAGTATCAGACCTCACCTAAGGCCCATGGCTGTTACTTACTGACTACTGCTGATGTTTCCTCAAGGCCTGAGGCCACATTCATCAGCCTGTGGTAAAGTGGACTAGGACATGAGTCCATCTCACTGCGGCAGGGGATTCCTTCCTCATCCTAGACTGGGATCTAGAAATGCCGTTCTGAAGCGACTGCCTGGAATCTGGGACACTGGTGCTCAGTGCTATGTTTTACTGCAGCAGGGCTGGTACTATGTTGCAAGGCAATATCCCTGTACTGTTCCCTCTTCTTTTCCCAAGTAAAAGAAGTCTTTCTCCACACTACAATGCCTGTAATTGAGGGAGGGGTGATGTGGGCTGCAACAGTTTTTGTCACAATGGGGTGTGCCCTGAGCACACAGCCTCCCAGACCAGCACAGCACTGGGGCTCACCAAGGACCAGGGTCACTATGGCCTGGCTGACACCAGACCACTTTATTCACCTATTGGTGAAGTGAGTCAGGTTTTGGTTTCCTCCCACAGGGGTGGTAAACTTTCCTCTGGACCAGGCCGGGTATTAAATGCTTCCTTTGTGGGCACCAGCCTAAAGTCAAGGACTGAGAAAATCTGCCCAGTTCTCTGTTAGACTATAGCAAGACCAGCATTGAATTCCAATGCAAAATCCTTTACTCACTTCCCCTACTGTAACACTGCACACAGATTCTTTCTCCACACATCCAGCTTTCTTTTTTTTTCTGGAATTAAATTCAATAGTTTGTGTCTTTCTTGTTCATAGTATTCCCTAATAATTATTTGCATATTTGTAAATTGGTATTCATACTCTCTCTTTCCTTTCCAATTTCAGTAATTTACACATTTTTACTTTAAATCAGTCCACCTAAAGTTTTGCCGATCATTTTTAAAAGCCAACTTTTATTAGTACTGGCTTTGTCTATTGTTTTTTATTTATACTTTATTTATTTCTTCTCTAATTTTTATTTCTTCATTCTACTAATTTTGGTGTTGGTTTGCTCTTGTTTTTCCAATGTCTTATAGTAGATATTAGGCTGTTGATTTGAAGTTTTTCTTCTTTTTTATAAATAGAGGTGTTCACAGTTATAAATTATTCTATAAGCATTGCTTTATCTGCATTTTATATGTTGGTATATTGTATTTTTATTTTAATTTGTCTCAAGGTATTCTCTTGTGATTTCCCCTTTGATGCATTTATAATTTAAAAGTGACTTCAATATTCCCCAAAGATTGTGAACTACCCAAGTTTCTTTCTGTTATCAAATTATAATTTAATTTCAATATGTTTATAGGGTATAGATTTTGAGGTAGTAATCCTTTTAATTTTGTTGAGTTTGTTTCATGACCTATCATAGAGAAAGTTTCTTGTACCCTGAAAACTAACGTGCACTCTGTTGTTGGCTGGTGGAGTGCTCCATAGATATGTTGTCTAGTTTGCATAGAGTGTTTTAAAATATTTTATTTTTTGTTACTCTTCTGCTGAGTTGTTTTATTCATTAGAGTAAGTGGGGGCATTGAAGTGCCTGGTTATTACCATTGAATTGTCTATGATTTTTCTCAATTATGTCAGCCTGTGCTGACAAGCCTCTGATGACATGTTCATATACATTTTAATTGTTATAATTTCTTGACAGATTGACCCTTTCATCATTATACAATGCCATTCTTTTTTATTATTATTATTTATTTTTATTTCTGTGGGTATACAGTAGGCATATATATTTATGGCATATGTGAGATAGTCTGGCATAGGCATCCAATGCTTAATAAGCACATCATGGGAAACTGGGTATCCATCCACTCAAGCATTTATCTTTTCCATTACAAAAAAAAATCCAATCATACTTTTTTATTTATTTTAAAGTTCACAGTTAAATTATTATTGACTATAGTTACTCTGTTGTGCTATCAAATACTAGATCTTATTCATTCTTTCAAGTTATGTTTTTGTAGCCATTAACAATCCCCACCTCCCACTCCACACACCCAGTACATTTACCAGCCTATGATAACAACCTTTCTACTTTCTATCTCCATAAATGTAATTGTTTTGACTTATAAATATCACAATAAGTGAGAATATGCAATGTTTGTCTGTCTGTGCCTGGCTTATTTCACTTAACATAATGATCTCCAGTTTCATCCATGTTGTTGTAAATAAAAAGATCCCATTCATTTTTATGGTTAAATAGTACTCCATTGTGTATAAATACCACATTTTCTTTAGCCATTCATCTGCTGATGGACACATAGGTTGCTTCCAAATCTTGTCTATTGTGAAGAGTGCTGCAACAAACATTGGAGAGCAGATCTGTCATTGATATATTGATTTCCCTTCTTTTGAGTACATATCCAAGAGTGGGATTGCCAAATCATATGGTAGCTCTATTTTTAGTTATTTGAAAAACCTTCAAGTGTTCTACATAGTCATTATACTAATTTACATCCCCACTAACAAGGTCTGAATATTGCCTTTTCTCCACATCCTCTCCAGCATTAGTTGTGGCCTGTCTTTTGGATAAAAGCCATTTTAACTTGGTTGAGATGACACCTCATTGAAGTTTTGATTTTCCTTTGTCTGATGATCAATAAACACCTTTGCATATGCCTGTTTGCCATTAGTATATGTTCTTTTGAGAAATGCCTATTCACATATTTTGCTCATTTAAAATCAGATTATTAGTTTTTTTTCCTATAGAGTTGTTTGAAATCCTTATATATTACGGTTATTATTGTCAGATGGGTAGTTTTCAAATATTTTCTTTCATTCTGTGGGTTGCATCTTCATTTTTTTGATAGGTTCCTTTGCTGTGAAGAAGCTTTTTAACTGATGCAATCCCATTTGTCCATTTATGCTTTAGCTGCCTATGCTTACAGGGCATTACTCAGGAAATTTTTGCCCAGAAAAATGTCCCGGAGAATTTCACAAATGTTTTATTGTAATAGTTTCATAGTGTGAGGTGTCAAATTTAAGTCTTTAATGCATTTTGATTTGAGTTTTGTATATGTTGAGAGATAGGGGTCTAGTTATATTTTTCTCCATATGGATAACCAGTTTTTTCAGTAGCATTTATTGAAGGCACTGTCTTTTCACCAATGTATGTTCTTGACACCTTTGTAAAAAATGAGTTTACCGTAGGTGTGTGCATTTGTTTCTGGGTTCTCTATATTCTGTTTCATTGATCTATGTGGCTGTTTTTATGCCATAATCATGCTGTTTTGGTCACTATAGCTCTGTGTATAATTTGAAGTCAGGTAATGTGATTCCTCCAGTTTTAGTTTTTTAATTTTTTTTTTTTTTTTTTTTTTTGGCTCATGATAGCTTTAGCTATTCTGGGTCTTTGGTGGTTCCATATAATATTAGCATTGTTTTTTCTATTTATTTAAAGAATGTCATTGGTATTTTGATAGAGAGTACATTGAATTTGTAGATGGCTTTTGGTAGTATGAACATTTTGACAATATTGATTCTCCTAATCCATGAACAAGGAACATCTTTTCTTTGTGTTCTCTCCAATTTCTTTCATTAGTGTTTTATATTTCTCATTGTCAAGACCTTACACTTTTTTGTTTATTTCTCAGTTGTTTAATTTTATTTGAGGCTATTGTAAATGGGATTAATTATTTTATTTCTTTTTCTAATTGTTCTCTCTTGGCATGTATAAATTATACTGATTTTGGTACGTTTTTATTTTTAGCAACACTTTTTTTACAGTCTATTGTTTATTTTTATTTTTATAGCCTCACCATCATTCTTATTGTTGCTGTTTGCATGACATATATTTTTATTTCTTTGCTTTCAACCCATTTCTTTCTTAAAATATAACCTGTGTCTTCTCTAGAAAGTATATAATTGCACTTTGTTTTTTTATTGTGACAATCTTTCTTTACATTGATCAGTTTAATATATTTACATTTCATGACACTGCTGCCTGTGTGAACACACCAAATCACCCCCAGTGATGCTTATACATGGGCACCTGGCTACACAGCCATCACCAGCACAAAGATGTGCAGAGAGGCAGGCAAACCTATCCCCCTCCCCCACCCCCACAAACATGTCACCGCCATTGCCAGTATGAAGGCATCCATGGAGGCTGATGACCACACCCCCACCAGGACCCTGTCCCCATTGCCACCACCACTACCAATGTAATCACACACAGGAATGCTGCAGCTCCACTCCAGTCCTAGCTAATGAGCATGCACCCCACTGCACTGCTGTGGCTGCTGACTCACCTGAATGACCCACAGATCCAACAACCACTGCCCTGATAAAGCATTTTGGCTAATATCATCCATTGGAGTGTTGTGACCAACATACCAGGAACACTTCTGTCCCTCCAGTGCAGCAGGTTCCTAACCTCAAGGGGCCAGAGAACAAAGCCAACTCAAGGTGAATTAAAAGACTTAAATATAAAACCAAAAACTATGAAAAACATGGAAGATAAACTAGGAAATACCATTTTTGACATAGGTACTACCAAAAATTTCATGATAAAAATGCCAAATGCAATTGCAACAAAAGCAAAAATTGACAAATGGGATACAATTAAACTAAAGAGCTGCTGCACAGCAAAAGAAACTATTAACAGAGTAAAAAGGCAACCTACAAAATAGGGAAATTATTTGCAAACTATACATCAGACAAAGTCCTAATATCCAGAATCTACAAGGAACTTAAACAAACATACAAGGAAAAGACATACAACCCATTAAAAAGTGGGCAAATGACGTGAACAGACACTTTTCTAAGGAAGACATACATGTGGCTAACAACCAGATGAGAAAATGCTCAACATCACTCATAATTTTTGAAACGGAAATCAAATCCACAATGAGATACCATTTCACAAAACTCATAATGGTTATTAAAAAATACTACATGCTAGTAAGGTTGTGGAGAAAATGAAACACATATGTTGCTGGTGGGAATGTGAATTTGTTCAGTCATTGTACAAAGCAGCTTGACAATTTCTCTAAGAGCTTAAAACAGAACTTCTATTGATCCCAGCAATCCCATTATTGGGTATATAGCCCCCAAAATGTAAATTGTTCTGCCATAAAGACATATGCACACCTATGTTGATAGCAGCACTATTCACAAATGCAAAAACATGGAATCAACCTAAATGACCATCAACAGTTAACTGGATAGAGAAATTTATTACATATACACCATGAAATACTACACAGCCATAAAAAAGAATGAGATGTCCTTTGCAGCAACAAAGGACATTGGAGGCCATTATCCTAATCCTAAGTAAACTAGTGCAGGAACACAAAACCAAATATCGCATGTTGTCGCTTATAAGTGGGAACTAAATGTTGAGTACACATGGACACAAAGAAGGGAACGACAGACACCAGGGCTTACTTGAGGGTGGTGGGTGGGAGTATGGTGAGGATATTAAAACTGCCTGTTGGGGACTATGCTTATCACCTTAGTGATGAAATAATCGGTACACTGCACCCCCATGACACAAATTAACACCGCACCCCCATGACACAAGTTAACAAATCTGAACATGTATCCCTTAACCTAAAATAAGAGTAAAAAACAAAGAAACAAAAAATACATTCACATTTAATACTTTTATTGATATAGTTGAATTTATGTCTAATATTCTACTTTGTTCTCTCTCTGTATTTATATATAGCATTTGGTGTCTGGTGAGGGAATTATTGTTCTATCTTGAATGATGGAGGAGGTGAAAAGAACAAAAGAGACAAATACTGTTTTCTCAAATGGCAGAAGTATGGAAGAAACAAAAGGGGCCTAAGCTATATCCTTCCTATCCTTTTGTAAGGTACTAATCCATTAAGGTGGGGAGACTTTTCATGACTTAATCACATCCCAACAGGACCCACTTCATAATACCACCACAATATGGATTCAGTTTTAACATGGATTTTGGATGTGATACACATTCAAACCACAGCAGAATTTAACCATGTAGGTTGAATTATCCCAGTGCCTGTGTGTGTATATGTGTGTGTGTTTGTGTGTGTGTGTGTGTTGCCACAGAGAATTTTCTAAAATAGTTTGAAAAAGTTACCATAAAAATGAATTACTGAAGCCTCAAAACTAATCCTTGGGGAAGAGGAGAATTTGATTTCCCAAGTTACCTCATTAGAATACTCAAAGTATTCAATTATTAATAAAAGATTACAAAGCCTACACAAAAACAGAAATACATGGCTCACTAACAGGAAAAATACTAGATAAAATTATATTTTGTAAACCAAGACACTGGAATTACTAGATAAAGATATCAAATCATCTGTTTTATATATGATCAAAGAGTTAAAGAAACCATGGACATAGAATCAAAAATTAGGAAAAAGACACATGAATAGTAACAAATGTCAATAAATTACTAGAAATTATAAAAAGGAACCAAAAAGGTGTTACTGAGCTGAAAAGTACAATAGCTTAAGTAAATTCACTAGAGACATTCAATGATAGATTTGAGCACACTCAAAATAAGAATCAGCAAACTTAAGGCAATTGGAATTATCTAGTAAGAAGCATAGAAATAAAAAAGAATAAAGAAAAATAACATAACCGAAGGGCCCTGTGGGACACTATATACATACTAATTATGCATTTTTGGAGTCTCAGAAGGAGAAGAGAGAGGAAAAGAAGAGGAGAAAATATTTGAAGAAACAATGGCTGAAAATGTTCTAAATGTAATGGAAGACATAAATCTAAGTATCCAAGTATCTCAGCAAACTCTAGGTATGATAAACTCAAATCCACACAGTATATAGTCAAACCACTGGAAGAGAAATATAAGTCTATGCTTAGGATCCTCGATAAGATTAAGAAATGATTTCTCATCAGAAACCAAGAAAGAAAAATAGCAGTAAGACAATATATTTAAAGTGCTGAACGAAGAAAAAATTAAGCAAATATTCTATATATGGTGAAACTATCCTTCAAGAATGACAGAAAAATTAGGTATTCCCAGGTTTTAAAAAAGCTGAGAGAGTTGACTATTAGTAAATCTTCCCTAAAAATCTTGACAGTAATTCAAAGGTATATTAAAAAAAATAACATTGGTAAAGGCAATGTGAACTCCCAAAATCTGAGACAGGTCTCAGTGAATTTAGAAAGTTTCTTTTGCTAAGGTTGTGGACACACACCCATGACACAACCTCAGGCCTAATGACATTTGCCCAAGGTGGTCAGAGCACAGTTTGGTTTTATACATTTTAGGGAGACATGAGACATCAATCAACATATGTAAGATAAGCATTAGTTCAGTTTGGATAAGTGGGACAACTCAAATTGGAGAGAGGGCTTCCAGGTTATAGGTAGATAAGAGACAAATGATTGCATTCTTTTGAGTTTCTGATTACCCTTTCCAAAGGAGGCAATCAGATATATATTTATCACAAGAGCAGAATGATGACTTTGAATAGAATGGGAAGCAGGATTGCCCTAAGCAGATCAGCTGGCTTTGTTCTTAGCTTAGTGATTTGGGGGCCCCAAGATATTTTCCTTTCACATTTCCCCCTTTTCCTTTTTTCTTTTCTTTCTTTTCTTTTCTTTTTTTTTTTTTTTTTTTGAGATGGAGTCTCATTCTGTCACTGAGGCTGGAGTGCAGTGGTGATCTCAGCTCACTGCAATCTCTGCCTCCCGGGTTTAAGTGATTCTCCTGCCTCAGCCTCCCAAGTAGCTGGGACTACAGTCATGTGCCACCATGCCTGAGTAATTTTTTTGTATTTTTAGTAGAGACAGGGTTTCACCGTGTTAGCCAGGATGGTCTTGATCTCCTGACTTCATGATCCGCCTACCTCAGCCTCCCAAAGTGCTGGGATTACAGTCGTCAGTCACTGCGCCCGGCCTCCCTCCTTTTCTTTTTAAAAATATTTTAGAGAAAGCATTTTTAAAAAATGAGTCTCTGGTCTCAGATTTTGTCTAATCTCTTGTGGCTAGGATAGTTTATTCCTAGACAGGTAGGTCCCGAGTTATTAGGAAAGCTTATATTTAGAAGGTTGTAAAGTTTCATGTCCTATGAAAAGAAAATAGGTGGAAGAAGGGAGAAAATTAACACAAAGCAAAAGAACAATCCTGGAGAATTGACATAGGTCAGATTACTCTGAAGTTGATACATCAGTAACCAGGTATGAAAGTGGCTTATGCATGTGAATAGGTTGCAATTATTGTCTTCTAAAGTTCAAGCTGTCTAGTGTCAGTTTGCAGGGATTTATGAAAGCACAGCTTAGTTTTCAGTGATCCTAAATTAGGAAACATGGGTGGGGGAAGAAGGAAAAAAATGAAAACAACATTTTGAAGACTTGTACCCAAGAAAAATTAGAATTCGGTCCAAACTGTAGAAAATAATAAAAATTTAAAAAGCATTAGGCAATACTAGAATCTAAAAACAGGTGTACTATAGTTTTTAAAACATAATTATTCTCTCTCCAGTTTTCCATTTTTGCTAAATACAAATCATGGTGGGACTGGTTTGCTTTATTATACTTGGCCTAATTATTTGTGTACACTGCAGCCAGAATAATTATTTTTTACATAGGCTTTTGCATTGGCTTTGGTGAATTCTTTCATAGAAGGAATCTCAGATAAGACTTTTTTAAAGTACAAATACCTATGATTTGGGTGATCCTCTCCTCTTTAGTCCCAAGATAAAACTTGGGGCTCCTAGGTCTGTCAGAAAGTGATATTCTTTACTTACCACAGGTCAGGAACTCTGTTCAGAGACTGCGTAGACAAGTATGAGTCCAGTTTTCTCAAGGGGCTTTTGTTGGATCCGTAAGTTAAGTTTGATTCCTTAAAGGAAAGGACACCATTCCAGTCAAAGCCTTCGTAAAACAACCAGTTTCTCCGATTGTTCCCTGTTATAAATGAAAACAGATTCTTATTGCACTTATGAAAATAACTGTATTGCCAAAAGTTCAGAATACTGAAAAATAGTTTTCAAATTCTGGAGAAATCAAGTAGAGCGAAAACAAGTATGTTCTAAATGTTGTTCATAGGAGTATAGTAAATTGTTAAAAGCTGTTAATAGCTGAAAAGACAAGTTTCCTTGACTCTGAGAGAACAAAACAAAGGATCAGCAAGTTTTTAAGCAAAAAGTCAAAAAGATTATTTCAGTTTTCTATTATTTCAGTGCATGTAGTTAGTTCCTGTTCTGCTGGATATTCATGAACATTTCATCTATCCATGAGTCCTGAAAGTTTTTATTCTCTTCTGATGTCACAATCTCTAAAGCGACCAGAAACTTGTATATAAGAGCACCTGTTAGAGTTTCATAGTTGATTAAAAAACCACCTTCTAAGGAGGACCAAAGCAAGCCAATTGTCTGTGGATGATAAAAGGTTTTAGGGCAGCCATAGTCAATGACGCAACTGACAAGGAAAAGTTTTACCTCTGTGGCACACAATAATTTAACATAACAATCATAATTATTACTGATAATGTACCCTAAGTCATATCAGAATTATAGGAGTTTCTCATGATTTTGGAACATATACCAATAACATATTTATACAAATGTAGCCCAAAGAAAACCAAACATCATTTCATATTTGACAATTCTTCCTATATAATTTTTATACCAAATAAGCCAAATTATGTCATTTTTGGACTTTAAGGAACTTAATATATTAAAGGATTAATTAGGTCAGACAAATACATAATTTACAATTTGATTTTGGAAAGTTTGTCAAATAGCAAAGTTATATGGTTTGGCTGTGTCCCCACCCAAATCTCATCTTGAGTTGTAGCTTCCATAATTCCCAGGTGTTGTGGAAGGGACCCAGTGGGAGATAATTGAATCATGGGGGTGGTTTTCCCTGTACTGTTCTGATGGTAGTAAATAAGTCTCCTGAGACATGATGGTTTTATAAGAGGTTTCCCCTTTCACTTGGTTCTCATTCTCTCTTGCCTACTGCCATGTAAGACATGCCTTTCACCTTATGCCATGATTGTGAGGCTTCCCCAGCCATATGGAACTGTAAGTTCATTAAACCTCTTTTTCTTTTTAAATTACTGAGTCTTGGGTATGTCTTTATCAGCAGCATGAAAATGAACTAATACACAAAGGTTTAAAACACCTGATATCACAGGTCATTGTAAAATAAGTCATTCATTTGAAAAGTCATAACTCAAGGATTTCAATAAAAGGCAAAAAACCTTCATTCTTTGAGAGGAGACTTAATTCTCCAAACAATAAGCCCTAATAAACACAACATAAAGCCAAACAAATTTGTTTTTTAAAATTTTATAAACAATTTATACAATTTTAATGTTGACCATAAGATATAACTTTAATAATCCTTTTGTACACTTTATAACCTTTATTAAGGAGTCACTTAATGCTTCAAGAAAACCTTGTTAATCTAACACAGGGGCCCTGTATTAGTCTGTTTCTATTCTACTGATAAAGACATACCTGAGACTGGGCAATCTACAAAAGAAAGAGGTTTAATGGACTCACAATTCTGCAGGGCTGAGGAGGCCTCACAATCATGCTGGAAGGTAAAGCTCACACCACATGGCAGCAGGCAAGAGAAGAATGAAAGTCAAGCAAAAGGGGTTTCTCCTTATGAAACCATCAGATCTTGTGAAACTTATTCACTACCTCGAGACCACTATGGGGGAAACCACCTTCATGGTTCAATTATCTTCCACTGGTTCCCTCCCACAACATGAGGGAATTATGGGAGCTACAATTCAAGATGAGATTTGGGTGGGGACACAGCCAAAACATATCAGGCCCATATGCTGGTCTTGAATCAGTGTGCTTTTGACATTATTAATAATTAATTTATAGAGAAACTGAATTTATTTTATGTCTCAAAATTGGTCCTCACAATTTCACATACCACTGCTTCCATGAAGCGGGTCTTGAGGGGTTGAGTAGCTTTAATTTTTGGCCCTGGGCCTTGAGGAGTTGAGTAGCTTTAATTTTTGGGCCTGTGTCTCAGGAATGCAGTTTATTTTGAATGGCATCTTCTACCAGGCCTGAAGATTGGGCTTTAATTGCTGTCAGTGTTTAAAATTTAGTAGGACTTGGTGTCCTTTTTAGACCCAGAAGTCAAAGCCCTGGAACTCAATGTCATAAGTATTTTAAAAGTGCATACAGAGAGATACATGGATGTAATAACCTTAACTTAAAAATATTAACCTCAGTTTGTTCTTAAGCAAAGCAAAACTTAGTAATAATATGACAACTTGATCACATAAGACTTTTTGTGTCATTGTTTCTAAATTCTCTTATTGTGACTTACACAGACTGTTCAGGAAAGTCTTGGTCTTTCTGGCATGTCCTGAACATCCCACTTTCTTAAACAACTAGTCATTTTACTCTAGGGCTAAATTTACCATATAAGATTCTTTCTCATATGAAATTATTTCTCCTTAAATAATTTCATATTATTTCTTACCAAAAACAAACCCTGTTTATTTTTATAATTTTCTTTACATCTCTTTTATTTCCATGTTCCTTTTACCTTGTTTTATACATGACGTTTAAAAACCTTTGAATTATTTTTTAAAAGGACACACTTTTTTTAGAAAGAATGTTTTTCTACAAATATATTTTTATTGGGAAATACTCAAATAAAATGTATAGTATTTAATTTAATATATTATGACATTTGTCCACAAGTATTTATCCCATTACACTTACTTCATTATTTTATTTCAATTGTTTACCTAGATTATTTATGAAAACTGCAATAGTCATCATTTGAAGTTATTGAACCACTATTGCAAAATTATAAGTGAGATAGTGAAAAACATTTGACATAACTTACTCCATCTTGCTTTTAACCTCCAAGCTGTCCTTGTTCAGTCCTGGGTGTAGGCTGAACTAACTTTGGGAGAAATTTAGTTTATAGTTTAGCTTTGAAACAGAGAGGATAACAAACCTTACTGCCTGTGGACTGAATCACCTAAAGCCACAATGTTAGAAGTTACAGTAATCTTACTAAATTCAAAATGTAGCTATTATTATTAAACCAATATCAATGCCTTATTTACAAAAATTACACAAACAAAGATATTTTCTTTGGGGTTGGGTTTATAGTTTTGTAACCCCTGTGCCAAATTTTGACACCTTTTATTATTTGGCAGGGATAAGTATGAAATTTCCTGATTAATAAATGCAAACAAAAATGTATGCTGGCAATTCTTAAGACATTTCTAATATTGCTTAACAAGTAATTTTAAAGCTAGCTTATTTATAAAAGATTTTACTTAAGTTACATAAACTTAAAAAAGCATTTGACTAGTCTTTTTTCCTGATAAAGTATTTGATTCAAGCACTTTTATTTTCTTAAGCCAATTAGTTAGATCTCTTTTATATATTTTCAGTAATAAAACATTGTGTACACAAAACATAAATACATAGCTGTATTAGGCATACAGATAGAAGTGCATATTATAGATTCCTACAACCTCCTTTGTTTCCTTAGACTAGCAAACTCTTGATGACCTGTTTCATTACTCTGTCAGTTGTCAAGTAAATAGCCCTAAATCTGCATATTGAAGGAAACAACTCTTAGATAAAAAATCAGATAGCAAAATTTACATCTCAATGTATAGAAAGAATAAGTCTGGTGGTTGCAGGGGGAGATTAAAGGTTGGTACCAAGTCAAACATAAAATGTATAGAAATCTATGATAGGATTTTATAAAGAGACCAATTTTATTTAGATAGAGACTGCCTATCTTTTAGCTGGATCACTGAGCTCTGGGCAGAGCCCACACTGAATCCTGGGTCTCCAAAAAGGGAGAATTATTATGAGGCTAGACAACATGATGCTTTTATAGTGCACTTAAATTTTTTTTTTTTTTTTTGAGACGGAGTCTCGCTCTGTCGCCCAGGCTGGAGTGCAGTGGCGCGATCTCGGCTCACTGCAAGCTCCGCCTCCCGGGTTCACGCCATTCTCCTGCCTCAGCCTCCCGAGTAGCTGGGACTACAGGCGCCCGCTACCACGCCCGGCTAATTTTTTGTATTTTTAGTAGAGACGGGGTTTCACCGTGTTAGCCAGGATGGTCTCGATCTCCTGACCTCGTGATCCGCCCGCCTCGGCCTCCCAAAGTGCTGGGATTACAGGCGTGAGCCACCGCGCCCGGCCCACTTAAATTTTTTAACAAAGACATTTCTAAGTGTCTACACTCTTCCTTAAAAACCCAAGTATGCTCTGCTGCAATAACTATTTTAGTTAAAATATCAGGTAACGCAATACAAAATCAAGCAGTTTAAGAACTGAGATAAACTTCTCTGTTTACATTATTGGGGTTCCATAAGGAAAAACAGATGTTTCTCCGCACAAACGGAGTCTGGTGCCTTCTCCATTTTCTTTAAGGAAGCTCAGGCTATTATAAACTATTTTAGGTCCCTCATGCAGCAGAGGGTGCAAAAGAACGGAGAGACAGCAGAAGTAAATGAAGAAAACAGAATTCAGTCAACTGAGAAGAAAAAAACTTCGCTCAAAAAAAAAAGACAAGGTTTTAGGAGGTAAATAAAAAACAAAGACATGAAGGCCTTTTAAATACAAACACGCACACATGCACACATACACACGCACACATACACACGCACATCTTGGATGTTAGTTTTTAATTAAGCTGACTTTTAACTATTATATGTCTTTAAAAAAAGATTTTTAAATTTCATTTCCATATTTCAGCTAGGACAAATGGCTGCTATTTCAGAAGTACCAAATATCAAACAAGAAAGGGCTTGATTTAGGAATCAAACCCAGGCTGTCATGGTGAAAAAAGAAAAAAAGAAAGAAGAAGGAAGAACGTGAGCTATAGAACTGACTTCAGTGTGAGGTGACAGCCATTGCTCTTTCAGTTTGGCCTGGCCAGCAAAAAGTTGGCCTTGTTATGTATATAAAGCCCCTTAAGTAGTCAAAGTAAACAAGCTTTAAATTTTTTTCTGCTGGCTGTTTTTCTCCCCACCATACTACCTTTTTTTTTTTTTTTTTTTTTTTTTTTGTGGGTATTTAGCCACTTCAGAGGCCTCATTCCCCAAAATTTGGAACTTTCCTTCAGATTTGATCAAGTCGGATAGAGCTGTTCAAGCCCAACTGGAAAAAGGCTGAAACAACAACAAAAACAGAAACAAACAACAACAACAAAAACAGTAAGCAGTTAAGTAAAACAAATGATCACTTGACTTTTATTACTGAGTGGTCTAATGGCAAGGAGAAATGAAGACCAGCTGGCTGTTAATTTTTTTAGCCAAGACAAACCACAAGTAAGTTACTTATCTAGGGATTTGTCTCAGGCTGAAGGCTGCTCTCCACCATCCTAGAAGGAGGGAAAAAACTCATCTTTGCTGCTGGAAGTGAGCTTAAACTCCATAAAGGAGTTACCTGCCTTCCATCATCATGGAAGCAGGAAAAACTTGCCTTCTTTGCGTTGGAAACAAGTAAAACTCCAAAAAAAGGAGTTGTACAGCAAAATAAACTTTAGATTTTGATCAAATTTTGGGAGATCAGGGATTCACTGGAGGGGGTGCTTCCAGCCCTCAACAAATTGTCCTATTGATTCGAGCCATAAAGATAGCTCCCGCTGATACCAAGCACTGATGGGAGGTTTGTCAAAGGACAGGGGCACTTCCACTCAGAATCCCTCCATGGTTACAAAAATGTAAACCCTGAAAATCTGAGACAGGCCTCAGTTAATTTAAAAAGTTTATTTTGCCAAGGTTGAGGATGTGTGCCTGTGACGTAGCCTCAGGAGGTCCTGACAACATGTGTCTGAGGCAGTCAGAGCACATTTTGGTTTTGTAGATTTTAGGGAGACATGAAACATCAATCAACATATGTAAGATGAACATTGGTTTGGTTTGGAAAGGTGGGACAGCTTGAAGTGGGGAGAAGGCTTCCAGGTCATAGGTAGATAAGAAACAAATGGTTGTATTCTTTTGAGTTTCTGATTAACTTCTCCAAAGCAGGCAATCAGATATGCATTTATCTCAAGAGCGGAGGGGTGACTTTGAATACAATGTGAGGCAGATTTGCCCTAAGCAGTTCCCAGCTTGACTTTTCTTTTAGCTTAGTGATTTTGGGGCCCCAAGATATTTTTCTTTCACAGTAACTATATAGGTAAATATAAAAGCCAGAATTATTGCACATTTGACTTTTAACTCCTCTTTTTTCCTATACAATTAAAAGTTAAGTGCATAAAGCAATCATTATTAATCAATGTTAATGTATACACAATGTATAAAAATGTCATCTGTGACAATAACAATATAAATAGGGAAGGACAAAGATGTATAGAAATGAAGTGTTTGTGTACTATTGAAACAGCATTATTATTCAAGCTAGTTAAGTTTATTGTATAAGATTAAGATGTTAATTGCAGTTGTCAAGGAAACCACTAAGAAAATAACTGAAAATATAAAGAAATGGAAAAAAGAAGGGAATAAAAATTGTGCACTATAAAAAATAAAACAAATATAAAAAAGATCATAATGGAAAAATTGAAAAATAAGGTATAAATAAAACATGCAGACAACAAGTAGCTAAGTGACAGAAGTGTTTTCCCAGTTGGTAATTGTTTTAAATAAAAATGAATTAAACTCTTCAATTAAAAATAATACGGGCAGAATAGATAAAAACATGACACGTATACACTGCCTAAAAGACACTCTCTTTACATACAAAGACACAAAAAATTAAAACTAAAGAGGTGAAAAAGACATTTTACGTAAGTAGTAACCTAAAGAGAGAGTGACTATGCTAATATCAGACAAAAGAGATTTTAAGTCAAAAAGATTTATTTCAACAATGTACAAATACTTATCAAAATATTAAGAACATATCATATAGATAAAAGGTTCAATTCATTAAGAATATATAACAATTATAATAAATATATACTCACAACCAATATAGCTCAAAAGCATATGAGGAAAAAATGGATAGAATTGGTCTTCTAGCCACTGTGTCTGGGCTCACTGAGGCTGTGCCTTTGGTTTATAGCCTGGAGATAGTTAGGGCCACAGAATCTGTAGTCCTAATATGGACTTAACACGTTTTCATTCCTCATCTTTCCTACCAATACCATTGTATTTTTTCACATGGCTTGTTTGGAAACATGGTAAGTTGAAAACAGACAGTTGATACTTACCTGGCAGGGGAGATACCATGATCACGAAAACAGACAGTTGAGAGGTTTGCTAAGAAATTGAATAATATTTCAAGAAAAATATAAATATATTTTTTGTCCTGAAATCTCTCAGAAGTACAGGTCTACATATGTATTCCTGTCAATAAGTGTCAAAGAGTTGATCCAGGTATCCTGAAGGCCCATCAGAACAGCTTCATCTTGTATAGCGATCTGTGATTGCCTAAGGAGCTAACTTTCTTGGTGGACCCATGAGAGGTGTGCTGTCAGTATGGAGAAAAAAAACAATGCACTAATTGTTGCCAGCTTTGAAAATGTGGTTGAGAACAAGCATTAGATCTGAAAGAAAAGTTCAAGGGCCCTTCGACATGGTTACCTCTGATTATCATTTAGCATCCTCTTCTTCACATGAAAAAACATAAGGAAGTAAAACCCAATTTTGGTGAATGCAACCCCCAGCTCTGCATATCAGATTTTAGAATTGATATTCTTTCCTTTTCCAATATGGTTTTCTTTTGTCCAGAAAAAAAAAATGAATGTACCAAGAAAATGGTCATCAGACTCACTACCCTACTCTTGCTCCATTAGTTATCCACATTAGGGAAGGAAAAATAAATTACATATTAAAATTGCAGTGACATGGGTACCTCTTCCTGTAATTCACTGGGACTAAAATCACTGGATTATCACGTTAGTTCCTCTCTAGCAACTTGTGTTTCTGTTGGTGTCATGTTGAGAGAAAGGTAGAAATGCCTGACTATATTTTAAAGGTTAAAATTTCATACTCAGAATTGTAAAATTAGGAGAATAAAAGTATCAAACTTATTTTTCTAGAGCAGTTATTGAGAATAATAATTATCTTAAAATATATGGACTGGAGATATATTTATTTTCATTAAGAAACTTTATTAAAGTTAGTCAAACACCTGAGTTTTTAAATATTGGACTTTGAGAATTTATATACTGTGCACCAACTTTGTTGGATATGAGAACACTGTAGAAGTGGACAATTTATTCTAGCAATTTTGATCAAATTTATAGTCTGTTATTTATATGTAAGGAAATTTTTTAATGTCACTGTTTAGAAGAATTGCATGAAATCATTTGGTTACAAATAAAACGTAGTTTAAAAGAAAAATAAATGAGCAGAACTGAAGGCAGAAACAGTTCTACAATATTAGGTAGAGACTTCAATACTGTGCTTTCAATAATGGACAGAACAACCAAACAGAAAATGAATGAGAAGTAAGACTGGAGCAACACATAAATGAATTAGAACTAATGGATATATACAGAACACTACACACAAAAACAGCAAGATATAAATTCTTCTTTACTACACCTGGAAAATTCTCCAGGATAGCACATATGGTGGGCCACAAAACAAATCTTAATAAATATAAAAAGACTGAAACATTGTAAGTGATATTTTCTGATCAGAAAAAATGAAAATGGAAATAAATAACCAAAGAAAAACTTGGAAACCCATAGATATTTGGAAATTAAGCAACAATATTGAACAATGAAGAGCCAAAGAAGAAATTAAAAGATATTTTTTAAATGTATTAGGAAGAATGAAAACAAAAACACAACAAAACTTATGGGATGCAGACATAGCACTTTTCAGAAGGAAATATATAACTATAAACACCTACATTACAAAGAAGCAAGATTACTGATCAATAACTTAAGCATAAACCTTAAGGAACTAAAAAAAAAGGTTAAAATAAACCTAAATATATCAGCAGGAAGGGAATAATAAATATTAGAGCAAAGATAAATAAAAATATGAAATAGACAATAGAATAAATCAAAGAAACTACAACCGTGTTCATTGAAAATATCTACAAAATTGATAAGCCTTTAGGAAGACGCCAATTATTAAAAACAAAATGAAAGAGGGACACCACTATCTACAGAAATGAAAAGGATCGTAAGAGAATGCTATACTGAAAACCACTAAAGAGAATGTATCACTATTCAAAAACCTCACAATAAAGAAAAGAACAGGAGTAGGTAGCTTCACTCATGAATTTCACCAAACATTTAAAGAGGAATTATACCAATTCTTCTCAAAAGCTTTCAAAATATAAAAAAAATTCATTCTATGTGGCCAAATTTTTCATAACACCAAAGCTAAACAAAGACACTACAAAAAAGAAAATTACAGATTAATATTGTTTATGAATATATATGTAAAAACTCTCAACAAAATACTAGCAAACCTAACTCAGCAACATATTAAAAGAATTATTCATTATGACGAAATGGGATTCATCCCAGGAATTCAAAAGCAGTTTATCATATGTAAATCAATCAAAGTAATACACCACATCAACAGAATGAAGAAAAGGCTGCCACGTAAAAAAACATAAACAACATAATCTCAAATGATGATGCACAGAAAGCTTTTGGCAAAGTCCAAAACCTTTTTATAATGTAAACAATCTATTAACTAGACGTATAAGGAAATATCCTCAACATGACAAAGACCACATATGAAAAACCTACAGCTAACATCATACTCAATAGAGAGAGATTACAAGATTTGACCCTAAGATCAGGAAGAAAAAAAGGATGGCTGCTTTCCCAATTCCTATTCAAGTATAGTACTGAAGGTTGTACCCAGATCAATTTAGCAAGAACAGGATTTAAAAATGCATCTAAACTGGAAAGGGAGAAGTAAAATTATCTCTGTTTACAGACGATATGTACTTACATGTAGAAAATTCTAAGGAATAAAAATATACACAGAAACATTAGAGCTAATAAACAAATTTAGCCAGCTTGTAGGATATGAAATCAACAAGCATATATCAGTTATATTTCTATACATTATTAAAAACCAGCCTGAAAAGAAAATGAATTAATTCAATTTACAACAGAATAAAATCATAATTAGGAATGAACTTAGGCACAAAACGTGTACACTGAAAACTGGAAAACATTGCTGAAAAAAGTCAAAGATACACATATATGTCAAAATATATCCTTTATGCATGTATTGGAATACTTGGCATTATTAAGATGACGATACTAAAAATGTGATATACAAATTCAACACATTCCTTATTAAAATTTTAATGGTGTTTGTTACAAAAATGGAGAAACCTGTTCTAAAATCCAAATCTATTGGATTTTAAGGATTTCAAGGGACCCCAAATAACCAAATTAATTCTGAAAATGCAGAACAAAATTGGAGAACTCACACTTCCTAATTACAAAATTTACTGTAAAGCAACTGTAATAAAATCAATGTGGTCGTAGCATAAAGATAAACTTATATATTAATGGAATCGAATTGAGAGTTCAGAAACAAACCTATACATATAAGTTCAATTGATTTTCAACAAGGGTGTCAAGACCATACAATGGGAAAAAACAGTATCTTCGATAGTGTTGGAAAAACAGGATAGTCATATACAAAAGAATGAAGCTGGACAATTATCTCATGCTGCATAAAAAAATTAACTCAAAATGAATAAAAACCCTAAATGTAAGAACTGACATCATAAGATTCTCAGAAGAAAACATAGGAGTAAATCTTCATGACCTTGAAATTGGCAATGGTTTCCTAAATATGATACCAAATGAAAATGAAGAAAAAAATAAATTGGACTTTAACAAAATTAATTTTTGCACATCAAATGATAATGTCAAGAGAGTAGAAAGCCAAACCAATAAACAGGAGAATAAAACTCACATATATTATAGCAGTGTAATATCTGGACTATATAAAGAACTCCTAAACTAGACTGCCAAACTACACACAAGCCAATTAAAAAATAGGCTAAGGACTGACTAAATATTTCTCCAAAGAAGATATAGAAATAGTAAATAAGCACATAAAAAAATGCTAGACACCACTAACCATTATGGTAATGCAAATAAAAATCACAATGAGATACCACTTTCGAATGGCTATTATTGAAAAAACAAGAAAACTAGCAGTGTTTTCAACAAGGAGAATAAAATACTCTTACATTGATGATGGGAGTGTAAAATGGTGAGGCTACTGGAAAAGCACTCTGGCAGTCCTCAAAAAGTTAAAAAAAAGAATTAGTAAATGACCCATAAAATACACTTACCGGTATATAGCCAAAGGAATTCAGTGGGGACTCAAATAGATACTTGCACAACATTTACAACAATGTGCAAAGAAAAGTATATAGAAACATAAAATGTGAAAACACTTTTATTCAACATCCTGAAAAAGCCTTAAGGACAGTGGCACCTCCCACTGGTGCTTCTGTGATCTCACCTATAGGGTTGTTCCCTGAGCTCAAGGATCTTTAAAAGCATCTTCTCTGAACCACAGATGTCCCATAATCACTAAAATCTGCAGAGGTAACCCACATTTGTTTGAAACTGCTCAGAGAGGTCACGAATGGATATACCAATCCACACAAAGAAGCATCGAACAACAGAAGCCATAATTTTGATGTAAGTACCTTTGGAAGCTAGCTGTTCCAGTTCTTTCATGAGCCTTTCCTCTGGCCCAGAAAAGAGAGTGGTGCCCCCAGACAGTACAATCTCTGCAAAAACTTTCTTCTGGATGTCAGTGTCACAGTTCATTATGTTGCTGGAGGCCATTATTGAGAGTCCCGGGCTGTGGATTCCCAGCTTGTAGGGGCAAAAAGAACTTCGGGCACTTGATACAGTTGGTCCCCAATGTGGATGACATTCCCATCTGACAGTTTGTATTCTCTCAGGACGTCTCCGGCCTCTCGCATAGCTTTTTATGTGGCTCCAAGGCGATGTTGCACAGCTTCCCGTTGATGTTATTTACCAAAGCCTTGTAGAGTATGCAAGGAAAAGTACACCCACTAGCAAAGAGGAGCCAGGTGAGGTGCTTTATGAGGTCCCTCCCTGCTACAAAGAGCTCAGTGACTGCATGAGGCAGGGAGTAACCCTCATAGATGTGGACAGTGCAAGTGACCCCATCTCCACTATCCACCATCAGGCCTGTAACACAGGCAGCGGCAGAGTGCTGCCACTGCATGGTTAGACAGGTAGAAAGCAGGGACACTGAAGTTCTCAAACATCATTTCTGCAAGCTTTTCTCAAATTTCTCTAGGGTTCTGAGAGGGCTCAATCTTGAGTACAGGCTGTTGGCTGGGTTTCTTTCTGGGCTCCCACTCAAAGAGATGTTTCCAGAGTTTCTCCACGTCATCCCATCCTGGTACCAGCCCACACTCATTGGGGTAGTGCAGATATAAGTCCTCCTACTTGTATAAGGGTTCTTGCCCCCTGAAATACTTCTGGTTGGGTCTTGCTGAAGGCATGTTGCATTTAGGACGTCCCAAGATGGAGTTGTTGACATGGTGGTGTCCAATCTCTCCAGACAGGCTGCGTTGCAGAATCTTGAACCATTGTTAAAAATTACAGCTGGCACATCTAATATATGTGGATTAAACATGTCTATAGCATGTTCTTCTGGACTTCCCCAAAATAAAGAAAGAACACTTAGGTTACTTTATGAGAAAACAGACACCTTTGGAAGTTTTAAGGCCACAGGGTTCCAAAATTCTCAGGTTGTCACCCAGGCAGAGCTAGCTGGCAGCCTCCAATCCACTAAAATACCCCATCCTCAATCCCTGAGTCTTGTCTCCTTTCTGTAGACCCAGGATCTGCTGAAACAATTTCAGGGATGATTGCCCTCTGTGTAACAATCCAGACAAGGCCACAGTTGTCCTCGGTGAGCATCAGAGGGCAGGGGTCTTCAAGCAACTAGTACTTCCTAGTTTGTCATATATGAAACCAAGGAAGGCAAACCATTCCTATAGAGAGCTTTGATACGCCTGTGACTCCAAAGGAGAGGCCTCTAGTTATAGAACAAAGTGAAGCTGCCAGTGTTTGTCCCATAGTCCTTCTCTCTCTGCTCTGCTGAGCTGCTTATTGTGGAATGACAAAAATACATTTCCTTTTGAAGGAGAAAAACTAAGCACTAGATACAGGTGAATTTCTGATTTGAGATACCTGCAACTCAGTTCCAGCAGGCATTTAGAATGTACTTTTTTTCTCTTACATTTTCAAAAACAATTTTATTGAGATAATTTTACATAACAACCAATTTACCCCTTTGCAATTATATAACTCAATGTTTTCTAGTATATTTGCTGACATCCGCACATGACAAAAGTAAATCAAAATATTTTTATCACTAAAAAGAAACCCCATATTCTTTAGCTATCATCACCCTCTCTTCAAACCATCCTCCAGATCCTTAAACGACCACTAACGTATTTGCCATCTTTATGGATTTACCAGTTCTTCATATTTCTTACAGTGCAATAATAAAATATATGGTATTTTGTGACTGGCTTCATTCACTTTACATAATGTTTTCAAGATTCATTCAATGTTCGCATATAATACATTTTGTTTATCCATCTATCAGTTGATAGACATTTGGATTTCTTTCACTATTTGACTATTATAAAATATGTGGCTTGAAACAATCTTGTATATATTTGTGTGTGAATTTATATCTTCATTTCTTCCAGTTACATATCTAAAAGTGGAAAAGCTGAGTCATATATGGTAACTCTAAGTATAATTATTTCTGGAACTTTTAGTCTTTTTCTCAAAGTGTCTGAGACATTTAAGTTCCTAATGGCAGAGTTAGTGAGGTTCTCCACATGTTTGCCAATGCTAATTAATACATTTTTTATTCTAGGCATCACAGTAGGTATGAAGTGGCATCTCAGTATGGTTTAGACTTGCATTTCATTGATGACTAGTGAAAAAGGAAATGCAAATCAAAACCAAAATGATATTACTTCACAATCACTAAGATGGCTGTTACAGAACAACAGAAAATATCGAGTGTTATTGAGGATGTGGAGAAATTGGAGACCTCACTTATTGCTGGTGGTAATATAAAATGGTTCAGTCACTGTGTATCTTATTCATTTTCTGCTGATATAACAAATATCACAGACCGGGTAATTTAAAAAAAAATGTGTATTTGGCTCACAATTCTAGAGGCTAGGCAGTCTAAGAGCATAGCGTCAGCACCTAGTGAGGGTCACCACATAATGGAAGGCATAGGGAGAGAAAAAATGGGGACAGTATTAATCCTTTTGTCAAGAGCCCAGTCTGGTGATAACAAACCCATTTCCATGATAACAGCATTAATCTATTCATGAGGGCTTTACCCTCATAAACAAATCTTCTCTTAAACATCCCCATCTTAATACCATCAAAATGGCAATTAAATTTCAACATGAGTTTTGGAAAGGACATTCAAAACATAGTGCTGTCGAAAAAATATTTTGGCAGGCCCTTAAAAAGTTAAACATAGAATTGATATTTGACCTAATGATTCCACTCCTAGGTATATACCCACAAAATGAAAAGAAGTTACTCAAACTAATAATATTTCGCAAATGTTAATTAGCAGCCCTATTGACAATAGCCAACAGATGGAAACAACACAAATGTCCATTAATGGATGAATGGATGAACAAATTGTGATATATATGTGTGTGTGTGTACATGAATAATAAGCCATAAAAATAGTTTACACAGAACTTCTGAAGGATGGCCAAACCTTGAAAATGCTAACAGAAACCAGACACAAAACGTCACATATTGTATGATTCCATGAAATATTCAGAATAAGAGTCTGTACTCATAGAAATATAAAGCTAATTGGTGTTTGCCAGGTTCTATCAGCAGAGGGGATTAGCATGTGATATGGTTTGGCTCCGTGTCCCAACCCAAATCTTATCTCAAATTGTAATCCTCATGTGTTGAGGAAGGGATCTGATTGGAGGTGGTTAGATCATGGGGGCAGTTACCCCCGTACTGTTCTCATGATATTGAGGAAGGTATCAAGAGATCTGATGGTAAAAAAGTGACAATTTCTACTGTACTCTGTCTTCTGCTGGCTTGTGAAGAGGTGCCTGCTTCCATTTTTCCTTCCACCATAATTTTAAGTTTCCTGAGGCCTCCCCAGCCATGTGGAACTGTGAGTCAATTAAACCTCTTTTGTTTATAAATTACCCAGACACAGGTAGTATCTTTACATCAGTGTGAAAACAGACTAATACAGAAAACAGGTACTGGGATAGTGGGGTACTAATATAAAGATAACCTGAAAATGTGGAAGTGACTTTGGCCTGGGTAATGAACAGCAGTTGGAACAGTTTGGAGTGGTCAGTAAAAGACAAGTTGATTTTGGAAAGTTTGGAACTTCCTAGAGACTTGTTGAAAAGTTTTGACCAAAATGCTGATAAGGAAATAGACAATGAAGTCCAGGTTAAGGTGGTCTCAGATGAAGATGAGAAATATATTGGGAACTGGAGCAAAGGTCTCTCTTTCTGTGCTTTAGCAAAGAGACTGATGGCATTTTGCCCCTGCCCTAGAGATTTTGGAACTTTGAACTTGAGAGAGATGATTTAGGGTATCTGGCAGAAGAAATTTCTGAGCAGCAAAGCATTCAAGAGGTGACCTGGCTTATTCTAAAAGCATTCAGTCATGTGCATTCACAAAGAGATGGTTTGGAATGGGAACTTATGTTTAAAAGGGAAGCAGAGCATAAAGATTTGAAAAATTTGCAGACTGACCATGTGGTAGAAAAGAAAAACCCATTTTCAGGGGAGATATTCAAGCTGGCTGCAGAAATTTGCATAATTAACAAGGAGCCAAATTTTAATCACCAAGACAATGAGGAAAATGTCTCCAGGGCATGTCAGAGATCTTCATGGCAGTCCCTCCCATCACAGTCCCAGAGGCCTAGGAGGGAAAAATGGTTCTGTGTGTCAGGCCCAGGGCCTTGCTGCTCTGTGGTGCCCAAGGACATGGTGCCCTGCATCCTAGCTGCTCCAGCTTCAGTCACGGCTAAAAGGGGCAAAGGTACAACTTGGTTCATTGCTTCATAGGGTGCAAGCCCAAGCCTTGGCAGCTTCAACATAGTGTTGGTGGGCCTGAAAGTGCACAGAAGACAAAGCTGAGCTTTGGGAACCTTCACCTAGATTTCAGAGGATGTATGAAAACTCCTGGATGTCCAGGCAGAAGTCTGCTGCAGGGATGGAGCCCTCATGGAGAACTTCTGCTAGGGCAGTATGTGGGGGTAATGTGGGGTTGGAGCCCCCAAACAGATTCCCCACTGTGACACTGCCTCACGGAGCTGTGAGAAGAGGGCCACCATCCTCCAGACCCCAGAAAGGTACATCCACTGACAGCTTGCACAACGAGCATGGAAAAGACATAGGCACTTAATGCCAGCCCATGAAAGCAGTTAAAGACGCTGTTCCTGCAGAGCAACAGGGGTGGAGCTGCCCAACGCAATGGGACTCCACACCTTGCATCAGCATGACCTGGATGTTAGACATGAAGTCAAAGGAGATTTCGGAGCTTTAAAGTTTAATGAGAGCCCTGCTGGGTTTTGAACGTGCATGGGGACTGTGACCCCTTAGTTTTGGTCAATTTCTCACATTTCGAATGGGAACATTTACTTAATGCCTGTACCCCTATTCTTTCTTGGAAGTAACTAACATGGTTGTTTATTTGTTTGTTTGTTTTGTTTGTTTTTACAGGCTCATAAGCAAAAAGAACTTATTGTCTCAAATGAAACTTTGGACTTGGACATTTGGGTTAATCCTGGAAAGAGTTAAGACTTTGGGGGACTATTAGGAAGGCATGATTGGTTTTAAAATGTGAAAAGGACATGAGATTGTGGGGGACCAGGGGCAGAATGATATGGTTTGGCTCTGTGTCTCCACCCAAATCTCATCTCAATTTATAATCCCCATATGTTGAGGGAGGGACCTGGTGGAAAGTTATTGGATTGGGGGGTGGTTCCCCCATGCTGTTTTCATGAGATCTGATGGTAAAAAAAAAGTTACAGTTTTCCCTGCACTCTCTCTCTCTTGCTGCCTTGTGAAGAAGGTGCCAGCTTCCACTTTGCCTTCTGTTATAATAGTAAGTTTCCTGAGGCCTCCCGAGCCATGCAGAACTGTGAGTCAATTAGACCTCTTCTTTTTATAAATTACCCAGTCTCAGGTAGTATCTTTATACCCCTGTGAAAACGGGCTAATACAGCAAGTGAGGGTTTAATGTTAGTGCAATTTTCTTTAAGGGAGAAAAATATTTTGTAACTAGATATAAGAGGAGGTTGCACAACATTTTGCACCTTCATTAAAAGTTAGCATGAAGCTGTTTAGTAAAATGTACCATATATTAAGATATAAAATAAGTTTAAAGTAATTACCAAAATCTGAAATCATATAGAGAATGTTCTCTGACATTTAATTTGGAATTCAGTATCAAAATATATATTCAATATCAAAATATATGGAAAAAATAGGGGTTAAAAAACAAAAGAACAATTAGAAAATATTTTCATATATATAGTGAAAACATAACATATACAACTTTTTGAGATGCAGTGACAACAGAGCTTAAAAGGAAATATATAAATGCTAAATTCTTATTTTATAAAACATAAAAATTATAAAGTAAATATAAACTTCTATTTAAAGATGTTTGAGAAAGAAGAAATTTAATGTTCGTAGTTGGAAAGAAATGGTGAAGGAATGAACTAAAACAAATAAAACAGGAAATAGACAAATAATTGAGACAAATATAAAGACAAACAGTTGTTTTCTGAAAATGTTAATAAAATTATAAACATCTAGCAAAACTGATAATGACATGAGAGAGAAGATACAAACTACCAATGTCAAGAATGAAAAAGGTTACTTCATTGCAATTCCTATGAACATTAAATGTAATAATAAAGGAATATAAAAAATGATGAAGTAGCACTATATACCTGTAAGAATGGCAAAGATCAAAAGCACCAAGAACACAAAATTCTAGTGAGAAAATAGAGCAACAGAAATATTCATTCACTACAGATGGGAATGCAGATGGTACAGCCACTTTGGAAGACACTGGCAATTTCTTACAAAACTAAATGTATTCTTACCATAGGATCCAGCAGTCCCTCTGCTTGTTATTTTTCCATATGATTTGAAACTTATGCCCATCCAAAAACTTTCATACAAATTTATAATTGCCAAAACTTGGAAACAACCAAGTTGTCCTTTAGTAGTTGAATGGAAAATAAATAAACGGTGGTACATCAGACAATGAGATGTTATTCAGAGGAAAAAAATGGGCTGTCAAGCTATGAAAAGACATAAAACAAACAAGTACATAACAATAAGTGAAAGAAGCCAATCTAAAAAATGTACATACGGTATGATTCCAACTATATGGCATTCTAGAAAAGGCAAAACTATGGAGATATTAACAAGTCATCTGTTGCCAAGGGTTTGGGGGGAAGAAGGGATTATTAGGTGGAGCTATTTTTTTTAAGACAGTACAAGTATTCTGTATGATATTGTAATGGTGGTTACATATCATTATAAATTCGTCAAAATGCATAGAATATACAAGACCAAGATTGAACTCTAATGTGTACTAGAAACTTTGGTTGATAATGATATGGTATTGCTGGTTCATTGAGTGTAAGAAACGTATCACAACTGTATGGAACTTCAAAGGGAAAGGTAATGTATTGTTGGGAAAGGAGTACATGGGAATTCTCTGCACTTTCTTCACAATTTTGCTTGAAAGCTAGACTATTTTTAAAACATATATTGTTAATTTATGCACACACACACACATACACACACACAAAACAACTACAGTGTCCAACATCAGAAGTGACTTGAATGGAGGTCTAGCCATCCAAAGGAGCACTGGACAGATAGGAAAAATCATATGGTAGGTCAATAGTACCTGAAGTTTGTTGCTTGATGTGTTAAACAAAAACAATTTGTTATAAAATTAATTGTATATAATAAGGTCATATTTTTGTTTTAAAAAATAAAATACATTTATAAAAAGTAATAAAGGAATAGTGTCTTTTTTAGTTCAATTTTGATTTTAATTAACAATAATTGTATATATTTATAAGGTACAAGGTGATGCTATATACATATGTGTGTACTTTGTGCAATAATTAAATTGGGCTAATTAACATAACTATCACCTCATATAGCTATCATTTCTCTGTTGTGAGAACATTTAAAATGTACTATTTTAGCAACTTTGAAACATACAATACATTATTATTCACTACAGTCCCCATGCTGTGCAATAGATCACTAGAGCTTATTCTTCCTGCGTAAATGAAATTTTGGAAAATGGTATACAAGGTTTTTACCAATTAATCTAACAACTAGGTTGAAGTAAAAAAAATTCTTACAAAACAAAATATAGTACAATTATCTCAAAAATAGATAACCTAAATACTTTATATTTATTAGAATAAATTAAGTTTATATTCACATCCCTTTCCCACAAAGACAACTCCAGATCTAGGTAGTTTCACTCTGAATTTTATTAAGCAATGTAAAAAAAGAAATAATATTTATTTTACACATACCCTGTGAATATATATAGACAGCAAACCTTCTCAATATACTCTAGGAAGGAAACAACTCTGACACCATAAGCTGAGAAAGAAATTATGAAAAATGAAAATTACGACCTAATGTCTATCATAACATAGACGCATAAAGCCCTCAATATGATAACAGACGTTTATAATGGACAGGTTGGATAGAGTGGTATGTAACCACAGCTTTTTACTTCTTTTTGGCATGATAAAGCTACAGGAATAATATGTATCATTATCCCACTGCAAACAACTGGAAAAATAACAATGTATTTTAAATGAACATTTTCAGACTTTAATTAATTGGTAGTGATGCCAGGAATCCCTGTGAAAATAGAAACAAATAAAGGTATTCCTATGACTGTCCAGTTTCCTACCTGTAGTGAATTTCCTGGCCACAGAGAAGAGACTGAAAATTCAGTTAGACCCCAATAGTCTTGATGACTTGAGCAGAGAGAATTTGGAGTTGAGAGGGCACAGGATGTCTATAATGCATGGAGCAAAACACTGGATTGATCAGAGCTGCATGATGAGAAAGCTCAGAAGACCTGTACAAGGGTCTGGATGAGTACTGATCTAGACATGTATGTATGATGAATGTAGAAGATTGAAAAAAAATCATTGGCAATTTCTGGGAAAATAACACTCATATACATCTTAGTAAATTAAAAATACATATAGTGCAATGTCATCCACATATTGTAGGTCCTTGACATTTGGTGAATAAATAGATAAGCCAAAGAATAATTACAATAAAAAGGTGGAAACGTAACTAGCCCATTCATTGTAGACTTAGGATGCTATCTTATATAGTTTTAATAACTGTACCAAGAATGTGTTTTATATTTCTTCATACCATAAGCCTCTTATTAAATATGCACTGATGGTGATTTTTAAGAAGTTGAAGGGAACATCTAAAGATTCATTTGATCTCTGGAAGAACATTCCATGCTCATGGGTAGGAAGAATCAATATCGTGAAAATGGCCATATTGCCCAAGGTAATTTATAGATTCAATGCCATCCCCATCAAGCTACCAATGACTTTCTTCACAGAATTGGAAAAAACTACTTTAAAGTTCATATGGAACCAAAAAAGAGCCCGCATCGCCAAGTCAATCCTAAGCCAAAAGAACAAAGCTGGAGGCATCACACTACCTGACTTCAAACTATACTACAAGGCTACAGTAACCAAAACAGCATGGTACTGGTACCAAAACAGAGATATAGATCAATGGAACAGAACGGAGCCCTCAGAAATAACGCCGCTTATCTACAACTATCTGATCTTTGACAAACCTGACAAAAACAAGCAATGGGGAAAGGATTCCTTATTTAATAAATGGTGCTGGGAAAACTGGCTAGCCATATGTAGAAAGCTGAAACTGGATCCCTTCCTTACACCTTATACAAAAATTAATTCAAGATGGATTAAAGACTTAAACATTAGACCTAAAACCATGAAAACCCTAGAAGAAAACCTAGGCGTTGCCATTCAGGACATAGGCATGGGCAAGGACTTCATGTCCAAAACACCAAAAGCAATGGCAACAAAAGCCAAAATTGACAAATGGGATCTAATTAAACTAAAGAGCTTCTGCACAGCAAAAGAAACTACCATCAGACTGAACAGGCAACCTACAAAATGGGAGAAAATTTTCGCAACCTACTCATCTGACAAAGGGCTAATATCCAGAATCTACAATGAACTCAAACAAATTTACAAGAAAAAAACAAACAACCCCATCAAAAAGTGGGCAAAGGACATGAACAGACACTTCTCCAAAGAAGACATTTATGCAGCCAAAAGACACATGAAAAAATGCTCATCATCACTGGCCATCAGAGAAATGCAAATCAAAACCACAATGAGATACCATCTCACACCAGTTAGAATGGCAATCATTAAAAAGTCAGGAAACAACAGGTGCTGGAGAGGATGTGGAGAAATAGGAACACTTTTACACTGTTGGTGGGACTGTAAACTAGTTCAACCCTTGTGGAAGTCAGTGTGGCGATGCCTCAGGGATCTAGAACTAGAAATACCATTTGACCCAGCCATCCCATTACTGGGTATATACCCAAAGGATTATAAATCATGCTGCTATAAAGACACATGCACACGTATGTTTATTGCGGCATTATTCACAATAGCAAAGACTTGGAACCAACCCAAATGTCCAACAATGATTGACTGGATTAAGAAAATGTGGTACATATACACCATGGAATACTATGCAGCCATAAAAAATGATGAGTTCATATCCCTTTGTAGGGACATGGATGAAATTGGAAATCATCATTCTCAGTAAACTATCGCAAGAACAAAAAACCAAACACCCCATATTCTCACTCATAGGTGGGAATTGAACAATGAGAACACATGGACACAGGAAGGGGGACATCACACTCTGGGGACTGTTGTGGGGTGGGGGGAGGGGGGAGGGATAGCATTAGGAGATATAACTAATGCTAAATGACGAGTTAATGGGTGTAGCACACCAGCATGGCACATGTATACATATGTAACTAACCTGCACATTGTGCACATGTACCCTAAAACTTAAAGTAGAATAATAATATAATAAAATAAAATAAAATGAAAAAATAAAGATTCATTTGATCTCATAGAACGGTAAAAATGTAGTACAGCTAAAGATTTGGTGGTTTCTATTCACAGAGCTTTGCTGCAGAAATAACAACAAAAGATAAACCAACAGTGTATAAAATAATTACTCTTAAAGGAATGAGTCCCCTGGGCAGCCAAGATCTGTACTGAAAAGCCTTGAAAATGTCAATTGTATTTCTACCTCAGCTTCCTCAACAGTCTGGGAACAGACAAACGTGATCACATTGAAGATGAGCTTAGCTGTCCTGAGAAAATGTTATATGAAGGCAAGTTATTTTGGCAAGTAGTTCTTTATATTTTGAATAGAAACTCTCAAAAATCATTATGAAAGCTAAATAGATAACCAAATGTTATAAATATCTTCATTCAAATGCATCCAGTGTAACTGTCATTTTCCCTTGATCTAGAAACTTTTCATGTAGTAAAGAAGGTAGAATAAGCAGTAAAACAAGTTCTAGCCACACTTAACTTTTTCAGTCTTTATATATATTTCTGGGACAGTGATTTACTAAGAATCTAGTATTGTTTTTTCTTTCCCACAATTATCAATACCTCCTAAAATGGTGAGATAAATTAAATTAGACTTTGGTTGAGCATCATCCTTTCCTTTGACCTTATAGGTGCAAAGTAACTGCACTTCATGTGAAAATTACTATTTCCCTAGGAATTATATTTGTATTTAACTTTCTTCATGCAGTTTTTCATAAAAGCCGTTTAAATAGAGACTTAGTAAAGTGAATGCATAGGATGAGATAACATTTGCAGTTTGTCCACACTTCTATGTTACCCCCTTTTTTTGAATTCAAACATTAATAGTGAACTAATCTAATGTAATTATGTACCCCCTAACTGAATACTACATGTAAAACACAATTCACCAAAAATATGTACTGTGTGGCAACAAAATTTCATGTATTAATGTAGTGTCTTACCCTCCTAATGTGTATGTCCTTAGAAATACAAAAAGGACAAAAGCGTCAACATCAGATAAAGTATAATATGCAAATAAGAGAAAGAAAAATAATTTTAATTGAAGATATGAATATCGCTTATTTATTATTCAAATAAGATACCTATTTTCTTAAAGAATATTGACTATTTGTGTACTATGAAAGTGTAATCACAAGGGATTTACAGTTCAACTAATGTGATTATTTACCTAGAATTTAATATTGTTTTTCTTTGATCTTAAAGACTCAATATTTAATTCTGATTATAAAATGCAAAATCAAGCCATTCACAGCATTTAGCATCCAACACGTGATGAGAAGACATTGAATTGCATTCGTAAAAGAAATCTCTTTTTGAGCTAACCAGTATTTTATTTTCAGTTCTTGATTCTTATGTGTTGTATAAATGATATCTCAGACTACATGGCAAATCCTGTCTTAAAAGCAGTAGATTTAGCAACAACCACACAATAGGATATAAAATAATAAATTAGCATAAAATGATACTGAAATAAAGCTTAAATATTCTACAAGGACATAGCAAGTCTACCTTTCCTACTTTCTAAGATCCAAATCTTCAGAACCATTTAATAAAATGTTAGTAAAATGTACCTTTACATCTGCAAAAGATGTTTCATAACCAACAGCTGTCATAGGCTTTGGACCAAGGAATGATGCTGATAAGAATGATAAAATAGCCTCCACTACTATTATTTTTATGCTTCAATCTGTTTGGTAAACTTGTCTTTAAGTCTTTTTTTATATTTTCTTATTTCCTCTTATGAATTATTTTTCATGTTACTACAGATCAAACTTTAAAAATTGCAAGAAAAGATTCTTACTGTTGAATATAACTGCAGTTTCTTTCTGTATAATGATCCTGTATCCACAAATTTTGCTAAACTCTCATAGTACCTATAATCATTTGCCTGTAGCTTATTTTATTTCTAAGCATATCATTGTCATCTGTGGCTAATTGAAATTCTATGCTTAGTTTCTGTTTGTTATAGCTTTCTATTTATTAGCTTACAGCATAATGATAAACAGGGGTGGTAATAAAAGATGCCTTTGTTTCTTTCCTGAAATTAAAATGAATGCCTTCAGTTTCATTCCATTTAAGTATGATGGTTTCTATACAGAATTTTTTAATGTTACCCATTATTAGGATTAAAAAATCGTCTTCCACTTTTTTATTTTGCTAAAAGTTTTTTATGATGAATGAATGTTGAATTTTATCAAATACTATTCTGATAGTGTTTATTACCATCAGATTTAATGTGATATGTTTTTTCTATTATTTATTAACTTATTAAAAAACATTGATTGAAGTGCAAATTTTAAAACAATCTACATTTCTGAAATAAACCTGATGAGGACATAATGCGTTATAGGGTTCAAATATTTTTGTTTTGAGTTTTAAAATTTTTTTAATGATTTTCTCACATATATTCATAAAAGAGAGATGCTTGTAATTTTTTTTTGAACTCCACTTATCAGGATTTGATATAAGCTTTACACATTCAGACTTTATAATGTAAGTTGTGGAGTGTTTTTTCGTTATACATTCTGGAATAGATTTATAAAACGGACTTAATTATTTCTTTTTTGTTATACCTTTCTGTTAAAACTGGCTGAGCCTAGGGACTTTTGGAGAAAAAGAATTCCATTTTATTTAACCGATTTGAGTATAATTGACACACAATAAGTGAACATAGTTAAATATAAAGTTTGAAAAGTTTTACCTATGTATATACCCACAAGACCATATACAAACATGATGAACATATCTATCAATCCAAAAAGTTTATTCATGACCCATTATAATCCTTCCCTCCTGCACTTCTCCCCTTACTCAGGCAACCTCTGATATGCTTTCTGTCAATACATATTATCTTGTATTTTGTGAAGTTTTATATACATGTAATTACACAATATGTACTAATTTTTATGAAATTTGCTCACAATTATATTGAGGTTTAATTATGTTGTTACATTATCAAAAGTTAAATGTATTTTTATTACTGAGTAGTGTTCTATTATGGTCGTACCACTGTTTGTTTATGTATTCACCTGCTGATGGACATTTACATTGTTTTCAAGTTTGGCTATTAAAAATAAGCTTTCTAGGCCAGGCAAAATGAAATAATTGTGTCTAAACAGTGGTTTTTAGCTCAGTAGAAACGTAACACCAGATGTAAATCAAGCAGAAGAAAAGACAGAGATAGAGATCTTAGGACTTCTATAGCTGCAGGTTGACATTTGGGCTCTGAAATTTCCTTGATGTAATTTGCTCATCAGTTTAAAATGTGCATAAAATACTATAATATGTAAACCTGCTGCAGTACTAGGAAAGCTGACATGCCCTCGAAATTTTAATCTTACACAAACACTTGCTAGTAGAGGTTCCATAAAAACAATGGGGTGCCCAAAAGGGGGTCATTCTACTTGTCTTTCCTAATTCTTAGATAATTTTTCCCATCTTTTTCTCTTAAAATGAGGAACTGTGCTGTGGCCTAGGGTTTAGTGTACTGGATCAAAATGTGCTAATTGTGGGCAGGACTCCACAGTGTGACACCACAGAATTGTTTCTGCTCCTTAATATGGCTCAGTTTCTCTCTCTGGAGGTCTATCACCCATGAGAGGGCTTCAAATGCAGAGTGACAAGCTACTAGCATTTTCTGCAGAAGCCCTTTTAAACTAATATTTTTGGGGGTTCCTGTAGGGCCATTGCACATTGTGGATATTCAACAAACCAGACACTCCCACTCAGCAATCAGTCACCCAGGGGAAACTTTTGACTGGGAGGGGTAAAATGCCCTTTCTCTTCAGAACTGAGGAAACTCAGTCTCTCATTTATCTATGAACATGACAGTTCAGTTTCTCATGCAAATATGCAGACAAGCCAATTGAGCTTAATTTTTGGAGAAAAAGCAATGGGGAAGACTCTGTAGAATGAATCTCTAGGCTGGAATTGGGATCCCAAACAACAACTTTCTAGAGTAAAAATAAAACAACTAAGACCACTTTCTGTAAACTGTCCTCAGCCACACCCAACTTTGTTGTTCTCATCCACCATTACACATGTCAAACTCAAATCCGCTCACAGTACCAGGTAATCTCTGGTACCCCCAAAAGCCAAAGAGTCAGGTAATGCAATACACGAAAGCAGAGCTTTAGGCCTAAGAAGAATCTGCCCAGGAATCTTTTTTTTTAAATATATTTTTAAATTATACTTTAAGTTCTGGGGTACATGTGTACAACGTGCAGGTGACCTCAACAAAAAACACAACACCTTCAAAAGGGAGAGTAGCACTTTTGTTCTGAGTTCTTTAAAGAGTATGAGTCATTAGAAGCCTTCTCTAGATTTTCTTGATGCCAAAGATGACAAAGGAGGAAGGATGAATAGGGTGGAAGAAAAGTAAAAGGAAGAAAATTGTTTTTCTAAGGAATTAAGTGAACATAGAAACTAAACACATGATTCTTTTTTTTTTTTTGCAGCTCAAGGAATTGTAGCCAGTCCATAGGCCTCGTTCCTCATAATTTGAAATTCTCATCCAGATTTGACCAAGTCAGTTAAAGTTGGTCAAATCTGATAGGAGAAAGACCAAAATAACAACAACAATAACAAATATAATTGCTGAGAGCTCTAACGGTAAGAAGAAATTAAGACCAGCTGGTTGTCACTGCTAACTTTTAGTCATTATGGAGAGTTTCCAAGATCAGAAAAAAACAAAAAGCCCAATTTAGTTAGCTACTTACCTAGGAATCGGACCCCAGGCCAAGACTATTTTCTATCATCTTAGAATCAGGAAAACAAAAACAAACAACAAAATCTTGAACTAGCCATCACTGCTGGAAATTAGCTGAAATTCCAGAAAGCAGTTGCCTGTCCTCTACCATTATGGAAGCAGAAAAATTTACCTTACTTGTTGGAAGCAAGTAAAATAAACAGCAATAACATAAACAGCAAAATAAACTTTAAACCTCACACAAATTTTGGGAAATCGGTGATTTTCTTGAAGGAGGGCAGCTCACAGACCTCAGCAAATTGTCCTATTGGTTTGAGTAATAAAAATATCTTGAGCTGGGGTACCAAGCAGATATCCCAGCTAGAAAAACCAGGCATGAGATAGCAATAGAGAGCATCCAAATTAGAAAAGAGGAAGTGATGCTGTTTGTCAATGATATGATTGTATACATAGAACACTCTAAAGACTCCTCTAAAAGACTCTTAGATTTGATAAATGAATTCGGTTAAGTTTCAGGTCACAAAATTTATGCACACAAATCAGTAGCACTGCTAAACACCAGCAATGACCAAGCTGAGAATCAAAGAAAAAACTCAATCCCTTTTGCAATAGCTACAAAAAAAACAAATAAAACATCTAGAAATATATTAACCAAGGGAGAGAAAGATCTCTAAAAGGAAAACTACAAAACACTGCTGAAAGAAATCATAGGTGATGCAAACAAAAGGAAATACATCCCATGCTCGTGGATTGGAAGAATCAATATTATTTAAATGACCACACTGCCCCAAACAATCTATAGAGCCAATGCAATGTCTATCAAAATACCAATATTATTTTTCACAGAACTTGAAGAAACACTCCTAAAATTCATGTGGAAAAAAAAAAAGAGGTCAAATAGTCAAAGCAATCCTAAGGAAAAAAAAATCTGGAGGCATCACATTACTCAAATTCAAATTATACTACAAGGCTATAGGAATCAAAACAGCATGGTACTGGTATAAAAGTATATACATAGACCAATATAACAGAATATAGAATTCAGAAATAAAACCAAACACTTACAATCAACTTATCTTTGGCAAAGCATACAAAAACATAAATTGAGGAAATGACATACTATTCAATAAATGGTGCTGGGTAAACTGGATAGCCGTATGCAAAAAAAATAAAACTGGATCCCTATCTCTCACCATATACAAAAATCAACTCAAGATGGATTAAAGACTTAAATCTAAGACCTGAAACCATAACAATTCAGAAGAAAACTTAGGTAAAACTCTTTGGGCCATTATCCTAGGCAATAGATTTATGACTAAAGACCTCAAAAGCAAATGCAACAAAAATGAAAATAAGTAAATAGGACCTAATTAAACTAAAAATCTTATGCACTGCAAAATAAATATTCATCAGAGTAAACAGACAAGCCACTAAATGGTAGACAATATTTGCACACTATGCATCTAACAAAGGACTAACATCCAGACTCTATGAGGAACTTAAAAAATCAGGAAGGAAAAAACAAATAATTCCATCAAAAAGTGGAAAAATACCAATAGACATTTCTCAAAACAAGATATAAAAGTCATCAAATATTTGAAAAAAAACCTCAACATCACTAATTATCAGATAAATGTAAATTAAAACCTCAATGAGAGACTGTCTTACCCCAGCCAGAATGGCCATTAATAAAAAAGCAAAACAAAAACAATAATAGGTGTTTGTGTGGATGTGGTGAAAAGGGAATGCATATACACTGCTGGTGGGAGTGAAAATTAGTACAACCTCTATGGAAAACACTACGGAGATTTCTCAAAAGAACTAAAAATAGACCTATGATTCAATCCAGCAATCCCACTACTGAGTATCCAACCAAATGAAAAGAAGTCGTGATATCAAAAGGACATCTACACATATATAGTAACCACAACACAATTCACAAGTGCAAAGATAAGTAACCAACATAAGTGCTAAGAAATCAACAAATGGAAAAAGAAAATATGGTATATATACAAAATGGAATACTACTCAGTCATAAATAAGAACAATATAATGTCTTTTGCAGCAACTCAGATGGAACTGGAGGCCATTATTCTAGGGGAACCGCTTGGGAATAAAGAACAAAATACTGCATGTTCTCACTTATAAGTGGGAGCTAAGCCATAGGTATGCAAAGGCATATATGGTGGTATAATGGACATTGGGGACTCAGATGCAGGGAGAGTGGAAATGGGTTAAGGGATAAAAAGCTACAAATTGGGTATAATGTACATTACTCAGGTAATGAGTGCACCAAAAATTTCAGACTTCACCACTATGCAATGTATCCATGTAGCCAAAAACTTGTAGTCTCAAAGCTTGGAAATTTTAAAATATATAAATTAAGAGTTCCCCAGCTGACAATTTTTTTATGGCAGGAAACAGGTAATCAAAGGACTGATAATCTTATTTTAAAATAGTAAAAAAAAGAAACTAGTTAAAAAAAAAACTTAAAAACTGGCAAATAAAAAAATATATAACACTACTATATCTCCTGTCTGACTGTGTACTTACGTGTGTTTTGTGTTTAATGATTATATAAATGAGCTCTAAATAATTGGCTTAAAGAAAAATAAGTGCTTAAATAAAATATCGTGTCAAAAATAAAAACTTTATTGCCTTTTAATTCACATGACTTTAGTAATCTTTGGTAAATAAGGACAGTTTTAACGATTATTGATAAACTAAAACAAAAATGTCTTCAAACTTTAGGCATTTGGTCTAAAGTAGTCAGGTCAGATACTGTCTTTACTAGACATTGGAATCACAAACTGTTTCTATGACTTTTGATAATTGTTTGACTTGCCTGCCTCAAAGCCATTAGATTTTAGGTAAGGCCTGGAAACATTTGTAGATAGGCATATACTTTAAATATGCTAGAAAGAGTCAGACATTATGTGTGGTTCTCTCCTGTAGCCGAGACTGTGCACCTGATATATAATAAAAATTGCTTACACTAAAAATATAAATTATGTGTTTTTGATTAAAAGGCACAGGAATGTGTTATTTTTAAAGAAAAAGTTTTGTTTGAGAGAATTTAAGGATTGTTTTACTTTAAACGAAAGAAGAAAACTGAAGGTTTAAGCGAATTGTGGAAGGTTTATGAAAGATTAAGCTTATAGAACTTCTCTGTGTGAGCAATTTGGCTAAAATTTAAAGAGGTGTTATTTACTGTCTGCATAAATTAAACATTAAAATAAATGTATGCTGATACAGGGCCAGAATCTGGGATCATGTGTCAGAATAACAGGGTTTTATTAGGCATTTATCTGCTCTGCAAAAAAAATTGTAAAGAGTTATAAAATGTTTATTAAAATCTTACCTTATGGTCAAATTAAAATTAGATAGTTTCATATATAAGGTTTTATTTAAAATTAGGCTTAACTTTAATAATGCACTAGAGCAAAGATAAACTTTGGTTTTCTCTTTTTGAAAAAGATTTACCTGTAATATTGAGAGATGATAAATAATATTTGTTTAAACTACAGGAAAAAGAAGGGAGAGAAAAGAGACAGATTCAATTGTCCTCATACTGTCTTTATTGGGTCTTGTTTGAAAAGCTGAATCTCTCCTGTATTATTGAGTAAAGATTTTTGCATTTTTGAATTTTTTTAGTTATTTTTGTCTAAATAAATGACTTATAGTGATTGGGATTCTATTTTGCAATGTAAAGTGTTTTAAATATTTGATAAGCTTTCTAAAGACAAATTTTAAATTAAGCCTTTTATGACCTGATGAACCTTCTTAGATATTAGGTCCCCCTGACATCCAAAAGACATATTTGGCATATTAAAACCATACAGAGGTGGAAGGAGGCAAAGATGGCTGACTACACCCAGCCAGGAGGAACGTCTCCCACTGAGGGATCAAGACATTGGAAAGACCAGCATTCTTCTAGCAGACCTTCAGACGTAAAGCATTGAGAGTGGATGGGGAGAAGACGCAGATGCTGGGCTGAAAGGCAAATAATCTGAGAACACTGCACAGGGCTACCATGCACCAGTACTTGTTCCTGGCCCCTGCCAACTCCTAGGGAAGGGCTGAGTTGAACAGGCAAAGAGCAACCCACTTACGCCACTGGCCTCTGTAATCCCAGAAGAAGGAGACCCCCTCAATCACCAGACACTTGAGCTGGCAGGGAGAGCTGCTTAGAGAAGTGGTAGGGGCAGAACTTCAGCCAATGCAGAGCTCAGATGGTTTGATGTGGGAGCGTTGGTCATGGAGCATGGCCAGGGACACCCATTCTGCTAGGCTCCACTTGCTCTCTTAGGAGACTTTATCCCTAGGGGAACTGTCAGACCTGAGCTCTGCAGGGTGGTCTTTCCCATGAGACAGGGCCAATTTGACCTGAGTAGGCCTTGGTCTGCTGGTCTTCCCTGGAGGCCCAGTCAGGCTGCACCTGCTTTTAGTGCAACCCCCAGGTACCTCCTTGGAGTCCACATCACAGCACTTCTGCTGGCAGACTGCACCTGACTGGCAGATTGCTCTAGCTGAGTGGTCTCCACAGACACACAGCAGCCTGACTACACCCTCCCTCTACTGAGGTCTCCCCCATGCCACTTTGCCTGCACACATTAGCCTATAGCAATCTCCCACATCACTTTGCCTGCATGTGTGTGCAAGTATGGACCTTGATTTCTCTTCCCCACTAGGGTATGTGTGCACATGCGCTCTGCTGTGTCATTGCTGCCAGCATGAGTGCAACCTGCTCCCCTCCCCATTGCACTACCATTGTCCTTCACACATTGGCGGACAGAAACCCACTAGCACCACCCCTGCCGGTACCCTCCCCCCAATCCAGCCAGTGTCCTGTCCCACACCTACACTGCTGCTGGAACAAAACTAGGTACAAAGAAAAGAAAGACCTCCCCTGATCTGAGAGGTAACTGCTGGCCACATGAATGCTTAGAGGACGAACATAGTCCTGTGCCCATGAATGCCCCACCCCAGTGCTAAGACTACAACACAAATGCATGCACAGGTACCAGTGGGGGTGGGGATACTCCACTGCCCTAAGCCAGGCTGTCACTGCTGCTGCTGTGATTGCCCTCATGGAGGCCAGCACCTTGGCACCCACTTGCATTCTGCTGCAGCTAATGAGTGTGCACCACATCATACTGCTGCTGCCCCTGCAGCTGACACATGCAAATGAGGAGAGGTCCCCTGGCACCACCCATTACAGTATTGTGACCAGTGGTCAGGGGGCACCTTAGCCCTTTCAGTGCAGCAGATTTCTAACCTCAAGGAACCAGAGAACAACCAGGGACTGATATCAGTCCTACAGAGTTAGAGCATGTACTGGAGGTGTCCAGAGCTGAGCCTTGGCCCCCTATAATCTTCCAGAAATGAAGCTAGTCAACCGAACTCACCCTATACCACAATCAAACCCCCAAGGTCATCAAAAGGAATAAAAGAAAAAAAATCTAAAGGTCAGCAACTTCAAAGACTGAAAAAACACCAGCCCACAAAGATGAGAAAGAACCCAGCATAAAAACTCTGACAACTCAAAAAGCCAGATGTCTTCCTTCCTTCAAATAATCACATCAGGTCTACATCAAGGATTCTTAATCAGGTTGAGATGGCTGAAATGACAGAAATATAATTCAGAATATAAATAGAAATGAAAATAATCAACATTCAGGAGAATGTTAAAACTCAATCTAAGGAAGCTAAGAATCACAATAAAATGATACAGGAGCTGACAAACAAAATAGTCAGTACAGAAAAGAATGTAACCAACATGATAGAGCTCAAAAACATGCTACAAGAATTTTATAGTGCAACTGAAAATATTAAGAGCAGAACAGACCAAGCTGAGGACAGAATCTCAGAGCTTTAAGACTGGTTTTCTGAAATAAGACAGACAAGAATAAAGAAAAAGAAATGAAAAGGAAGTGAACCCCCAGCAAACTGCAGCATCCTTACAGAAGAGGGACCTGACCATTGAAAGAAAAACAAACAAACAGAAAGCAACAACAATAGCATCAGTTTTAAAAAGTCCCCAACAAAACTTCATCCAAGAGTCAGCAACCTCAAAAATCAAAACTAGACAAACTCAAGAAGATGAGAAATAATCAATGAAAAAATGCTGAAAACGCAAAAGACCAGAGTGCCTCTTATCCGCCAAATGATCACAATACCTCTCCAGCAAGGGCACGTAACTGGATGGAAGATGAGATGGATAAATTGACAGAAGTAGGCTTCAGAAGGTGGGTAATAACAAACTCTGCTGAGCTAAAGGAGTATGTTCTAACCCAATTCAAAGAAGCTAAGAACCTTGATGAAAGGTTACAGGAGCTGCTAACTAGAATAACCAGTCTAGAGAGGAATATAATGACCTGATGGAGTTGAAAAACACAGCATGAGAACTTTGTGAAGCATACACAAGTATCAATAGCTGAATCAATGAAGTGAAAGAAAGAATAGCAGAGTTTGAAGACCATCTTCCTGAAATAAGGCAGTCAGACAAGATTAGAGAACAAAGGAAAAAAGGAACGAACAAAACCTCTGAGAAATATGGAGCTATGTAAAAAGTCTGAACCTATGATTGATTGGAGTACCTGAAAGAGATGGGGAGAATGGAACCAAGTTGCAAAACACACTTCAGGATATTATCCAGGAGAACTTCCCCAGCTGGGAGAGACAGGCCAACATTCAAATTCAGGAAATCCAGATAACCCCACTAAAATACTCCACAAGAAGATCAAACCCAAGACACATAATCATCAGATTCTCCAAGGCTGAAATGAAGGAAAAAATGTTAAGGGCAACCAGAGAGAAAGGCCAGGTCTTTCTGGGAAAGGGAAGGCCATCAGACTAACAGCAGATATCTCAGCAGAAACCCTACAAGCCAGAAAAGAGTGAGGGTCAATGTTTTGCATTATTAAGAAAAAGAATTTTTAACCCAGAATTTCATATCCAGCCAAACTAAGCTTCATAAGCAAAGGAGAAATAAAATCCTTTTCAGACAAGCAAGTGCTGAGGGATTTCATCACCACCAGGCCTGCTTTGCAAGAGCTTCTGAAGGAAGCACTAAATATGAAAAGGAAAAACTGATATCAGCCATAGCAAAAACACACCAAAATATAAAGACCAATGACACTATGAAGAAACTGCATCAACTAAAATGCAAAATAACCAACTAGGATCATGATGATAGGATCAAATTCATACATAATAATATTAACCTTAAATGTAAAAGAGCTAAATGATCCAATTAAAAGACATAGACTGGAAAATTAGATAAAGAATCAAGACTCATTAGTGTGTTGTATTCAGGAGACCCATCTTACGTGCAAAGACACACATAGGCTCAAAATAAAAGGATGAAAAAAATTTACCAAGCAAATGGAAAGAAAAAAAAAGCAGGGGTTGCAATCCCAGTCTGTGACAAAACAGACTTTAAACCAACACAAATCGAAAAAGACAAAGAAGGGAATTACATAATGGTAAAAGGATCAATTCAACAAGAAAAGCTAACTATGCTAAATATATGTGCTCCCAATATAGGAGCACCCAGATTCATAAAACAAGTTCTTAGAGATCTACAGAGAGACTTAGAGTCCCACACAATAATAATGAGAGGCTTTAACACCCCACTGTCAATATTAGACAGATCAATGAGACAGAAAATTAACAAGGATATTCAGGACTTGAACTCCGCTCTGGATCAAGTGGACCTAATAGATATCCACAGAACTCTCCACCCCAAAAGAAAAGAATACACATTATTCTCAGTGTCACATGGCACTTATTCTAAAATCAACCACATAATTGGAAGTAAAACACCACTCAGCAAATGCAAAAGAACTGAGATCATAACCAATAGTCTCTCAGACCACAGCACAATCAAATTAGAACTCAGGATTAAGAAACTCACTCAAAACCACACAACTACATGGAAATTGAACAACCTGTTCCTGAATGACTACTGGGTAAATAATGAAATTAAAGCAGAAATCAAGTAGTTCTTTGAAACCAATGAGAACAAAGAGACCACGTACCAGAATCCCTGGAACACAGCTAAGACAGTGTTAAGAGGGAAATTTACAGCACTAAATGACCACAACAGAAGTTAAAAAGATCTCAAATCAACACCCTAGTGTCACAAAAAAAAAAAAAAAAAGAAGAAGAAGAAGCAAGAGCAAACATATCCAAAATCTAGGAGAAGACAATAAATAACTAAGATCAGAGCAGGACTGAAGGAGATAGAAACAAAAAAATCCTTCAAAATTCAAGGACTCCAGGAACAAATTTTTTGAAAAAATTAACAAAATAGACCGCTAGCTGGAATACAAAAGAAGAAAAGAGAGAAGAACCAAATAGACACAATAAAAAATGATAAAGGGTATATCACCATTGACCCCACAGATATAAAAACTACCATCAGAGAGTACTATAAATACCTCTACACAAATAAACAAGAAAATCAAGAAAAAATCAATTCCTGGACACATACAGCCTCCCAAGACTAAACCAGGAAGAAGTCAAATCCCTGAATAGACCAATAACAAGTTCTGAAATTGAGGAAGAAGTTAATCAATTTCTACCTCCCAATCAAAAAAAAAAAAAAAATAGAGCCCAGGACCAGATGGATTCACAGCCAAATTCTACCAGAGGTACAAAGAGGAGCTGGTACCATTCTTTCTGAAACTATTCCAACCAGTTGAAAGGAGGGACTCCTCCTTAACTCATTTTATGAGGCCAGTATTATCCTGATACCAAAACCTGGCAGAGACACAATAAAAAAAGAAAACTTCAGGCCAATATCCCTGATGAACATTGATGCAAAAATCCTCAATAAAATACTGGCAAACCATACTCAGCAGCACATAAAAGCTTATCCATCATGATCAAGTCAGGTTCATTCTTGGGATGCAAGGCTAGTTCAACATACACAAATCATTAAACATAATCTATCACATAAACAGAACGAATGATAAAAACCACATGATTATCTCAATAGATGCGGAAAAGGCCTTCGATGAAATTCAACATCCCTTCATGTTAACAACTCTCAATAAACTAGGTATTGATGAAACATATCTCAAAATAATAAGAGCTATTTATGCAAACCTACAGCCATTATCATACTGAATGTGCAAAAGCTGGAAGCATTCCCTTTGAAAACTGTCCCAAGACAAGTATCTCCTCTCTCACCACTCTTATTCAACACAGTATTGGAAGTTCTGGCCAGGGCAATCAGGCAAAAGAAAGAAATAAAGGGTATTCAAATAAAAAGAAACAAAGTCGAATTGTCTCTTTCTGCAGATGATATGATTCTATATTTAGAAAACCCCATTCCCATCATCTCAGCCCAAAAAATCCGTAAACTGATAAGCAACTTCAGCAAAGTCTCAGGATACAAAATCAATGTGAAAAATCACAAGCATTCCTATACACCAACAACAGACAAGCAGAGACCCAAATTATAAATCAACTCCTATTCACAATTGCTACAAAGAGAATAAAACACCCAGGAATACAGTAAACAATGGATGTGAAGGATCTCTTCAAGGAGAACTACAAACCACTGCTCAAGGAAATAAGAGAGGACACAACCAAATGGAAAAACATTCCATCCTCTTGAATAGGAAGAATTAATATTGTGAAAATGGCCATACTGCCCAAAGTAATTTATAGATTCAATGCTATTTCCATCAAACTACCAATGACATTCTTCATAGAATTAGAAACAACTACTTTAAATTTGATATGGAATGAAAAAACAGCCTGTATAGCCAAGACAATCCTAAGCAAAAAGAACAAAGCTGGAGGCATCACGTTTTCTGACTTCAAACTATACTACAAGGTTATAGTAACCAAAACAGCATGGTACTTGTACCAAAACAGCATGGTACTTGTACCAAAACAGATATATAGACTAATGGAACAGAACAGAGATCTCAGAAATAACACCAGACATCTACAACCATCTGATCTTCAACAAAGTTGACAAAAACAAGTAATGGGGAAATAATTCCCTATTTAATAAATGGTGTTGGGAAAACTGGCTAGCCATATGCAGAAAACTGAAAGTGGATCCCTTCCTTACATCTTATACAAAAATTAACTCCAGATGGATAAAAGACTTAAATGTAAAACCCAAAACCATAAAAACCCGAGAAGAAAACTTAGGCAATACCATTCAGGACATAGGCATGGGCAAAGACTTAATGACAAGAATGCCAAAAACAATGGCAAAAGCTAAAATTGACAAAGGGGATCTAATTAAACTAAAGAGCTTCTGCACAGCAAAAGAAACCTACAGGCAACCTACAGAATGAGAGAAAATTTTTGCAATCTATCCATCTGACAAAAGTCTAATATTCAGAATCCACAAGAAACTTAAAGATATTTACAAGAACAAAACAAACAACCCCATCAAAAAGTGGGCAAAGGATATGAACAGACGCGTCTCAAAAGAAGACATGTATGTGGCCAAGAAACATATGAAAAAAAGCTCACCACCACTTAGCATTAGAGAAATGCAAATTAAAACCACAATGAGATACTGTCTCATGCCTGCCAGAATGGCGATTATTAAAAAGCCAAGAAACAATAGATGCTGGAGAGGCTGTGGAGAAATAGGAATGTTTTTACACTGTGGGAATGTATATTAGTTCAACCATTGTGGAAGACAGTATGGGGATTCCTTAAGGATCTAAAACCAGAAATACTATTTGACCCAGCAATTCCATTACTGGGTATATACCCAAAGGAATATAAATTATTCTACTATAAAAACACATGCACACATATGTTTATTACAGCACTATTTACAACAGCAAACACATAGAACCAGCTCAAATGCCCATCAGTGACAGACTGGATAAAGCAAATGTGGTACATATACACCATGGAATACTATGCAGCCATATAAAAGAATGAAATCAAGTCCTTTGCAGGGACATGGATGAAGCTGGAAGCTGTCATCTTCAGCAAACTAATGCAGGAACAGAAAACCAAACACTGCATGTTCTCACTCATAAGTGGGAGTTGAACAATGAGAACACATGGACACGCGGTGGGGGAACATCACACACCAGGGCCTGTGGGGTTGGGGGGCGAGGGGAGGGAGTGCATTAGGACAAATAGCTAATGCATGTGGGGCTTAAAATCTAGATGATGGGTTGATAGGTGCAGCAAACCACCATGGCACCTGTATACCTATGTAACAAACCTGCATGTTCTGCACATGTATCCTGGGACTAAAGTAAAATAATAAAAAAATTACATTAAATTAAAAATAAATAATAAAAATTTAAAAAACAGAAAAGGACACTTGCACACATATGTTTATAGCAGCACAATTCACAATTGCAAAGATGTGGACCAACCTAAGTGCCTATGGACTAATGAGTGGATTAAAAAAATGTGGCGTATATGTACACCATGGAATACTACTCAGCCATTAAAAGGAACAAAATAGTGGTTTTTTTGCAGCAATTTGGATGGAGCTAGAGGCCATTATTCTAAGTGAAGTAATACAAGAGTGGAAAAGCAAAAACCATATGATCTTACTTACAAGTGGGAGCTAAACTACGAGTACACAAAAGCATGCAGAGTGATATAATGGACTTTGGAGACTCAGAAGTAGGAGGGTGGGAGGGAGGCCAGGGATAAAAAGCTACACATTAGGTACAATGTACACTACTCAGGTGATGGGTGCATTAAAATCTCTGAATTTACCACTATATAATTCATTCATGTAACAAAAAAACACAGTACCCCCAAAGCTATAGAAATTTTTAAAAAAGAAAGAAAATTATAAAAATAAAATTAAATAAAATTTGAAAAAAAAAGTATGTGGGAGAAAGGTAGTGTTTTTAACTCTCAAACCACCCCACTGAGCTTTCAGCAATTTATGAAGTACAGTTTAGATTTCTGTACCCCAGTACTCATTCCCATGAAGATTTCTGTTCATGAATTTTTACTCTAATAAGTTACAGTTCTCTGTATTCACCTGTCTGTCTTCATTTTTTAGGGGAGGAGTTTGCCCTGTGATCTCACTTCTCTAATGGATCTAAGAATATTTATTGATTTCTGTGTGTTCAGCTTTCTTCTTCTGTGAAAGAAAGTGACCGCTTTCAAGCTTTTTACACAGCAGATTAATAACTAGAAGTCTGGGATCCTTTATTTTTTTTAACTTTCACATCACCCCTTCTTTCTGGAATTTCTTGGCTAGTATAACCAGGAGAACATTTACAAATATTGCATTCTAGAACTCTAGTACACAGTTCCAATCATAATCTCTGGAGTTAGATATATTAAAGATTCAATCCAGATTTACCACCACCTTGGTATGTAAACTTAAGCAAGCCAGCAATTTAACATCTCTGAGAATCAATTTTTTCTCTTTAAAAATGCACATAATTTTGACTACCTTAAAAAGTAAGTGAGAAAATACAGGTATAGAATAGTTCTTGGCTCATAAAATCATTTATTACATGATAACTATAATTATTAGGAACGAATAATAAAGTAGCATAAAAATTTTTCATCACACCACTTCCAAGCATGATGCCTTATCTCGTTTCTATCTTTTTTTAACATTTTTCTGAAATTTTCATTAACCCAATAAATCTAGCTATGATTGTTACAAATACAATTCAAACCACAATGATAAAGATATATCTGAACCACATCTCCATTGGCAAGTTAATTTTGGTCAGATATTCTTGTCACCCATATAGATTTCTAAGAATTACAGTTCTAATATAATTTTAATCCCCACTAATTTTCTAAACATACCATGAATTATTTCAACAAGTGAATCAAGTATCACATTTCAGAACTGAATTTGAAACAAAAATCCCATGTATTGTTGAATTGCACCTAATTGTAGGAATGGGTCAGTTTGTATTTCTATTTACTATTGAATAAATGACAAAGCCCCTTCATTTTGGGTATGGTGAAGACAGCTGCTAAAAACCTTTGCCCTCAGCCTTGTCAACATGAATTCTAATTTCTCTAGAACAACTGTTTCAGTGTGGGATGGCTGGCTTCAGTGGTGAGTGCCCATTGCATTGAATATGGAACAATCAACTATTCTCCTGGTGGGCTGTACCATTTTGATTCCAACCAGCACTGTCGGAGTGTTCCAGCTGCTCCACATTTTCTGCAGCCCCGGGCATGGTCAGTCATTGTCACAGTGGCCTCTCTAATAGCTTCCTGGTTGTATTTCAAGGTGTATTTGATGTACATTTCCCCAGGGGAGAGATATAGGACACCTTTTGAAGTGGTTCCTTACAGCCCTTTTGAGGAAGCGTCTGTTCAAGTCTTTTGCTGGTTTTTAAACAGCATCATTTTTTTCCCCCATTGGAGTTTTGACAACTCTTTCTATATTCTGGGTAGGAGTCCTTGCACGTGTGTGAGATTTGCAAATATTTTCTTTCCCAAACTCTAGGTTGCTCCTTTTTTTTTTTTTTTTATCGAGAGCATCTGAAGCAGAGCAAAGTAAAGGTGAGTGGTTCAGGTGGGAGGACACCGCATTTCTCCCCTTATCTAGTATGTGCAGTGGCTCCCTCTGTCAATGTGCAGAGATGTCTATGCAGGGAGACATCATGAAAAAGCAGGTGTGCTTTATTCTTAATAATGCATTTCTGATTCTTGTCTGGGGCCTGAGGGCTCTTGGCCCATAAGCCTTGGAAAAGATGTCTTTGGGTCTTGCACATTAGCCTGTGTTGAACCTTGTGGCAAATTCTGGGCCCTGGACAGCGCAAGGGAGAAAGAGGTCTTAGGGAAGAGCTGGGCAGTGGCTTCACGACATGGAGATCCAACTGGAATTCTTCAGGCAGAGCCTTTCTCCAGGGACCAGGCTTGGGCATCTGGGAGGAGTCCTGGGGCATTGCCGCTCTGTAGCAAGGTTTGAGGTACAGGATGTACTGGGAAGAAGGGCTGATTCCAGGCATGGGGTTTGCTGTGGGTCCCATCAGGTGTGGGGAGCCTTGTGGAGCCTCACTCTTTGTTACTGCAGGTGCCACACACACCTTCTCTGCTCTCTGGGTTCTCACAGATCCATCTTCAATGTTGATCTCCCAGGTGGTCCTGTGCTTATCAGCATGGGCCAGCAGGCATGAACAGGGAACAAGAGATCCTTCAAGGATATCAGACCTGCTCAGGGACCATCAGGAGAAGCACATGGAAGGAGCTGAGCTGCAGGGCTCTCTGTGAGTGCAGAACCAGAACCTCCTCTCCCAGGGGCAGTTGCAGGACCATTCCTGGTTCCAAGACTATGATGATCACCTCCCTCTGGGGAAGCTGTGGACCCTGGGGCAGTTCCAGGGGCAGCTGTGCAGGGTGGTGGGGACCTGGATGCACTGGGGCTAGTTCTGCACCTGTCTGAGGACCCAGTTACACTTTCTGACATTTTGGGGCATTTGACTGCATCTTGGCGGAGCTGCTCTCTCCTGCATGGTCACTTTTAGATTCTGTGGAGGAATCACTGGGGCTTCTGGGGCTCCGAGAAACATTCATGGTCAAGGTTTCTGGGCTTCTCTGTGTCAGCCAACGAGAGTCATTTTCTATGTTCTGCAAAGATCTCCCTTTGGCCCCTGGATTTTTTTTTAAGCTTAGCACGAGCATCTGATTTATTTTGGATAAATACACAAACCTGGTCTGGAAGCAATAGTACTCCCTGGAAAACTGGGAATAACACAGTTTTCATTACATAGGAAATGTAGTGTGCTATCTTGATTTATTTCTCATTCCTAGCTTATCTTTTTTTTAAATTTCAATAGGTTTTGAGGAACAGGTGATGTTTGGTTACATGAATACATTATTTAGTGGTGATTTCTGGGATTTTAATGCACCCATCACCAGAGCAGTATACACTGTACCCAATGTGTAGTCTTTTATCCCTCACCACCCCCAACCCTTTCCCCCCGAGTCCCCAAAGTCCATTGTATCATTCTTCTGCCTTTGCATCCTCATAGCTTACCTCCCACTGATGAGTGAGAATACACAATGTTTGGTTTTTCATTCCTGAGTTACTTCACTTAGACTAATGGTCTCCAATTCCATCCAGGTTGCTGCTAATCCCATTATTTTGTTTATTTTTATGGCTGAGTAGTGTTCCATGTTGTGTGTGTGTATGTGTGTGTATCTCACAATTTCTTTATCCATTTGTTGATTGATGGGCATTGGGGCTGGTTCCATACTTTTGCTCTCTAAGGAATCTCCACACTGTTTTCCATAGTGGTTGTACTAGTTTACATTCCCACCAGCAGTGTAAAACTGTTTCCTTTTCACTAATTCCACACCAACGTCTATTATTTTTTGACTATGGCAATTCTTGCAGGAGTAAGATGGTATCACATTGTGGTTTTGATTTGCATTTATCTGATTATTAGTGATGTTGAGCATTTTTTCATATGTTTGCTGGCCATTTGTATACCTTTTTTAAAATAATTGTCTATTCATGTTTTTAGCCCACTTATTGATGGGATTGTTCTGTTCTTGCTGATTTGTTTGAGTTCCTTGCAGATTCTGGATATTAATTAGTCCTTTGCCAGATGTATAGATAATGAAGATTTTCTCCAACTCTGTGGGTTGTCTGTCTGTTTACTCTGCTGATTGTTTCTTTTTCTGTGCAGAAGCTTTTTAGTTTAATTCAGTCCCATCTATTTTTGTTTTTGTTGCATTTGCTTTTGGGTTCTTGGTCAAGAAGTCTTTGCTTAAGCCAATGTCTAGAAGGGTCTTTCCAATGTTATCTTCCAGAATTTTTATAGTTTTCCGTCTTAGATTTAAGTCCTTGATCCATCTTGAGTTGATTTTAGTATAAGGTGAGAAATGAGTTTCATTCTTCAACATGTGGCTTGTCAATTATCCCAACACCATTTGTTGAATAGGTTGTGCTTTCCCCATTTTATATTTTTGTTGCTTTGTCAAAGGTCAGTTGGTTGTACTTATTTGGCTTTAATTCTGGGTTCTCTATTCTGTTCCATTGATCTATGTTCCTATTTTTACACCAGTACCATGCTGTTTGGGTGACTATGGCCTCATAGTATAGTTTGAAGTTGGGTAATGTGATCCCTCCAGATTTGTTCCTTTTGCTTAGTCTTGCTCTGAGTATGTGGGGTCTTTTTTTGGTTCCTTATGAATTTTAGTATTGTTTTTTGTAGTTCTGTGAAGAATGATGGTGATATTTTGATGTGAATTGCATTGAATTTGTAGATTACTTTTGGAAGTATGGCAATTTTCACAATATTGATTCTGCCCATCCATGAGCCTAGGATGTGTTTCGTTTATTCATGTCATCTATGATTTCTTTCAGCAGTATTTTGTAGGTTTCCTTGTAGAGAACTTTTACCTCCTTGATTAGGTATATTTCTAAAATATTTTATTTTTTTGCAGCTATTGTAAAAGGGGTTGAGTTCTTGATTTGACTCTCCACTTGGTTGCTGTTGGCGTATAGCAGAGCTACTGACTTGTGTACATTAATTTTGTATCCTGAAACTGTGCTGAATTCATTTATCAGTCCTAGAAGCTTTTTGAAGTAGTCTTTAGGGTTTTCTAGTATACAGTGATATCATCAGCAAACAGTGACAGTTTGACCTTCTCTTTATCAATTTGGATGCCTTTATTCCTTTTTCTTGTCTGATTGCTCTGGCTAGGGCTTCCAGTACTATGTGGAATAGAAGTGGTGGGCATGAACATCCTTGTCTTGTTCCAGTTCTCAGGGCAAATGCTTTCAACTTTTCCTCGTTCAGTATAATGTTGGCTGTGGGTATATCATCAATTGTTTTTATTACCTTAAGGTATGTCTCTTCTATGACAGTTTTGCTGATGGTTTTAATCATAAAGTGATGCTGGATTTTGTGAACGCTTTTTCTCCATTTATTAATATGATTATTTGATTTTTGTTTTTAAGTCTATTTATGTGGTTATCACATTTATTAACTTGCATATGTTAAACTATCCCTACATCTCTGATACGAAACCCACTTGGATATGCTGTTGGATTCGGTTGGCTAGTATTTGGTTGAGAATTTTAGCATCTATATTCATCAGGAATATTGGTCTATAGTTTTCTTTTTCTTTTTTCTTTTTTCTTTTTTTTTTTTTTGAGACAGAGTCTCGTTCAGTCAGCCAGTGGAGTGCAGGGGCATGATCTTGGCTCGCTGCAACCTCCATTCCCAGGCTCAATCAATCCTCCTGCCTCAGCCTCCTGAGCAGCTGGGAAAACAGGCATGTGCCACCACATCTGGCTAATTTTTGTTTTTTTAGTAGAGATGGGGTTTCACCATGTTGGCCAGGGTGGTCTCAAACTCTTGACCTCAGGTAATCTGCCTGCCTCAGCCTCCCAAAGTGCTGGGATTACCTGCATGAGCCACCGTGCCCAGCCAGGTTTTTTTGTTGTTGTTGTGTCTTTTCCTGGTTTTAGTATTAGGGTAATGTTGTCTTCATGGAATGATTTAGGTAGGATTCCCTCTTTCTCTGTCTTGTGTAATAGTGTCAATAGGATTGGTATCAATTCTTCTTTGAATGTCTGATGGAATTCAGCCATAAATCTGTCTCGACCTGGACTTTGTTTTTGTTGGTGATTTTTTTATTACCATTTTATTCTTGCTGCTTGTTATTGGTCTATTCAGAGTTTCTATATCTTCCTGATTTAATCTACAAGGGTTGTATATTTCCAGGAATTTATCCATCTTCTCTAGGTTTTTTAGTTTATGTGTGTAAAGGTGTTTATACTAGCTTTGAATCATCCTTCGTATTTCTGTGATATTGGTTGTAATATCTCCTGTTTTGTTACTAATTGAGCTTATTTGGATTTTCTCTCTACTTTTACTGGTTAATCTTGCTAATAGCCTATCAATTTTATTTATCTTTTTAAAGAACCAGCTTTTTGTTTTATCTTTTATATTGTTTTGTTGTTTGTTTTAATTTCATTGAGTTTCACTCTAATCTTGGTTATTTCTTTTCTTCTGCTGGGATTGGATTTGATTTGTTCTCATTACTCTAGTTCCTTGAGGTGTGACTTTAGATTGTCTATTTGTGCTCTTTTCAGAATTTTTGATGTAGGCATTTAATGCTATGAACATTCCTCTTAGTACTGCTTTTGCTGTATCCCAGAGGGTTTGATAGATTATGTCACTATTATCATTAAGCTCAAAGTTTTTTTAAATTTTCACCTTGATTTTACTTTGACCCTATGATCATTTGGGAGCAGGTTATTTGATTTCCAGGTATTTGCATGGTTTTTAGGGTTCCTCTTGGAGTTGATTTACAATTTTATTCCACTGTGGTCTGAGAGAGTACTTGATATGATTTTGTTTTTCTTAAATTTGTTGGGACATGTTTTGTGGTCTATCATATGGTCTGTCTTTGAGAATGTTCCATTTGCTGTGAATAGAATGTATATTCTGCAGTTGTTGGGTAGAATGTTCTGTCAATATTTGTTAAGTTCATTTGTTCTAAGGCATAGATTAAATCCATTGTTTCTTTGTTTACTTTCTGTCTTGATAACCTGTCTAGTGCTGTCAGTGGAGTATTGAAGTCCCACCCTATTATTGTGTTGCTCTCTATCTCATTTCTTAGGTCTAGTAGTCATTGTTTAATAAATTTGGGAGCTCTAGTGTTAGGTGCATATATATTTGTGAGCGCAATGTTTCCTGTTGGACTAGTCTTTTTATCATTTTATAATGTCTCTTTTGTCTCTATTAACTGCTGTTGCTTTAATGTTTGTTTTGTTTGATATAAGAATAGCTACTCCTGCTTGCTTTCAGTGTCCGTTTTCATGGAATATCTTTTTCTGCCCCTTTACCTTAAGTTTATGTGAGTATTTATGTGTCTGGTGAGTCTCTTAAAGATAGTAGATACTTGGTTGGTGAGTTCTTATTCATTCTTCCATTCTTTTGTTTTAGGTGGAGCATTTAAGCCATTTACATTCAATGTTAATATTGAGATATGAGGTAGTATTCTATTCATTATACTATTTGTTGCCTGAATACCTTGTTTTATTTAAATTGTGTTATTGTTTTATAGGTCCCATGAGAGTTATGTTTTAAGGAGGTTCTATTTTGGTGTATTTAGAGGATTTATTTCAAGATTTAGAGCTCCTTTTAGCAGTTCTTCTAGTGTAGTGAATTATCTCGGCATTTGTTTGTCTGAAAAGACTGTATCTTTCCTTCATTTATGAATCTTAATTTCACTTGATACAAAATTCTTGGCTGATAATTGTTTTCTTTAAGGAAGCTGAAGATAGGTCCCTAATCCCTTCTAGCTTTTTGAGAAATATGTTGTTAATCTGATAGGTTTTCCTTTATAGATTGTATGGTGCTCTTTCCTTACAGCTCTTAAGATACTTTCTTTCATCTTGACTTTAGATAACCTGATGACTATGTGCCTAGGCAATAACCTTTTTGTGATGCATTTTCCAGGTGATTTTTGAGATTCTTAAATTTGGATGTCTAGATGTCTAGCAAGGCCAGGGAAGTTTTTCTCAATTGTTCTTTCCACTATGTTTTCCAAACATTTAGATTTCTCTTCTTCCTTGGGAACACCAATTATTCTTAGGTTTGGTTGTTTAACATAATCCTAAACTTCCTGAAAGATTTGTTCATTTTTTAAAATTCTTTTTTCTTTCTCTTTGTTTAATTGGGTTAATTTGAAAACCTTGTCTTTGGGCACTGAAGTTCTTCCTTCTGCTTGTTTAGTTCTATTGCTGAGACTTTCCACTGCATTTCACATTTCTCTAAGTGTGTCCTTTATTTCCAGAAGTTGTGATTGTTTTTTATTTACGCTCTCTATTTCACTGAAGATTTTCCCTTCATATCTTGTGTCATTTTTAAAAATTTTATTTAGTTGGATTTCACCTTTCTCTGGTGCCTCCTTGTTTAGCTTAATAATTGATTTCTGAATTATTTTTCTGGCAATTCAGATATTTTTTGCCTTGGTTCAGATCCTTTGCTGGTGAGCTAGTGGTCTTTTGGGAGTGATAAGAAATCTTGTTTTGTCATATTACCAGAATTGTTTTTCTGGTTTCTTCTCATTTGGGTAAATTATGTCAGAGGGAAGCTCTGGGGATCAAGGACTGCTGTTCAGATTCTTTTGTCCCACAGGGTGCTCCCTTGATGTAGTGATCTCCCCCTTCCCCTAGGGATGTGGCTTCCTGAGAGATGAACTGCAGTGCTTTTTATTTGTCTTTTGGATCTATCCACCCAGTGAAGCTACTGGCCTCTGAGCTGGTACTGTGGGGTGTCTGCACATAGTTCTCTGATGTGAACCATTTTCAGGTGTCTCAGCCATAGATTCCAGCACTGTCTCTGGTGGAAGTGGCAGGGGAATGAAATGGACTCTGTGAAGGTCCTTAATTGTAGTTTTGTTTATTGCACTAGTTTTGTGTTGATTGGCCTCCTGCCAGGAGGTAGCACTTTCAAGAGAGCATCAATTATGGTATTATAGGGATGATCAGGCCATGGGTGGGGCCCTAGAGCTCCCATGAAATTATGTCCTTTTTATTTGGCTACCAGGTTGGGTAGGGAAAGACCATCAGGTGGGGGCAGGGTTAGGCATGTCTTAGCTCAGATTCCCCCTTGGAGGAGGCTTGCTGCAGCTGTTGTGGGAAATGGGGGAGCGGTTCTCAGGCCAATGCAGTTATGTTCCCAGGGGTTTGTGGGTGCCTTTGCTGGGCCTTGCAGGTCACTAGGGAAGTGGGGGAAAGCTGGCAGATACAAACCTCACTCAGCTCCCACACACCCCAGAAGGTTGGTCTCACTCCCACCATGCCCCCCTCCTCCAAAAACAGCATCAAGTTTTTTCCAGGCAGTGGGTAAGCAGGGCTGAGAACTTGCCCCAGGTTATCAACCTTCCAACTAAGAAAGCAAGCAGGGCTTTCAGGTTTTGCACCTCCCTGCCTGCCACAGCTTCTGTGCTGTGTCTGCACTCTCGATTCATCCCCCCCCAACAAATTCTGTTCAGGAAACATTGTGTTCCATAGAAATTCATATAAAGTTCAACTGGAAGTTTTCTTCTTCCTGTGTTTTTTTCCCATTTCCTCTGGCAGCCGTTCCCAAGGACCTCTGTGAGACAAAGTCATAAATGTCTTCCCTGGGGAATGAGAGAGCCCACAGGGCTCTTCCCACTACCTCTTCTACCCCTGTATTTCACTTGGCTCTCTAAATTTGTCTCAGCTCCAGGTAAGGTAAAATCCTTCTCCAGTGGTCTGGACCTTCAGGTTCCCCAGTGAGGGTGTGGGTTCAGAGGTGGAAGGTGCCCCCTTCACACTTTCACACTTTGGCGCCCATGGTTTTTTGGCTGTCTGCTGGGGCCTGCAGGAGTAATCTGCTTCCTTCAAAGGGTCTGGATTCTCTCAGCTTTCCTTGTATGCTCCTGTGATAGTTCTTGGAACAAAAGTTCATGATGTGAGTCTCCACACATTGCTCCGTCCATCTGAGAGGGAGCTGTAATTTAGTCTTGTCTCCTGTCTGCCATTTTCCCAAAAATGCCCCCACCCCTGTATTCTTTACTTTCTTAGAGAAAGAGGTGTCTTCCGCAAAGGTGGTCCCATAGACTTGGGCTTTGGAGTGATGTAGCTGTGGCCAGAGGCAGGTTGATCAAGCTATGACCAACTCTTGTTTTCTTAAGCAACCTTCCTGACTGTCCCATACCCCAGGGGATGAATATAAAAAATGATAGACATAGTCTTTACAAGTAAAGACTGATACATTTAGAGAAAAAACTCAAAGGTATTTAGCCTCTAGGATGCATATAGGCTTTATTATTCAAATTTGTAACACTCCTTTAATTGCACATCATAGTCTAAACTCATTCTTTCCCTTTTAAATTATATAATATCTAGATGATCTGAATTCCCATTTTATCAGCTTACCAGAATCTCTAGTTATAAAGTCCAGTAAAAAATATAAAATGTTATTTCCAATAAATATCCAAGTGTTTAGGAAAGCCTCTTTCTCATTCTATTTGGTACAATGTAATTTCAAAGAAGCATAATGCAATTAAGACTCTATTATTGGCTTTTAAAATCTCTCATTCACGTCTGAATGTTAAAATTAAATGTCTTAGCTTTCAGGTGTGTTGATCACTATAAAATATGATTAAATATACAAATACCTGATCCCAAAGGAGTATCTCTATTTGCTCCAGGCCTACTGTTGTCCTTAGCACAGACAGCAAAATTTAGGTCAGCAATCAAATAACAAGTCACAAAAGGTTAATAATGGAATAAATTGCTTATCTATCTATCCATCTATCTATTAGCATTATAAATTGAATGTAGGATGACTTTCAGACTCTCCTTACTTTTCTTAACTGCTAAGAAAATGTTGGTGCCAAATGTAAATTGTTAGAGCTGTTTCTTTTTTTGTTCTTTTTGTTTTCCTCTGAACCTTTTAACTATAGAAATGATATTCTTCTTTGGATCTTTTACAAACTTATACCACTTCCTTTTCCTCCCCTTTTGTTTTCTCTTGCTTTAGAATCAGTGTGCCATAGTAAATTACTATGCTAATGAGAATGTGTTGTATCCCTAATGAAGGATGGGACAGAAAATTAGGCTGATAGCAGTGGGACTTTGGGATAGACATTTTACTGAATTATTCCACACAGATGATTAAATCATGTATTCTAAACCTGAATGAATTTTGTTTGTTCTATTAAATGGCCATACACTATATACCTAATCCCAAATGCATGCATTGGTTTCAAACATGACAAAATAAATGTGGAAGAATCATTACCAGCCTATGCCTACAACTTCTAGAATAGTTGTGGAACTATTGAATGTTCTTCTGTTACAAGATAAAATGGATCCTCATATTTTAAAAGCTTCCCAGGGGATTATCTTAGGTCAGTCATTCGTAAATAATTCGTAAATGCCAGATTCTGATGGCTATATCAGAAACTCCCAGGGTTTTAAAAGAAAAAGTAATAATAAATAAAAACAACAAAAACAACACTAACAGCAACAACAAAAGCTAGGAGACCTATTGAATCTGAACTTGGGAAAGATTAGAACTATGAACCTGTAATTTAATAAGTTCCCAATAAAATCCTGATAGTCTTCTTAGTATGGGGAGTACTGATTTAAAGACTGGAACTTGAGAAATGGGAAAGATAAACATGAATATATATATTTTACTGAAACTCACCACTGTCTTGGTAATGAAATGAGCTTGCAAGCAGTAACATAGGAAGAATTTCAACTGGAACAGAAAAGAGTACAAACAGAGACACCATGGCAGATAAGTGTTTTGACTATTTGAAGTATTGTAATGGATACTATGTTGTGTTGTCCAGATCTCGTCCTTCAGTACCAATGTATTCACCTACACTTTGCAGGAGTATTGCTTGCTGATGACTCCCAGCTGAGGCTTTCCCCAGAAGTTTTTTCAGCTACAGGGAATGAACTTGCCAAAAGTTATTCTGCTTCCCCAGGGACAGTCCACACCCAATGTCAGGAGCCCAGTGACACGTAAGGAGGGAATCCATTGTCCTGGCCTCATTGATTGAATTTGCAACAATTCTGAAGACCCATTCTAGGTCCAGGGATCCCCATGTAGCTGAGGCCTGTTATGCAAATGTACCACAGTTACACTTATGGCTCTGCCTAATTTTACTTTTCTCACTTCCTCCCAGCTATTGCTGCAAATAGCACTCATTAACATATTCTCTGCATGCAAATATCTGTCTTAATGTCTGTCTTCCAGTCTCCCAGGGAACATAACACAAAATGGTTGGTCCCAGAAGTGGTCTGAGGAAGCGGAGTGCAAAATGGGATTTTGATCAAAACCATTCACTAGCCAGGTGGCAATGCCAATCCCAGTACATAGCACCTAGACTTCTCCAGAGGTGTAATTGTTAAAAAAAGTCTCCAATATTGAGCTGGAATCAGATACACTAGTGAGAAAGAATACATTGGTAAGGGCTGTAGTTCAGAGGCTTGAAACAGTTGTAATTACAAGGACAATGGAATTTGATGACTCCTGCTGAGTGACATTATTGCATTGGAAAAAGACAATGAAACATGATTAATCAACAGTATAAGGCAAAGGGCAAAAGTCATGGCCTTTTTGGTAGCATAGAAGGAGACTCTTATCTCTTACAGCCAGAAGGCAGAAATAAGTGAGGGGAAGGATTAGAATTTAAGTATAAGTAGTGGAGCTCCAGGTATGTTTGAATTATTAGTCCTTGCAAGGCAGCTATGCCAAGGTCAAGGCCATGTTTACAAAGAAGCGAAATCCTGAGATATACGATGGAGATATCCAAGGAAATACACTTAAAACTTTGGAATCCCCAGAGTGCACTGAAACCTCTGATTTTGCAGAGGTGGTCCATTGCTCCATGTTAAAGTCTAGCACTCCTCTTCCATTAAGACAATGCCAAGATCTCTGCATTGGAAGACTACAAAAGTCCTTTCAGGATTTATCTACATCACTGCTGCAGGCCACCAGACCAATAACCATAGTCCAGTCACAATATCATTTGTCCAGGAAAGGGATGAACCTGCTAATACAGGTTTTAACAGCTTGGCAATAACTCTGGGAGGTAGTGGTTAATGCACTTCTAGGATGACTTTTGGAAACTTGGAGAGTGATGGTGCACACTGTGTAATGCAGAAATGAATGAATTTCCATGTCAGACAGTAGAAGAAGGAATCAACAGTTTTAGAAAAGTGGACCTACACGTGTATATACTACATAAGGATGGAAAATTTACCAACCAATTATGTTCTCTGGGAAGGCTCTATTTATCATAATAATTAATAGAGTGGTGAGAGTTACCAGCATTGTTGATAATGTCTTGGTTGTCCTCTGTAGGCCATGGGTGATAGTATGAGGTTCACTTTATAGTATCGAGCTCTCTGATGTCAATGACAACGATAGGTTCCTGAAATGCTAAAGTATAGGTGATGGTATTTACATGTAATAAGCAAAACAGGTGCAATTAGTATAATGAGTAGCAAGTTAATAGTCACAACCAGAAAAACCTGACCCAAAAAGAGCCATAAAGTTAGTTAATAAAAAATAGAGTACCCAGAGACAAGTTGGTAACCAGCTCACAAGGTATTGCTGAATCTATACAGTCTAGATATATCAAGGAATAGTGACCAGGAGGCTGATTTTAGCTCTCCCCTCAAAGTTTCAATTCATTGCTCAATTTCCTGTTTTTAGATCCAGATTAATGAATTTAAAAACAAGCAGTCTGCTTATAAAGTCTCCCCCACAAGTGTATATAGTAATATTCCCCTAGAACTTTCACAAATGAACTTATAGTTATTTTCTTGGATAACTTAACCCTGGGGCACAGGAAATAACAGACATTTTTGAGACACAGACATAATAGCTGAATAAAAATTGATATCTAGGGACCTAAAGAGTCAGCATAGCTTCTCTTTTAGAGAAGATATACATAAAATATGGTGCCAGGTCTAGCTCATAAGAGCCCATTTATTCCACAGAACCATTCGTTCATCAATAATCAGACCCCAAATGTATATTGGGATAGACATTCCTGGAAATTAAAGGAAACCTTAAATGAGTTACTTGGCCATTGGGGTAAAAGTTAACTCTGTGGGGAAAGCCAAGACATAGCCTCTGAAATTGACCCCTCATTTCAGCAAATATAGTACATACACATACACACTGTATTTGCTGGAGATATATATATATATATATATATATATATATATATATACACACACACACACATATATATACACATACATATATATGTATGTGTATATATATGTGTATATATATGTATATATGTATATATATGTATATATGTGTGTGTGTGTATATATATATCTTAGTGGAGTAGAACAGCAATGATTAATGCCATGGCTCAAGATAGAAAAATATAAAAATAGTGATACCCAACATATATCTATTTAATTTGACAGTCTAGACTATATACAAATAAATTGGTTTCAGAGGATGGCAGTGGACCACCACAAACAAAACCAAGTAGTAATCCCAAATGCAATGAATGTGTCTGGTATATATTTTTTAACAGATTAATATGTTCTCGCATATGTGGTATGCAAACACTCATTTGGATAATGTGGTCTTTTCCATCTCTATTATTAATGGGTGTTAGAAGCAATTTTCATTCACATGGAACAGAAAACAGCATTTATTTATGGGTGTGTCACAGGGCTATGTTATGTCTCTCACCTTTGTCATACTATTGTAATAAGGGGTCTACACTGTCTGCACATTTTGCAGTAAATCACATTTATTTACTATACTTATTATATTGATAAGTCATGTTAATCAAAACAAATGTACAAGAAGTGGCATCTATGTTGTAGACCGTAAGACACATAAGCTCCTAGGAAATAAACCATCAACAGATTGAGGGGCCTAAAACATCAGTGAGGTTTTTAGATATTCACTGGTCTGGGCATGCCAACGGATCTTCTCCAAAGTAAGAAACAAATTATTGCATCTGGCAACACTCACCATAAAAAAGACAATACATGGCAGTCCTCTTTTGGTTCTGGAGGCAGCATACTTCACACATCTGGATACTGAACTAACCCATTTACCAAGTAACATACAAAACTGAAAGCTTTAAGTAAAACAAGATTGGGAAAAAATTCTGCGTTACGTCCACGGCTGCAGTACAAGATGTTCTGCCACATGTTTCATATGACACAACAGACGCTACTGAGATATCTGTGGTAGGAAACCATGACATGTAGAGTTTGTGGAAAACTCTAATTGAAAATAATAATGGAAAACCTTTACAGTTCTGTAGCAAGACCATGCCATCACTAGTGGAGATTATGCACCACTCAAAAAACTGCTTCTGGAATGCAGTCAGGCTTTGTTAGAGCACCTGATCATGAAGCATTAATTGACCATGCTGCCAGAACTGCTCAACAGGATCTCACTTCTTTTGAATTCATCAAGTCCTAAGGTGAAGAGGATCCACTAGCAATCAATTGTAAGATTAAATTGGTACATCCAGAATTATACATGAGAAAGGCCAGAGGGCACAAATAAACTGCATAATCTTGTACCCCAAGTATTAGACCACTGTTATACCAGCACCTTTCTTTAGCTCATAGCTATGGCCACATTGGTAGTGATTCCCTTATAACAAACTGATGGGGGTAGTGAAAAGCTAAGCTCAGTTCATGAATGGAGAGTGTTGTGGAATGAATGTTTGTGTCCCCATCAAATGTATATGTTGAAATCCTAATCCCCAATTTGATGGTATTAGGGAGTTGAGCTTTTGGGAGGTGACTAGGTCATAAGAGTACAGAACATATGTAAGGGATAAGTGTCCTTTTAAAAGAGAGTCCGGAGAGCTCTCTCACTCCTACCATACATGCAAAGTGAGAAGATGGCTGCTGAAAAACCAGGACGTGGTCCCCTATCAGACACTGAATCTTTTGATGCCTTGATCTTGGATGTTTAGGCATCCAGAACTGTGATAAATTGTTGTTTATGGCACCCAGGATATAGTATTTCTGTTATAGCAGCCCAAATAGACTAAGACACAGTGGATCGGTACGTGGTTAAAAATAAAAAATGTATTGTTTCTGCACTGCCATTCAATTCAGTCCTTGAGCACAGGAATGAGGTTAAATCATCTAAATAGGGAAAGGTTCAAATAATATTACTTATTATCTACTGTTTTGGAAAACAATGTAGTCTTGGATTAGAATGAATAGATATAGATAGATAACAGATAGATAAATTATAGATATAGATATGGAGATAGATGATAGATAGATAGATAGATAGATAGATAGATAGATAGATAGATATAGATGCTCAGTAACAAACGACTTGGATAATTAGTTGGGAGTCTGGAAAGAGTAAGACTGAAAGATCTGCATAAAGAGGTCCAGAAAAGCAGCAATGTGGCTGGACCTATGAAAACAGAAAAAAGAGAGAAGCTCCTTGTATCATATATTAATACCCTCAAGAGAACATATACACTAGAAAAAGTACTAAACAACCATGTAGACAAAATGACTAGGTTAGATAAACTAAGCTAGCCTGCAGCATCAGTCGCCTTTGTGCTGGAAACATGGATGTAATAATAGAGTAGCACAATGGCAGTGATGGAGGTTAAGCACGTGTTCAACATCATGAGCTTCCAGTTTTCAAAGATGATCGAACAAATGCCACTGTGTAATGTTCAACGTATAATTAAAAGAAAACACTGCTGAGCCTTAATACAGCACTATCCTTCACAGAGACTTAACAGCTATTTAGTGTTAAGTTGATTATGTTGGACCCTCCTCCACCCTGGAAAGGCATGTGATTCATCTTGATTGGAAGTGACATGTATTATGGGTATAGTGGTTTGATTTTCCTGCCTGAAGATTCTTAGCAGCACCATTATCTGAGGGCTTGCACGATATTTGTTATCCTGATATGCAATTCCCCCATAACCTCACTGTAGACCACAGGGCCATCTTTACACCAAAGGAAATTTGGGAGTGGACCCATTACCATAGGATCTACTAGCAGTATCTCATAATGCATAACTTAGAAGCTGTTAGAGAATTATGACCTTATAAATGTGAGATCAAAGTATAAGCTTATAGATGATACTTTCCAGGGTACTATATGCACTCTGAAGCAATAAATGTAATACAGTGCTGTGCCACAAGTAGTTAGAATTATGTTATATGGGTTTGGGAACCAAGATGTGGAAGTTAGAGTAGCTTATCTTAATTAGCACTCCAATGACCGACTAGGCGAGTTTGTGTTTCCCATACCCAAATCTCTGGCTTCTACGGATTTACAGGTTCTAGTTCTCACAGGAAGAATATTTTACCAGAAGAAACAGGGAAAGTATCTATGAGGAGCATAAAATCTCTGACAGTAAAAGGTGATATAATAGAGGTAACAATAATAAAAAAAAGTTAGAAATAAAAATATAAAATACCTGAAGTTAAAATTTTTACTAGATAGACTTAAGCGAGGAATAAATTTGACAGAATGAGTCTGTGAATTTGAAAATATATCAACAGAAATAATACAATCTAAAGGAGAGACATGTTAAAATAGCCATATTACCCAAGTGAGTGACAGATTTAATGCAGTCCTTTACAAAATACCAATTCATTCTTCACAAAAATGGAAGAAAAAAAAAGAATCCTAAAATTTATACAGAATGACAAAAGTCCTCAAGTAGCCAAAGCATCCTGAAAAAAATGAACTAAGTTGAAGGTATCACACAACCTGACTTCAAAATATACTACAAAACTCTAGTAACTAAAACACCATGTTACTGGCATGAAAATAGTCACATAGACCAAGAGAACAGGATACAGAGCCCAGAAATAAACCCATGCACTGTTTTAGTACATTTTCATGCTGCTGATAAACACATACCTGATACTGGGAAGAAAAAGAGGTTTTAATGGATTTACAGTTCCATGTGGCTGAGGAGGCTTCACAATCATGGCAAAAGGTGAGGAAAGAGCAAGTCACGTCTTACATGGATGGCAACAGGCAAAGAGAGAGTTTGTGCAGGGAAATTCCCCCTTATAAAACCATCAGATCTCATGAGACTTATTCACTATCATAAGAACAGCATGGAAAAGACCTGCTTCCATAATTCAATCACCTCCCACTCTTACCTCCTACAACACATGGGAGTTCAAGAAGAGATTTGGGTAGGGACACAGCCAAACTACATCATGCACCTAAAACCGACTGGTTTTTGACAAAGTGCCAAGAACACACTTTGGCGAAAAGACAGTCTCTTCAAAGAATGTTGTTGGGGTAATTTGATATTCACATACAGAAGAATGGAACTAGATCCCTCTCTCTCATCATGTACAAAAATCAAAGTCAAAATGGGTTAAAAAGTTAAATTTAAAACCTGAAACAATGACACTACTAACAGAAACCATAATGGAAATGTTTTAGGACATTGAGCTGAACAAATGTATTTAAAATAAGACCTCAAAAGGACAGGCAACAAAACCAAAAATAGACAAATGAGATTTTATCAAACTAAAAACTTTTGCACAGTAAAGGAAACAATAAAGAGAGCGAAAAGAAAACCCATAAAATAAGAGAAGATATTTGTAAACTATACATCTGACAAAGGATTAATAACCAGAGTATTAATAATATTTAAAAACTCAACAGCAAATAAAACTCACAAAAAACAAGACATTAATAGACATTTCTCAAAAGAAGACATGGAGGTGACCAACAGGTATATGAGAAAATGCCTAACATCACTAATCATCAGGGAAATGCAATTAAATACCACCTCACTCATGTTAGAATGGTTATTATCAAAAAGGCAAAAGAAAATAAATGTTTGTGGGAATTTAAACAAAAGTGACATGCATGCACTGTTGGTGGGATTGTAAATTAGTATGGCCATTAATGACAACAGTATGCAGGTTCCTAAAAAAATTAAAAATAGAACTACCTACCATATGATCTGCTAATCTGACTTCTGGATTTATATGTAAAAAATGAAATTAGCTTGTCAAACAGATATCTACACTACCATCTTTATTGGAACACTATTCACAATAGCCAAGATATAGAATCAACCTAAGTGTCCAATAACGAATTTATGAATAAAGAAAATGTGGTATACATACACAATGGAATACTATGCAGCTATAAAAAATAATACAATCCTGTCATTTGGGACAACTTGGATGAACCTGTAGGACATAATATTAGGTAAAATAAGCCAGACCAGAAAAACAAATACTGTATGATCTCGCTTATTTATGGAATTAAAGAGTTGACATAGAAGCAGAGAGTAGAATAGTGATTACTACAGACTAGAAAATGGAGGGAGAGGGGAGGATAATGAAGGTTTGGCAATGGGCCCAAAGTTACAATTAGATGGGAGTAATAAGTTCTGGTATTCTATTGTACAGTAGGGTGACAATGGTTAAGAGTATGGTATTGCATACTACAAAATAGCTAGAAAAGAGGCTATGGAAAGTTCTCACCACAGACACAATAAATGCATGAGGTGATGGATATGATGAATACCCAAATTTGATAATTATACAGCATATATATATATATAAAACATCAAATTGTAACCCATAAATATGTACAATAACAATGTGTCAATTTAAAAATACATAAATAACAAATAAATAATTATTGCTTTAGGGACACAATAAATAAAGGAGAGAGAGATAAACTGATTGAAGAAATTGATAGAGCCTCAGAAAACTATAGGACAATATACAATGTCTAAATTACTTGTAATTGGTATCTCAGAATGAGAAGAAAAGGAAATAAGCAAAATAATTACTTGAAAAAATGGCTTACATTTTCCAAATTTTAATTTAAAAATAAACTTAGAGATTAAAGAAGATCAGACAAGTCAAGCAGGATAAACACAATGAAAAATATCGCTAGTCATATCATAGTCAAATTACTTTGAAATGATAAGAAAATCATGAATGCAAACAAAGAATAAATAACACATTACATTCAAAAATATTGAATCTAATGACCACTGCCATCTCATATGAAACAATGTGGGCCAGATGTAATGTAAACTTATGTCTATGTTGAAATCCAAACACAGGTGTTTATAGCAACTTTATTCATAATTGCCAAAACTTGGAAGCAATCAAGATGTCTTTCAGTAAGTGAATAGATAAATAAACTATGGTACATACAGACAATGGAACATTATTCAGCACTAAAAATATATCAAACAATGAAAAAATATAGAGGAATATTGAATTCATATTTCTCAGTCAAATAAGTTAATCTGAGAATTCTATATACTATGTGATTCCAGCTAAATGACAGTCTGAAAAAGGCTAAGGAGACAGTAAAATGATCAATGGTTGCCAGGGAATTAGGGAGAGGGAGGAATTCTTAGGTAGAGCACTGAGGTTGTTGGGGCAGTGAAACATTTGTCATTCTACAGCTAAAGCCATTGAATGTACAACGCCAAGAGTGACCTCTAACGTAAGCTGGGTGTTGGGTGATGATATGTTAATGTAGTTTCACTGATTGTAATAAATGTATAATTCCGGTGGGGGATGCGCAAAATGAGGGAGGTAGTTGGTATGTGGGATCAGTGGTATATGGTAAAAAAAAATATATATATATATATATATATACAAAATAGATATATTTTCAAATGAAAGAAAAATTAAAATTATAAGATCCCAGCACAGCTGGACTATTTAAAAAATATTCAGGATAAAACAAAATGATACCAAATGAGAATTCAGATCTTCTGGAAAGAAAAGAATGCACCATAAATCTTAAATATCTTGCTAAATATAATAGAGTATGCTAACAGAGACATAGACCAATGGAACAGAATTGGGATTCCAGATGTAATACCACACATCTACAATTAGTTCATCTTTGATAAAGCTAACAAAATTATGTAATGGGGAAAGGACTTCTTATTCAATAAATGGTGCTGGGATAATTGGCTAGTCACATGCAGAAAATTGAAACTTGGCCCTCTTTTTTACATCATATACAAAAATCAACTCAAGATGGATTAACCACTTAAATATGACACCCCAAACTATAAAAACACCTAGAAGATAACCTAGGAAATATAATTCTGGACATAGAAACTGGCAAAGATTTTATGATAAGGACACCAAAAGTAATTGCAACAAAAGCAAAAATTGACAAATAGGATCTAATTAAAGAGCTTCTGCACAGCAAAATAAACTTTTATATCAACAGAGTAAACAGACAACACACAGAATGGGAGACAACATTTGTGAACTATGCATCTGACAAAGGTCTAATATCCAGCATCTATAAGGAACTTACACAAATTTACAAGCATCAAATAACCGCTTTAAAAGGTGGGGAAAAGACATGAATAGACAGTTCAAAAGAAGACATACATGTGGCTTATAAGCATATGGAATAAAAGCACAGTATCACTAATCATTAGAAAAATGCAAATCAAAACCATAATGACATACTATGTAACACTAGTCAGAATGGCTATTATCAAGAGTCAGAAAATAATAGATGTTGGAAAGGTTGCAGAGAAAAGGGAACACATATATACTGTTGGGGGCAGTATAAACTAGTACAACCATTGTGGAAAGCAGTGTGACAATTCCTCAAAGTGCTACAAACAGAACTACCATTCAATCCAGCAATCCCATTACTGAGTATATACCCAAATAAATATAAATCATTCTACCATAAAGACACATGCACATGTATGTTCATTGTAGCACTATTCACTATAGCAAAGACATGGAACAACAACCTAAATGCTCATCAATGGTAGACTGGATAAAGAAAATGTGGTACATATGCACCATGGAATACTATGCAGCCATAAAAAAGTCAGATCATGTCCTTTGCAGAAACATGGATCGAGCTGCATGTCATTATCCTCAGCAAACTAATGCAGGAACAGAAAAGCAAATACTGCATGTTCTGACTAATAAGTGGGGGCTAAATAATGAGAACACATGGACACAAAAAAGGGAACAATAGACACTTGGGCCTGCTTGGGGGTGGAAGGTGGGAGGAGGGTGAAGATCAGGAAAAATAACTATTGGGTACTAAGTTTAGTACCCTAATGACAAAATAATCTGTAAACCAAACCTCTGTGACATGAGTTTTCCTTTATAACAAACCTGCACATGTATCCCTGAAGCTAAAATAAAAGTTAAAAAAAGAGAGTATGTTTTCTCTTAATTTCTTTTATTTATTTATTTCTTTTTTTAAGAGGCAGGGTCTCACTTCATCACTCCGACTAGAGTGCAGTGGTGTGATCATAGCTCACTGCAGCCTCAAACTACCAGGCTCAAGCAATCCTCTTGCCTTAGCCTCGCAAGTAGCTGGGACTACAGGTGCATTTTTTTTTTTTAACCAAAAAAAACGCTTTAAACAAAAGGAATTTGTCTCATTGTAATCTTTCTATTTCAGATTTTGATATCCACCAGAAACAACATTTAATGGTTTTTTTTGTTATTTTTTTAACCAATGTCTTCACAAAAAAACCGACTCATTTTACCAATTGCGGTATTGTGGTTCTAAAACTTAATAAAACTTCAAGTGAATCAAATATTTCAGGTAATGATTAGAAAATGCTGCAATTGACACAAAAGATTCAAACATATTTACACCTGCTCTTGGTGCAGCAGATCTTGTTATACCATTGGCTTTCTCTCTGTATATAAAGTATCTAATTTTAGAATTCTGTGAAGTCATTGCAAGAAAGTAAATGTGCAGTTAATTTTTTAAAAATATGAGGTCAGGCATGGTGGTTCACACCTGTAATCCCAATGCTTTGGTAGTCTAAGGCAGAAGAGTTGCTTGAAGCCAGGAGTTCAAGACAAGCCTTGTCAACAAAGGGAGACCCTGTGTCTACAAAAATAAAAAAAAATAAAAATAAATGAAGCATACATGGGAATTCTTTTTTAAAGTTTTGTTTTACTTTTATTTAACACATAATCATTCTGCATATTTATGGGAAATAGTTTGATGTCTTGAGATATATATATATATATATATATATTAACGATCAAATCAGGGTAATTAGTATATCCATCACCTCAAAATGTGTCATTTATTTTTGGTGAGAACATTCAAAATCCTAGCTATTTTGAAGTAAACAATATTGTTGGCTATCATCACCTTATTTTGCAATAGAACATCAGAACATTTTTTATATTTAACTCTAACTTTGTGCCTGTTGGCCAACCTCTCCCCATCTTCTCTTTTACCTATTTTTAAGCAGATTATTTGGTGTTTTTTTTTTTTTTGCTATTGACTTGTTTGAGTTCCTTATATATTCTGATATTAATCCCTTGTCAGACTCACTTTGCAACTGTTGATCATTTCCTTAGATTTACAAAAGCTTTTTAGTTTGATGTAATCCATTTATCTATTTTTGCTTTTGTTGACTGTGCTTTGCAGATCTCATTCAAAAAATTCTTGAGGAATCCAAGATGGCCAATTAGAAGTAGCTGGAACTCCATGAAGAGGAATGAAAAGGGGCGAGTGAATTCAGCACCTTCAACTGAAATATCCAGGTTCTCACATTGGGACTGATTAGGCAAACAACTCAATCCACGGAGAAGTAAAGCATGGGGCATGTGATGGCCCACCTGGGAGTAGCATGGAGCCAAAGGAATCTCCACCCACAGCCAAGGGAAACAATGAGTGATTGTGTGACCCCACCCAGGAAACCACACTTTTCCCACAGATCTTTGCAATCTGTGGATCAGGAAATCCTCTCAGGAGCCCATGCCACCATGGCCTTGGGTCTGATACACAGAGCTGTGTGGAGTCTCAGCAGAGCAGTCACTCAGGCACACACAGAGACCAAGGAGTTTTACATACTCTGGCCCTGAGATCCTTGGCAAGGATCCTGTCTCTACATATCCCTAGGAAAGAGGGATATGTCTGTACATATCCCTAGGAAAGGGGCTAAATCCAGGGAGCCAAGCAGCATTATCCTGTGGGTGCCACTTCCACAGCACCTCACAAGTTAAGATCCACTGGCTTGGAATCCCAGCCAGCCAATGGCAGAGGGTTGGATTCCACTTGAGATGAGTCCAAGTTCCTATGAATAGGGGCAGCCATCATCTCTGTGGTCTGGTTAACTCAGCTGCTCCAGCCTGCTGGGTTTGGAGAATGGAGGTGGTCTGGATGAGGATGGGTCCTGAACAACACAGCACACCTGCTCTATGAAAAAGAAGCCAGGCAGCTTCTTTGGGTGGTTCTCTGATCCAATTCCTCTTGACTGGTTAAGACCTCCCAATGGGGGTCTTCAGCCACCTCATACAGGTGTATATTGGCCGGCAACAAGTCAGTACACCCCTGGGATGGAGTTTCCAGAGGAAGGAGCTGCCAGCCATCTGTGCCCTTTTGCAGGCTTCACTGGTAAATACCTCCTGGTATGGGAGAAACTGACAAATGGGGTCTGGAGCAGACCCCCAGCAAACCACAGCAGACCTATGGTAGAGTGGCCTGACAAAAGAAAAATAAACAAATAGAAAACAATAACAAAAGCATCAACAAAAAGACCCCAAAGAAACCTCATTCAAAGGTCAGCAACCTCAAAGATCAAAGGTATATAAGGTCACAAAGATGAGAAAGGGTCAATGCAAAGATGCTAAAACCTCAAAAAGCCAGAGTGCCTCTTCTCCTTCAAATGACTGCAACACCTCTCCAGAAGGGCACAGAACTGGACTGAGGCAGAGATGGCTGAACTGTTAGAAGTAGGCTTCAGAAGGTAGGTAATAATCAGCTTCACTGAGCTAAAGGAGCGTGTTGTAACCAAATGCAAAGAAGCTAAGAATCATGATACAGCAAACAGGAGATGATAGCCAGAATAGCCAGTTTAGAAAGGAACATAATCAATCTTATGGAGCTGAAAAACCTAAGCACTTTACAATGCAATAACAAGTATCAATAGCAGAATAGACAAAGTGAAGGAAAGAATCCCGGAGCTTTAAGTCTGTCTTTCTGAAAAAAGACAGGCAGACAAAGAATGGAGGATAAAGAACAAAAAGTAATGAACAAAACCTCTGAGAAATATGGGATTATGTAAAGAGACCAAAACTATGACTGACTGGAGTACCTGAAAAAGATGGGGAGAATAAAACAAAGTTGGAAAACATACTTCAGGATATCATCTAGAAGAACTTTCCCAGCTTAGCGAGACAGGCCAAAATTCAAATTTAGGAAATGCAGAGAACCCCAGTAAGATACTCCCTGAGAAGACTGACCCTAAGACACATAATCATCAGATTCTTTAAGGTTGAAATGAAAGAAGAAATATTAAGGGCAGCCAGAGAGAAAGGCCAGGTCACCTACAAAGGGAAAGTCATCAGACTAACAGTGAATCTCTCAATGGAAACCCTACAAGCCAGAAGAGATTGGGAGCCAATATTTCAAATTCTTAAAGAAAAGAATTTTCAACCCAGAATTTTATATCCAGCCAAACTAAGCTTCATAAGTGAAGGAGAAATGAGATCCTTTTCAGACAAGCAAATGCTGAAGGAATTCATCACAGCAGGCATGCCTTACAAGAACTCCTGAAGGAAGCACTAAATATAGAAAGAAAAAAATCATTATCAGCCACTACAAAAACATACTGAAGTATGCAGACCAGGGACACCATGAAGCAACTACATAAACAAGTCTGCAAAATAACCAGTTAGCATCATGATGGTAGGATCAAATTTACCCATAACAACACTAACCTTAATTGTAAATGAGCTAAATGCCCCAATTAAAGGACACAGAATGGCAAGCTGGATAAAGAGCCAAGACCCATCAGATGCTGTCTGCAAGAGAACCATTTCACATGCAATGACACAAATAGGCTCAAAATAAACAGATGGAGGAAAATCTACCAAGCAAATGGAAAACAGGAAAAAAAGCAGGGGTGGCAATCCTAGTTTCTGAAAAAACAGACTTTAAACTGACAATGATCAAAAAAGACAAAGAAGGGCATTACATAATGATAAAGGTTTCAATTCAACAAGAAGAGCTAATTATCCTTATTATATATGCACCCAAAATAGGAGCACCCAGATTCATAAAGCAAGTGCATAGAGACCTATGAAAAACGTAGACTCCAACACAATAATAGTGGGAAACTTTAACACCCCACTGACAATATTAGGCAGATCAGTGAGACCAAAAATTAACAAAGATATTCAGGACCTGAACTAAGCTCTGGATCAAGTGGACCTGATAGATATCTACAGAACTCTCCACTCAAAAACAACAGAATATACATTCTTCTCATCACCCCCTGGAACTTACTTAAAAATTGATTACATAATCAGAAGTAAAACATGCTTCAGCAAATGCAAAAGAACTGAAATCATATAAAACAGTCTCTCAAAACACAGCACAATGAAATTAACACTCAAGATTTAAAAATTCACTCAAAACCACGCAATGACATGGAAATTCAACAACCTGCTCCTGAATGACTCTGGAGTAAATGCTGAAATTAAGGCAGAAACTGAGTTCCTTGAAACTAATGTAAATACAGAGACAACATACCAGAATCTCTGGAATGCAGCTAAAGCAGTGTCAAGAGGGAAATTTATAGCACTAAAATGCCAACATCAAAAAGCTGGAAATATCTCAAATCAACAACCTAACATACCAACTAGAGGAACTAGAGAACCAAGAGCAAACAAATTCCAAAGCTAGCAGAAGACAAGAAATAACCAAGATCAAAGCTGAACTGAAGGAGATAGAGACACAAAAAACCCTTGAAAAAATAAATGAATCCAGAAGTTGTTTTTTTAAAATAATAATAACATGGATAGACCTCTAGCTAGACTAATAAAGAAGAAAAGAGAAGAATCAAGTAAACACAATCAGAAATAATCAAGGGATTATCACCACTGACCCCACAGAAATACAAACAACCTTCAGAGAATACTATAAATGCCTTTATGCACATAAACCAGAAAATATAGAAGAAATGAATACATTCCTGGACACATACACTTTCCCAAGACTGAACCAGTAAGAAATTGAATCTCTGAATAGACCAATAACAAGTTCTGAAATTGAGGCAGTAATAACTAAACTACCAGTCAATAGAAGCCCAGGACTAGAGAGATTCATTGCTGAATTCTACCAGAGGTACAAAGAACAGCTGGCACCACTTCTACTGAAACTCTTCCAAAAAAATTGAAAAGTAGGGACTCCTCCCTAACGCATTCTATAAAGCCAGCACCATCTTGGTACCAAAACCTGACAGAGATACACACCAAAAAGGAAAACTTCCAGCCAATACCCTTGATGAACATTAATGCAAAAATCCTCAATACAATAATGGCAAACTAAATCCAGCAGCACATCAAAAAGCTAATCCACTATGATCAAGTTGGCTTCATCCCTGGGATGCAAGGTTGGTTCAACATGTGCAAATCAATAAATGTAATTCATCACATAAACAGAACTAAAGACACAAACCACATGATTATTTCAATAAATGCAAAATAGGCCTTTGGTAAAATTCAACATCACTTCATGTTAAAAACTCTCAATAAACTAGCTATTGAAAGAACATACCTCAAAATAATAAGAGCCATTTATGACAAACTTCCAGCCAATGTCATAGTGAGTGGGCAAACCTGGAAGCATTCTGCTTGAAAACCAGCACAAGGCAAGAATGCCCTCTCTCGCCACTCCTATTCAACACAGTGTTGGAAGTTCTGGCTAGGGCAATCAGACAAGAGAAATAAATAATGGGTATTCAAACAGGAAGAGAGGAAGTCAAATTATCTTTGTTTGCCAATGACATGATCCTATATCTAGAAAACCCCATCATCTCCATGCAAAAGCTGAGAAGCGCCCTCACCAAAGTCTCAGGATATAAAATGAACACACAAAAATCACTAGCATTCCTATACACCAACAACAGGCAAGCAGAAAGGCAAATCATGAATGGACTCCCATTCACAATTGCTACAAGAAGAATAAAATACCTAGGACTACAGCAAAGAAGGGAAGTGAAGGCTCTCTTCAAGAAGAACTACAAACCAATGCTCAAAGAAATCAGAGGACACAAACAAATAAGGAAACATTCCATGCTTATGGATAGAAAGAATCAATATCATGAAAATGGCTATACTGCCCAAAGTAATTTATAGATTCAATGCTATCCCCATTAAACTACCATAGGCATTCTTCACAGAATTAGAAAAAACTATTTTAAAATTCATATGGAACCAAAAAAGAGCCTGAATAACCAAGACAGTCCTAAGCAAAAAGAACAAAGCTGGAGGCATCATGCTACCCCACTTCAAACCATACTACAAGGCTAAAGTAACCAAAAGAGCATGTTACTGGTACAAGAACAGACACATAGAACAATGGAACAGAATAGAGAAATCGGAAATAAGACTGCACACTGAAAAGCATCTGATCTTTGATAAACTTGAAAAAAACATGCAACGGCGAAAGGATTCCCTATTTAATAAATGGTGCTGGGAAAACTGGCTACCCATATGCAGAAAACTGAAACTGGATCCCTTCCTTACACCTTATAAAGAAAATTAACTCAAGATGGATTAAAGACTTAAATGTAAAAACCCAAACTATAAAATCCCTAGAAGAAAATCTAGGGTATACCATTCAGAACATAGGCATGGGCAAAGACTTCATGATGAAAACACCAAAAGCAATTGCAACAAAAGCAAAAATTGACAAATGGGATCTAATTAAACTAAAGAGCATCTGTTCAGCAAAAGAAACTATCATCAGAGTGAAAAGATAACCTACAGAATGGGAGAAAATTTTTGCAATGGAGTCATTTGCTAAAGGTCTAATATCCAGAATCTACAAGGAACTTAAACAAATTTACAGAAAAAAACAAGAAATCTCATTAAAAAGTGGGCAAAGGACATAATCAGATACTTCTCAAAAGAAGGCACTCATGTGGCCAACAAAGATATAATAAAAAGCAACAAAGATATAATAAAAACTGTGCATCATTGATCATTAGAGAAATGAAAATCAAATCCACAATGAGATATCATCTCACCCCAGTTAGAATGGTGATTATTAAAAAGTCAAGAAACAACAGATGCTGGTGAGGTTGTGGAGAAACAGGAATGTTTTTACGCTGTTGGTGGGAGTGTAAATTAGTTTATCCATTGTGGAAGACAGTGTGGTGATTTTTAAAAACCTAGAGACAGAAATACCATTTGACCCAGCAATCCCATTACTGGGTATATACCCAAAGGAATAGAAATTATTCTATTATAAAGATACATACATGCACATATTGTATGGAACTATACATATTCATTGCAGCTCTATTCACAATAGCAAAGACATGGAATCGACCTAAATGTCCATCAATGATAGATTCGATAAAGAAAATGTGGTACATATACATCATAGAATAGTATGCAGCCATAAAATGAAACAAGATCATGACCTTTGCAGGGACATGGATCGAGTTGCAAGCCAGTATCCTCAGCAAATTAATGCAGGAACAGCAAACCAACCACTGCATGTTCTCACTTATAAGTGGGAGCTGAATGGTGAGAATACATGGACACATTATGGGGAACAACACACACACTGGGGCCTGTTGGAGGGTTGGTGGTGGGAGGAGAGAGAGCATCAGGAAGAATAGCTAATAGATGCTGGGCTTAATACCTAGGTGACTGGATGATCTGTGCAGCACACCACCATGGCACACATTTACCTATGTTGCGAACCTACACATTCTGCACATGTGCCACTGAAGTTAAAATAAAAGTTGAAGAAAAAAAATTATTGCCGAGACCTATGTCCAGAAACATTTCCCTTATGTTTTATTCTAGTAGTTTTATCATTTCAAGTCTTATATTTAAGTTCTTAATCCACTTTTGTTTTTGATACAGGGTCTTGGTCTGTCACCCAGGCTGGAGTGCAATGACAAAATCTTGGCTCAATGTAGCCTTGACCTCCTGGGCTCAAGCGATTCTCCCACCTCAGCATTCAGAGTAGCTAGGACCACAGGTGTGCACCACCACACCCAGAGAATTTTCTTTATTTTTTTGTTTAGACGAGGTCTCACTATCTTGCCCAGGCTTTTAAATCCATTTTGAGTTATTTTTGTAAGTAGTGATATGGGAGTCTAGTCTCAGTCTTTTGTATGGGAATATTAAGTTTTCCCATGGCCATTAATTGAAGAGATTGTTCTTTTAACAATGTTTGTTCTTGACACCTTTGTTGAAAAGAAGTTGCCTGTAGGGGTGTCAATTTATTTTGGGTTTCTCTTTTCTGTTTCTTCGGTCTATGTATCTGCTTTTATGCCAGTATCGTGATTTTTTGGTTACTATATCTTTGTAGCATATTTTGAAGTCACGTCACATGATGCCTCCAACTGTTTATAGTTCCATACAAATGTTAGGATTGTTTTTTCTAAATCTGTGAAAAATTACCTGGGAATTTTGGCAGAGATTGCATTGATTTTGTAGATCTTTTTGGGTAGTATGGTTAGTTTAACAATATTAATTATTGTAATCCATGAACATAGGATTTCTTTCTTTTATCCTCTTCAATTTCTTTTATCAATGGTTCATTGTTTTCATTGTAGAGATCTTTCAACTTTTTTATTAATTTATTTCCCAGATATTTTATTATTTTTATAGCAATTGTATGTGGGATTATTTTCTTGACTTCTTTTTCAGATAGGTTGCTGTTACTGTATAGAAATGGTACTGATGTTTGGATGTTGATTTTTTATTCTGCAACTTTACTAAATTTATTAGTTTGAGCACTTTTTTGAGTCTGTAGGGTTTTCTATATATAACATTATGTAGTCTGCAAGCAAGAATAAGTTAACATCCTCCTTCCCAGTGGTATGCCCTTTACTTTATTTTCTTGCCGAATTGCTCTGGCTAGGACTTCCAGAACTATGTTGAATAAAAGTTGTAAAAGTGAACATCCTTTTCTTGTTTCAAATTTTAGAGGAAAACTTTCAACTTTTTCCTATGCATCATGATATTAGCTGTGGGTTTATCATATATGTCCTTTATTGTATTGATGTACATTTCTTCTATACATAGTTTAGGGTTTTTATCATGAAGGAATGCTAAATTTTGTGAATAAATTTTCTGCAACTATTGAAATAATCATATGACTTTTTCCTTCATTCTGTTAATGTGATATACTATGTTTACTGACTTGTGTATATTGAAACACATTGGATTGCATTTCTGGGATGAATTCCAATGAAAACGGTGAAAAATCTTTTTGATATACTGTAGGATTTGGTTTGATAGTATCTTGTTGAAAAATTTTGCATCTGTGTTCATCAGGCTTGTAGATATTGACTTGCAGTTTTCTTTTCTTGGTGTGTCCTTATCTAACTTTAGTATCAGGGTGATGCTGACCTCATAGAATGAGTTTGGGTAAATTCCCTCCATTTCCATTTTTGTTTGCAATACTTTTAATAAAATTGACATAATTTCTTGTATAAACACTTAGTGTAATTCAGCAATGAATTCATCAGGTCCGTGGTTGCTGATACAATATCATTACTTTTTTATGGTCTGATCAGTTTTCCATTTCTTTACAGTTAAATATTGGTAGGTTGCATGTGTTTAAAAACATTCATTTTTATAGGTTATTCAATTTGTTGGTGTATAATTGTTTATAGTAGTCTCATTATCATTTGTATTTCTGTTATTCCAGTTGTAATGTCTCCTTTTAATTTATGATTGTATATATTTGAATTTCTCTCTGTATTTTTAGTCTAGCTAAGGGTTTATTGATTTTCCTTACCTCTTCAAAAAATAGTCTTAGTTTTGTTTATCTTTTCTATTGTTTTTCTATCTGTATCTCTTTTATTTCTTCTCTAACATTTATTACTTCCTATTTCTACTAAGGGCTTGTTTGCTTTTGTTTGCTAATTCCCTGTACTGTAACATTAGGTTGTTTATTTGAGATATTTCTACTATTTTGATAGATGTTTATTGCTATAAACTTCTCTCTTAAAACTGTTTTTGCTGTATCTCATAGTTTTTTTATGTTGTGTTTTCAATTTTATTTCAAGAAACCTCTTAATATGATTTTTTTTCTTTCTTTCTTGATCCATTTATTTAATTTACATGTATTTGTACATTTTTCAAAGTTCTACTTTTTATTCATTTCTAGTTTTATTCCATTGTGATCAGAAAACATACTTGATATAATTTTGATTTTTAACATTGGTTGAGACTTATTTTGTGTCCAAACATATGACTTATCCTAGAATATATTCCTTGTTTTTTTAAAAAATAATGTATATTCATTCACTGTGAGATGGGATGTTCTATAAATGTCAGTTAAGTCCATTGGGTGTAGAGTATGGTTTAACTCTCATGTTTCTTTGTTGATTTTCTGCTTGGATGATCAACCTGTGCATTGCTGAAAGTGGGGTGTTGAAGTCCTTAACTATTATTGTATTGTAGTCTAACATTCCATTTAGATTTATTAATATTCACTTTATATATTTATGTGTTCTTATGTTGGATGCATATGTATCCATCATTATGTCCTTTTGCTTCATTGACCCTTTTACATTATATAATAGCCCTTTGTCTCTTTTAGCCATTTTTATTTTAGTTTACACTCTATTTTATGTAATATAAGTGTAGTTACTTCTGCTGGTTTTTGCACTGCACTTGCATGAGATATATTTTTCCATGCCTTCACTTTCAATCTATGCATGTCCTTACAAGTGAAGTGAGTTCCTCTTTGGCAATATACAGTTGGGTCTTGTTTTTTTGTTTTTTTAAATTAATTAATTAATTCTGTCTTTTCATTAAATAATTTAATACATTTACTTTCAAGTTAATTATTGACAGGCAATGGCCTACTATGGACATTTTGTTACTTATTTTTTAATTGTTCTGTAGATTATTTCTTCCTTTCTTTTTCTCCTACAGATTTCTTTTGTGGTTAAGTAATCATCTCTGGTGGTATACTTTGATTCACTGATTTTCATTTTTAGTGCATCTATTGTGAGTTTTTGCTTTGTCATTACCATGAGCCTTACAAAAAATATTTTATAGTTATAACAAGTGACTTTAAGCTGATAAAACTTAACACTGATTGCAAAAACTATACAAAACACAAAAGCAATTTAACTCCATTCTCTCCCATATTTTAAATTTTCCCTGCCACAACTTACATTTTTATATGACATATCTTTTACTAAATTATATTAATTATTTTGATAGTTTTGTTTTAGTTTTATAATAATGATATAAGTTGTTTATAGACCACATCTATAGTATAAAGTAATAATCATGTTAGCATTGTTTTTGTTTTTCAGTTTCAAGTACAATCTGAAAAGAAAATTAAAAATAATCTTATTTATAATAGCATTGAAAGAAAAAAAACATAAAAATAAACTTTACCAATAAGGCAAAAGATGTGTACACTGAAAACTACAAAATATTGCTGAAAGAAATTTTTAAAATATATTACAAAATGGAAAGCTAAGGCAATTAAAACTGCATTATGCAATCATAAGGAAAGATATAAACCAATAGGATAGGTTAGAGAGCCTACATATAATTCCGCACACGGTCAATTGATTTTCAACAAGAATTTCAAAATCATTTAATGGGGAAAGAACAATCTTTTAAAAAATGGTATGGAGACAGCTAAATATACATATACAAAAGAATGAAATTGGACTCAATCTTATACCATACATATACAAAAGAATGAAATTGGACTCAATCTTATACCATACACAAGAAAAAAACTCAATAAGTATCAGAGACTCAAACTTAAGTGTTAAAACTCTAAGACTCTTAGAAAAAAATATAGAGGAAGACTCCATAACATTGTATCCAGCAATGATTTATTAAATATGACACCAAACATACAGGCAACAAAATAAATGTAGATAAACTGGACTTCATTAAAATAAAAAACTTTATATTTTTTATTTTATATGTAAATATCCAGTTTATCAAACACCATTTGTTGAAGGGATTGTACTTTCCCCATTGAGTTGTCTTGGCCTCCTTGTCAAAGATTATTTGACCATAAACATGAAGATTTACTTCTGAATTATTTGGTTTATTCCATTAGTCTATATGTCTGTACTTATACATGTAACACACTTTTTAAATTACTGTAGGTTTGTAATATCTTTTAAAATCAGGAAGTGTGTGATCTTCAAGTTCATTCATTTTTTTCAAAATTGTTTTGGCTATTTAGAGTGCCTTGAAATTCCATATGAATATTAGGTTTTTTCTTTCTATTTCAGTAAAAAAAGTGCTACTGACACTTTGATAGGGAGTGTATGGAATCTGTAGATTGCTTTGGGTGGCATTTACATCCTAACAATAATTCTTCCAATCCATGAACATAAGATACCTTTCCATTTATTTGTGTCTTTATTATGTTCAAAAATGATTTCCAGTTTTCAGAGTGTGTCATTCACCTCCTACTATTTTATCATTTATTTCACATGCTATTTTAAATGCAATTGTTTTTGTAATTTCTTTTTCTGATTATTTATTGTTTATGTAGAAAAGACAAAACAAGGTTTTTTAACACACCCAAAAAGATCACACTAGCTCACCAGCAATGGATCCAAACTAAGAAGAAATCCCTGATTTAACTGAAAAAGAATTCAGAAGGTTACATATTAACCTAATCAGGGAGGCACCAGAGGAAGGTGAAGCCCAATGTAAGGAAATCCAAAAAATTATACAAGAAGAGAAGGGACAAATATTCAATGAAATAGATAGCATAAATAAAAAAAATCAAAACTTCAGGAAACAATGGACACACTTATGGAAATGCAAAATGCTCTGGGAAGTCTCAGCAATAAACTTGAACAAGCAGAAGAAAGAACTTCAGAGCTCAAAGACAGGTTTTTAAATTAATCCAATCCAAGAAAGAAAAAAAGAATAAGAAAATATGAACAAAGCCTCCAAGAAGTCTGGGATTATGTTAAACTACCAAACCTAAGAATAATCGGCATTCCTGAAGAAGAAGAGAAATCTAAAAGTTTGGAAAATATATTTTGGGGAATAATCAAGGAAAATTTCCCCAGCCTTGCTAGAGACCTAGACATCCAAACACAAGAAGTTCAAAGAACACCTGGGAAATTCATTGCAAAAAGAGCATCGCCTAGGCACATTATCATCAGGTTATCTAAAGTTAAGATGAAGGTAACAATATTAAGAACTGTGCGGCAAAAACACCAGGTAAACTATAAATGAAAACCTATCAGATTAACAGCAAATTTCTCAGCAGAAACCTTACAAGCTGGAAGGGATCGGGGCCCTATCTTCAGCCTTCTCAAACAAAACAATTATCAGCCAAGAATTCTGTATCCAGTAAACTAAACTTCATAAATGAAGGAAAGATACAGTCTTTTTCAGACAAACAAATACTGAGAGAATTTGCCACTGCCAAGCCAGCACTACAAGAACTGCTAAAAGGAACTCTAAATCTTGAAACAAATCCTGGAAACACATCAAAACAGAACCTCTTTAAAGCATAAATCTCACATGACCTATAAAACAAAAATACAAATAAAAAAAAGGTATACAGGCAACAAATAGCATGATGAATGGAATGGTACCTGTCATCTCAATATTAACATTGAATGTAAGTGGCCTAAATACTCCCCTTAAAAGATACAGAATTGTAGAATGGATAAGAATTCACCAGCCAACTCTCTGTGGCCTTCAAAAGACACACCAAGCACATAAGGACTCACATAAACTTAAGGTAAAGGGATGGAAAAAGACGTTCTATGCAAATGAACACCAAAAGAGAGCAGGAGTAGCTACTCTTATAGCATACAAAACAAACTTTAAAGCAGCAGCAGTTAAAAAAGACAAAGAGGGACATAATATAATGATAAAAGATCTTGTTTAACAAGAAAATATCACAATCCTAAATATGTTTGCACTTAACACTGGAGCTCCCTAATTTATAAAACGATTGCTAATAGACTTAAGAAATGAGATAGACAGAAACACAATAATAGTGGGGGACTTCAATACTCCACTGATCATCACTAGATGACAGCACTAGACAGATCATCAAGACAGAAAGTCAACAAAGAAACAATGCATTTAATCTATACCCTGGAAAAAATGGATTTAACAGATATTTACAGAACATTTTACCCAGCAACTGCAGAATATACATTCTATTGATCAGCACATGAAATGTTCTCCAAGACAGACCATATGATAGGCCACAAAACGAGCCTCAATATATTTAAGAAAGTTGAAATTATATCAAGCAGTCTCTCAGACTACAGAATAAAACTGGAAATTAATACCTAAAAGAACCTTCAAAATCAGAATTTTTTCATATTGACTTTAGAACTTGCAACTTTGCAGAATTTGTTTAGTAGTTCTAAAAGCTGTGTGTGTGTGTGTGTGAAATTTTTGGGGGTTTTACATATAAGAACGTGGGACCAGTGGACAGAGATAATTTTACTTCTTCTTTTCAATTTTGATTTCTTTTATTTCTATTTATGCCTAATTTCTCTGGCTAAAACTATCAATACTATGCTGAATAAAAGTGGCAAGGGCATGCCTTCTTGTCTTGTTTCTAATCCTGTAGAAAAGCTTTCAGTCATTAATCATTAAATATAATGTTACTTGTGGGATTTTCACTATACCCTTAATTTCACAGAGATTCTTTCTTTCTATTCGCAATTTGATGAGTGTTTTTACCATGAAGGATGTTAACCCTTCTCAAATGCCTTTTCTGCACCAACTGAGATGATAATGTGGATTTTGTTCGACATTTGGTTAGGTGGTGTATTACATGGATTTATTTTTGTATGGTACACCATTATGAAATTTTGAGAATAAATACCACTTAGTTATGGTGTATAATCCTCTTAATGTGCTAAGGTTTGGTAGTATTTTGTTGAGGAATTTTGCATAAATATTCATTGGGGTATTGGACTGTAGTTTTCTTTTTTTACAATGTTTTTGTCTGGATTTGGTATTAGGGTAATTCAGACCTCATGGAACAACCTTAAAAATGCTCTGTACTCTTCAAATTTTTGAATGCATTTTAGGAGAATAGGTATCAATTCTTCTTTAAATCTACGGTAGAATTTTTCAGTGAAGCCATCTGGTGTCCCAGGGCTTTGTTTTGTAAAGTAGCTTTTGATTACTGAGATAATCTCCTTACTAGTTACCCAAATGTTCATTTTGTATTCTTCATGATTCCCTCTTAGTGGGTAGTGGGTTTCAAATAATTTATCCATTTTTTCTAAGTTACCCAATTTGTTGGCATACAATTGTTTATAATCATTTATAATGTCATTGCTTTCATTTCTGATTTTAGTTATTTGAGTTTTCTCTCTTAGTTAATCTAGCTAAGAGTTTGCCATTTTTGTTGATATTTTCAAAAAACCGACTCTTTGTTTCATTGATTTTTTCTAGTTTTTTCTTTTCTCTATTTTATTTATCTCTGTTCTCATCTTTTTTATGTCCTTCCTTCTGCTAACTTTAGGTTTCATTTGTCCTTTTTTTAGTTCCTTGAGGTTTAAAGTTAGGTTTTTAACATCAGATCTTTCTTCTTTTTAAAATTATGCATTTTTATATGGATATAAACAATATAAATTTCACTTTTGTGACTGCTTTTATGTTTTTCCATAAACTTTGGTATGTTGTGGGTTTCATTACTCTTATTATATTTTCTAATTTATTTTGTAACTTTTTCTTTGATGTGTTAGTGGTTGAAGAGTGCATTGTTTACTTTCCAAATATGTATGTGGATTTTCCAGTCTGCCTTTTGCTGTTGATTTCTAGTTTCATTCCATTGTTATTGGAAAATATAACTTGTATAATTTCAATCTTTTAAAAATGTATTGAGACTTATTTTGTGGCCTAACAAGTGGTCTATTCTGGAGAATATTCCATGTGTTCTAAAAGATAATGTGTATTCTGCTGTTGGATGGAGTCTGTATGTTTATTAGATTCTAATGGTCTATTGTTTTTGCTCAAGTCATCCATTTCCTTACTTATCTTGTCTCTGGTTGTTCTATCCATTATTAAAAGTGGGATATTGAATTTTTCTATTATTATTGTGTTGTTGTATATTTCTCCCTTCAGTTATATCAAGGTTTGTTTTATATATTATTGTGTTCTGCTGTTGGTTAATACATATTTATAATTGTTCTATGAGGGGACTTTGACAAGTTTATGAAAAGAGGAATTAAAAGATAAAAACAAAATATATAACATTTATTTACAAACATAAGCTCCAAGTTCAAGACACTTTTGTAAGCAATGATATCAGCCATTTAGTCCATCCCTAAAGAACTAAAGGTCTTGAGAATTTAACCATATCTGTGAAGTCTTTTTACAATATTAACAGATGAAAAATCGGTACCCTTTATAGGTTTTTTAAGGTTAGGAAGCAAAAAGAAGTCAGAAGGAGCCAAATCAGAACTGTAAACTGGATATCTAATGATTTCCCATTGAAACTTTTACAAAATTACTCGTTTGATGAGAGAAATGAAAAGGAGCATTGTCATGGCGGAGAAGTATTCCCTTTGAATCTCTCCTAGGTGTTTTTCTGCCAATGCTTTGGCTAACTTTCTCAAAACACTTTCATAATAAGCAGACATTATTGTCGTTTGGCCCTCCCAAAATTTCACAAGCAAAATGCCTTAAGCACCCCCAAAAAAGCACTTATCATGATTATTGTTCTTGACTATTCCATTTTCGGCTTTGACTGGATCATTTCCAAAACTTGGTAGCCATTGCTTTCATTGTGCTTTGTCTTCAGGATCATACTGGTTATGCCATGTTTCATCTTCTGTAATAATTCTTCCAAGAAATGTTTCAAGATCTTGATTCCACTTGGTTAAAATTTTTATTAAAAGCTCTGCTCTTGTCTGCAACTGATTTGTGTTCAACAATTTCAGCATACATCAAGTGAAAAGTTTGCTCAATTTGAACTAATCAAGTATGCTGTGGAACCATTGTAGTAAATTTTTCAGTCCAGTTTTGTTTTTTTTTTCAAATTTTATTTGTGTATCTGTGTCGTTTGTTAGCTCATTAAGCATCTTAACACTTATTTTAAAGTTTTCCTCAGATAGCTCATAGATCTATGCTTCTGTAGGGTCAGTTACTGACATTTTATACTACTTCTTACAGTGGACCATGTTTTCCTGTTGCTTTGTATGCATTTTGATTTGTTTTTGTATGCTTGCTTGTTTGTTTCGTTTTTGAGATATGATTTGTGCAGGGAAAGACCTTTACTCATCAGCCTAGTTAGAAATCCTAGGATATCTCAAGTTGGATAAGACAGATATTAGTCTTTCAGGTAGACCTTCTTCTACTAACCACAATGTTAGATACATAGTCCATTCTTTTGTTTTTTCCTGAGGGAGGATCTCTAGTATGGGAGGTTTACTCCTGATTATTAAACGTAAGAGAAATAAAGAAAGGGGCATGGGTAAGCACACAAAATGCCATGAATATTCCTACCGTTTTTGCTGGATATTTTTTTAAAATTTCACTTTGATCAAGGTGCTGTAACTTCCCAAATGATCTTGAATTCTCACAAAAGTATGCCGGCCTGTATATTGTTGCAAACTCAGTCTGTCTGTAGGAGAATGTGCACTTAAATCTTCCTAGTGTAGTCTGCCTCTTGGTGATTTAACTCTCCTCTAGACTCTTGATCAACCTCTCGTTATCACCTTATTTCTTTTTACTATTTATTCTTTTATCAATTGTTTATGTAAGTCATATCCCACTGAACAATAGCTCTTTTACTAAGTACTGTACTGGTTTTCTCATAGATTGCTGTATTAGTTTTCTAGGGCTACCATAATAAAATACAATAGATAAAGTGGCTTAGGTAAACAGAAATTTATTTTTTCACAGTTCTGGAGCATAGAACTCCAAGATCCAGGTCTCAGCGGGTTTGTTATTTTCTGTGGCCTCTCTTTGGCTTTTCAGATGTCTGCCTTCTCACTCATTCCTCACATGGTCTTTCCTCCTCGCACATGCATCACTCCTGTCTCTTTATGTGTAGAAATTCTATATTTGTAAATACACCAGTCAGATTAAATTAAAGCCCCCTTATCATTTAACCTTAATTACCTCTTAAAAGGTCCTATATTCAAATCTAGTCACATTCTGAGGTTTTGGGAGTTGGGACTTTAACATATAAATTTGGGTGACACAAGTCAGCCAACAATATTTAATTGGTATACTGACTGATCCAAAAATTTAAAGATTATACAATAAAATATATTTGAGTCATTTATAGAAAAAAGTATTTATTTAACCAAGTAAATGTCTTTATTTATACATATTGTTCTTGTTTATGTAATAAAAGGACTTACTATTACTTGAAATTTTCAATTTTCTATTTGTCTTAAATTCCAAATCTAAGACAATTTTAATTGAGAATATAAGGCATGATTTTTTTCGTTCAAAATATAGGAATGACTGAATGTTGAAAAATGCAAGCAATTCTATCATTTAAATGTATGAAGAGAATATGCTGTGGGGTTATTGATCTACTAATTGCTAATAAGTTTTAAAAACCTTTAATTAATATATTATAAGTGTGTTTAAGCTAATGTGATTCATTAATAGAAGAGTACTACAGTAAAAACACTCCCTCATTAGCCATACAAGGCTCAGCCATGAAGTCAACTCTTGAAAGTATCTAAGGTATGTTGGACTTAACAGCCTAAGTGATAAATAGTTCTGTATTATATTTGATTTCTGCAATTTTTTTAACATAATTGTTCAGAAGAATTGGCTAGAATAATGTGAATGTAAAACAAAAATCCAAAGCATCAGCCTCACTGAGAATTTTTTTTACTTGTGAATATTTCTAAGCAAGTAGGTCATTCTACAATGGTAATCCTTTCTTTCCACAAAATGAATATGTTAAAATTTTGACTACACTTTAAAGGCAATATTTCACTTTCATGGCATTAAAAAAAATACAAAATTCTCTCTTTTATCATTTTTTGAAGACAGTAGGCCAAACTATCACTCTGAGTTTTTAGAATATGGAATAAAGTCATCTTTTGTCCATTTTAAAAAGATTTAATAGTCCACTAGAATGTCAGCCATTTATTAGATTTATTAGGTGATTTGAGAAGATAGAATATTTTGTGACATCTATGAGCTTATTTCAGTAATTCAAAGAATGTTAGAGTTGTATATTGCAGTAATTAGTTCAATCTTACAATTAATCCTTCACAGATATTTATGAAATTAATATCATATGTCCTTATGTGATTATGTATGTCTGAGGGAAACCTATAACTAGAAAAAGATTACAATACAATTGAAAGGCAACCATGTGAGCAAATATGGAATGATTATCCAGTAACGTACCTTTAGTATAAATGATGTAGTCAAGTGCTGAAAAGGAAACTAAGATAATAAATGAAGTAAGATGAGGGTTATCAACTTTCTTAGAAGTAGCAATACTGAAAGTTTCCAATAGTGATTTTGAAGACATGGAATTGTTACCATGTGCACTAGAGATTATAAATGTACTAAGTTGTTCAATGGATTGTCTTGGCTATAATGACAAGGCCTTATATATTGTAAGCATTAAGGTAAAGCTGAGTCCTCTGGCTGCTTAGCTGATAAAGTCAAACAGTAGAACATATATTAATAATCAGCCATAACTCAAAAATTTTTTGGTCACTTGAGGCACTGCAAATCTTCACCAAAGTAATTTCACCTCTCACATCTTTAGTGTAAATATTTCTAACTATAATTAATTATAGAACACAAGTTCACTCTCACTGTAACATCCTTATTTTTTTCTCCATAGAGATTGATTGTAAATAACTACTTAATCTGTGAAGTATAGTATATAGTGGATACTGTAATCAAACCCATAAATGTGGCTGCTTCGAATAAATGTGCTTTACTGCATGATGAGAAAAGCAGTAGTACTACAAAGTCTGAATTGTGAGCCCAATTTCCACTGTGCTTTAATTATCAGGAAAAAAACAACAAAACAAACAAACAAAAAAAACACCCTATTTACTCAGCATGAAATAACGAAAAAAGTGGTAATAATTATACTAACATGATCCATGTAGATCTACTAGCTGGATATTTCAGAGGCCAACATTAGGTATGATTTTTAAATCAAAATTGCCTTCTTTGGTTCTGTGAAATATTAACTAGCAAGAAAACTTATAACTCTATCTTTTAATGTGCACTATGCAGCCCTAATCTTAGATAATTACTTTTAGATTTTACTGAAACAATAAAATACTTTGCTTTGGGGTAAAAGGGAAAATAGTATGATATCACTGAATATTAAAATTCCATCATATCATTAATTCTGGTCATTACTACACTTCTCTTATCAAGTGTAATTATCTCTTCAAACCAAATAACCTACATTTTTTAAGTTAATTAATTTCCAAAGAAGTTTTTATTTCATAAAAATTAATTTTTAAGTATATTGGAATAGAGATTTTGCCTTTGCAACACGGACCTAAATTCACACATTTTATCATAATGACTCAGGTGCTTAAGCTAGAACATTTTTATTTTTTACAATAGTATTTCAAATTGGTCCATACCATGTTTGTAAAAAATTAATCCATTTGATGTTTAACTATAATTTCCATCCATCACATTTTAATATGACTTTAATAAAATGTTAGCCAGCTGTTGTATGATAGAAATTCATACATTAATATATTTTGCCTGAGTTGTCAAACCTGTCCTAAGTAACAATTCATTTAAATGATTTTCACTCCTTTGATTAGGTTCTAAGAGAATATCATAAATCTAGTGAAATTCATCAAGAAAGTCAATATTTTAAATTGCAGATGTAGAAGATTTATTAAGAGGCACACACTGTGATGAGAACTTTTAATGAGTTACCACAAAAAAACCTCATAACAACTCCATGAGATGTCTACTATTAATATTCTTATCCTACAAATGATGAAGAGTGTGTATTTGCTTCTTTTCTCTTTTTTCTCAACTTTTATTTTAGAATCAGGGTATACACATGCAAAGTTATTACAAAGGTATATTGAACAATGCTGAGGTTTAGACTACAAATAAATCCATCATCCAGGTAGTGAGCACAGTACCCAATAGATAGATTTTTTTTCAGTCTTTTCCCATGTTCCTTCTCCCACTTGTATTCCCCAGTATCTATTGTTCCCATTTTTATAACCATGTTTATTTAGGTACCACTTATAAGTGAGAACGTTCAGTGTTTGGTTTTCTATTTCTGCATTAATGTGTTCAGAATAATAATTTACAACTGCTTCCATGTTGCTACAAAAGACATGATTTCATTTTTTATGGCTGCATAGTATTCCATGGTATATATGTACCACAATTTCTTTACACAATCAACCATTGATGGGCACATGGGTTAATTTTATGTCTTTGTAATTTTGAATAGTGCTGTCCTGTACATATGGGTACCTGTAGGACAGAGATTACATACTGGAAGAGAAAAGTCAAGAAAACTAGAGGCTAAAACAACACCCAGGACCTGTGTAGTGGCTCAAAATTTTTCCAAGATGCAAAGAAAGTCCATAGAAAAGAGTGCTCAAAATCTCTCCCAAAAGGAATTAACTTTATTTAAAGAGTGCAAAGAAATTCAAGCCTAAGATCACTCAAAAATAGCTTCTCTAAATGAGGAGTCAGATAGTTTATCATCTGAAAAAGTGGAAAAGCCAACTAACAGGATCTTTTCTTGCGTTGGAGCAAATCTCACAGACTGGCTTCAAAAAGTACCTCTGACATTTTATAAACATATATCAAAACATTACATTCTACCCCATAAATATATGCAATTACTTGTGCATTTAACATTTAAAATTCAAAATTCAAAAAAAAAAACTAGTTAAGCCAACACAAACATTAGACATTGAACTTATTTAAAGAAAAAGCAAAACAAAACAAACTATACCCCTACCTGAAGTTAATTGGTCTAGGCTATAAAGCAATTTATATTGTAATGAATTGTTGAAAAAAATCAGGAAACCAGTGAGCAATTCATGAAGACTCAAAACTGGGTTTCATACAAAATGAGACAGATATATTAACAGAGACATAGAGGAAATATGCAGTCAAAAAGAGCGCTAATCAATGACTGCAATTAAAGGGAGATTGTGCATACGCTTAAGGCTGAGCCTCCTAAGGAGTGACACCAAATATGTTCAAGAAACTAAAAAAACCCATGATTTAAAAAGTAAAGGTAGGTATAATGCCAATATCTCATCAAATGGAGAATATCAATACAGAAATAAAAATTAAAAAAGAACCAAACTCAAATTCTGGAATTGAAACATACAGTGACCAAACTAAGACATTCACCAGAGGGGTTAAATAGTTTATTAGAACTAGCAGAAGAAAGAGGTAGAGAACATTGTGATAAAACAACATAGATTATTCAACATAAATACAAGAAAACAGAATGTAGACAAATGTACCAAGTCTCAGACAAATATGACACATCTTTATGTGCACTAACACAAACATAGTAAGGATACCAGTTGAGAGGAGAGAAAGAATGGATAGAGATCCACACTCAGACCTAAAGAAAGAAATGCTGAAGAAAAAGAGAAAATATTGAAAGCGGAAAAATAAAATGACAAACTACGTGCAGGGGAACAATAAGATTAAGAGCTGATTTCTCATCAGAAATAATGAAGACAAGAAGACAATGGGATGACACATTCAAAAAGTTAAAAAACAAAACAAAAACAAACCACTGTTAACCAAGAATCTTCTACTGGGAAAACCCATCTTTTAAAAATCAAGGTGGGGGGGTACAGCCAAGATGGCTGAATAGGAACAGCTCCAGTCTACAGCTCCCAGCATGAGCAATGCAGAAGATGGGTGATTTCTGCATTTCCAACTGAGGTACCAGGTTCATCTCACTGGAGAGTGCCAGATAGTGGGTGCAGGACAGTGGGTGCAGTGCACTGTGTGTGAGCCGAAGCAGGGTGAGGCATCGCCTCACCCAGGAAGCACAAGGGGTCAGGGAATTCCCTTTCCTAGTCAAAGAAAGGGGTGACAGACAGCACCTGGAAAGTCGGGTCACTCCCACCCTAATACTGCGCTTTTCAAAAGGGCTTCACAAACGGCACACCAGGAGATTATATCCCACACCTGGCTCGGAGGGTCCTACACCCACGGAGCCTCGCTCTTTGCTAGCACAGCAGTCCGAGATCAAACTGCAAGGCGGCAGGAAGGCTGGGGGAGGGGCACCTGCCATTGCTCAGGCTTGAGTAGGTAAACAAAGCGGCTGGGAAGCACCAACTGGGTGGAGCCCACCACAGCTCAAGGAGGCCTGCCTGCCTCTGTAGGCTCCACCTCTGGGGGCAGGGCACAGACAAACAAAAGACAGCAGTAACCTCTGCAGACTTAAATGTCCCTGTCTGATAGCTTTGAAGAGAGTAGTGGTTCTCCCAGCACGCAGCTTGAGATCTGAGAACAGACAGACTGCCTCCTCAAGTGGGTCCCTGACCCCCGAGTAGCCTAACTGGGAGGCACCCCCCAGTAGGGGCGGACTGACATTTCACACGGCTGGGTACTCCTCTGAGACAAAACTTCCAGAGGAATGATCAGGCAGCAGCATTTGCGATTCACCAATATCTGCTGTTCTGCAGCCACCGCTGCTGATACGCAGGCAAACAGGGTCTGGAGTGGACCTCCAGTAAACTCCAACAGACCTGCAGCTGAGGGTCCTGTCTGTTAGAAGGAAAACTAACAAACAGAAAGGACATCCACACCAAAAACCCATCTGTTCATCACCATCATCAAAGACCAAAGGTAGATAAAACCACAAAGATGGGGAAAAAACAGAGCAGAAAAACCGGAAACTCTAAAAATCAGAGCGCCTCTCCTCTTCCAAAGGAATGCAGCTCCTCACAAGCAACGGAACAAAGCTGGACGGAGAATGACTTAGATGAGCTGAGAGAGGAAGGATTCAGAAGATCAAACTACTCTGAGCTAAAGGAGGAAGTTTGAACCAATGGCAAAGAAGTTAAAAACTTTGAAAAAAATTAGACGAATGGATAACTAGAATAATCAATGCAGAGAAGTCCTTAAAGGACCTGATGGAGCTGAAAACCATGGCATGAGAAATACACGATGAACGCACAAGCCTCAGGAACCGATGCAATCAACTGGAAGAAAGGGTATCAGTGATGGAAGACGAAATGAATGAAATGAAGCGTGAAGAGAAGTTTACAGAAAACAGAAGAAAAAGAAGGAAACAAAGCCTCCAAGAAATATGGGACTATGTGAAAAGACCAAATCTACGTCTGATTGGTGTACCTGAAAGTGACGGGGAAAATGGAACCAAGTTGGAAAACACTCTGCAGGATATTATCCAGGAGAACTTCCCCAATCTAGCAAGACAGGCCAACATTCAGATTCAGGAAATACAGAGAACGCCACAAAGATACTCCTCGAGAAGAGCAACTCCAAGACACATAATTGTCAGATTCACCAAAGTTGAAATGAAGGAAAAAATGTTAAGGGTAGCCAGAGAGAAAGGTCAGGTTACCCACAAAGGGAAGCCCATCAGACTAACAGTGGATCTCTCAGCAGAAACTCTACAAGCCAGAAGAGAGTGGGGGCCAATATTCAACATTCTTAAAGAAAAGAATTTTCAACCCAGAATTTCATATCCAGCCAAACTAAGCTTCATAAGTGAAGGAGAAATAAAATACTTTACAGACAAGCAAATGCTGAGAGATTTTGTCACCACCAGGCCTGCCCTAAAAGAGCTCCTGAAGGAAGTACTAAACATGGAAAGGAACAACTGGTACCAGCCACTGCAAAAACATACCAAATTGTAAAGACCATCAAGGCTAGGAAGAAACTGCATCAAGTAACGAGCAAAACAACCAGCTAACATCATAATGACAGGATCAAATTCACACATAACAATACTAACCTTAAATGTAAATGGGCTAAATGCTCCAATTAAAAGACACAGCCTGGCAAATTGGATAAAGAGTCAAGACCCATCAGTGTGCTGTATTCAGGAAACCCATCTCACGTGCAGAGACACACATAGGCTCAAAATAAAGGGGTGGAGGAAGATCTACCAAGCAAATGGAAAACAAAAAAAGGCAGGGGTTGCAATCCTAGTCTCGGATAAAACAGACTTTAAACCAACAAAGATCAAAAGAGACAAAGAAGGCCATTATATAATGGTAAAGGGATCAATTCAACAAGAAGAGCTAACTATCCTAAATATATATGCACCCAATACAGGAGCACCCAGATTCATAAAGCAAGTCCTTAGTGACCCACAAAGAGACTTAGACTCCCATACAATAATAATGGGAGACTTTACCACCCCACTGTCAACATTAGACAGATCAGCAAGACAGAAAGTTAAAAAGGATATCCAGGAATTGAACTCAGCTCTGCACCAAGCAGACCTCATAGACATCTACTGAACTCTCCACCCCAAATCAACAGAATGCACCTTCTTCTCAGCACCACATCGCACTTATTCCAAAATTGACCACATAGTTGGAAGTAAAGCACTCCTCAGCAAATGTAAAAGAACAGAAGTTATAATAAACTGTCTCTCAGACTACAGTGCAATCAAATTAGAACTCAGGATTAAGAAACTCACTCAAAACTGCTCAACTACATGGAAACTGAACAACCTGCTCCTGAATGACTACTGGATACATAACGAAATGAAGGCAGAAATAAAGATGCTCTTTGAAACCAATGAGAAAAAAGACAAAACATACCAGAATCTCTGGGACACATTCAAAGCAGTGTGTAGAGGGAAATTTATAGCACTAAATGCCCACAAGAGAAAGCAGGAAAGATCTAAAATTGACATCCTAACATCACAATTAAAAGAACTAGAGAAGCAAGAGCAAACAAATTCAAAAGCTAGCAGAAGGCAAGAAATAACTAAGATCAGAGCAGAACCGAAGGAGATAGAGACACAAAAAAACCCTTCAAAAAATCAATGAATCCAGGAGCTGGCTTTTTGAAAAGATCAACAAAATTGATAGACCGCTAGCAAGACTAATAAAGAAGAAAAGAGAGAAGTATCAAATAGATGCAATAAAAAATGACAAAGAGGATATCACCACCAATCCCACAGAAATACAAACTACCATCAGAGAATAGTGTAAACACCTCTATACAAATAAACTAGAAAACCTAGAAGAAATGCATAAATTCCTGGACACATACACCCTCCCAAGACTAAATCAGGAAAAAGTTGAATCCCTGAATAGCCCAATAACAGGCTCTGAAACTGAGGCAATAATTAATAGCCTACCTACCAAAAAAAGTCCAGGACCAGACAGATTCACAGCTGAATTCTATCAGAGGTAAAAATAGGAGCTGGTACCATTCCTTCTGAAACTATTCCAATCAATAGAAAAAGAAGGAATTCTCCCTAACTCATTTTGTGAGGCCAGCATCATCCTGATACCAAAGCCTGGCAGAGACAAAACAAAAAAAGAGAATTTTAAACCAACATCCCTGATGAACATCAATGCAAAAATCCTCAATAAAATACTGGCACACCGAATCCAGCAGCACATCGAAAAGCTTATCCACCACGATCAAGTGGGCTTCATCCCTGGGATACAAGGCTGGTTCAACATATGCAAATCAATAAACATAATCCAGCATATAAACAGAACCAAAGACAAAAACCACATAATTATCTCAATAGATGCAGAAAAGGCCTTCAACAAAATTCAACAGCCCTTCATGCTAAAAACTCTCAATGAACTAGGTATTGAAGGGATGTACCTCAAAATAATAAGAGCTATTTATGACAAACCCACAGCCAATATCATACTGAATGGGCAAAAACTGGAAATATTCCCTTTGAAACCTGGCAGAAGATAGGGATGCCCTCTCTCACCACTCCTATTCAACATAGTTTTGGAAGTTCTGGCCAGGGCAATCAGGCAAGAGAAAGAAATAAAGGGTATTCAATTAGGAAAGAGGAAGTCAAATTGTCCCTGTTTGCAGATGACATGATTGTATATTTAGAAAACCCCATCGTCTCAGCCCAAAATCTCCTTAAGCTGATAAGCAACTTCAGCGAAGTCTCAGGATACAAAATCAATGTGCAAAAATCACAAGCATTCTTATACACCAATAATAGACAAACAGAGAGCCAAATCATGAGTGAACTCCCATTCACAATTGCTTCAAAGAGAATAAAATACCTAGGAATCCAACTTACAAGGGATGTGAAGGACATCTTCAAGGAGAGTTACAAACCACTGCTCAATGAAATAAAAGAGGACACAAACAAATGGAAGAACATTCCATGCTCATGGATAGGAAGAATCAATATCATGAAAATGGCCATACTGCCCAACATAATTTATAGATTCAATGCCATCCCCATCAAGCTACCAATGACTTTCTTCACAGAATTGGAAAAAACTACTTCAAAGTTCATATGGAACCAAAAAAGAGCCCGCATTGCCAAGACAATGCTAAGCAAAAAGAACAAAGCTGGAGGCATCATGCTACCTGACTTCAAACTATACTACAAGGCTACGGTAACCAAAACAGCATGGTACTGGTACCAAAACAGAGATATAGACCAATCGAACAGAACAGAGCCCTCAGAAATAATACTGCACATTTACAACAATCTGATCTTTGACAAACCTGACAAAAACCAGAAATGGGGAAAGGATTCCCTATTTAATAAATGGTGCTGGGAAAACTGGCTAGCCATATGTAGAAAGCTGAAACTGGATACCTTCCTTACAACTTATACAAAAATTAATTCAAGATGGCTTAAAGACTTAAATGTTAGACCTAAAACCATAAAAACCCTGGAAGCAAACCTATGCAATACCATTCAGGACATAGGCATGGGCAAGGAGTTCATGACTCAAACACCAAAAGCAATGGCAACAAAAGCCAAAATTGACAAATGGGATCTAATTAAACTAAAGAGCTTCTGCACAGCAAAAGAAACTACCATCAGAGTGAACAGGCAACCTACAGAATGGGAGAAAATTTTTACAATCTACCCATCTGACAAAGGGCTAATATCCAGAATCTACAAAGAACAAACAAATTTACGAGAAAAAAAATCAAACAACCCCATCAAAAAGTGGGTGAAGGATATGAACAGACACTTCTCAAAAGAAGACATTTGTGCAGCCAACAGACACATGAAAAAATGCTCATCATCACTGGCCATCAGAGAAATGAAAATCAAAACTACAATGAGATACCATCTCACACCAGTTAGAATGGTGATCATTAAAAAGTCAGGAAACAACAGGTGCTGGAGAGGATGTGGAGAAATAGGAACACTTTTACACTGTTGGTGGGACTGTAAACTAGTTCAACCATTGTGGAAGTCAGTGTGGAGATTCCTCAGGGATCTAGAACTAGAAATACCGTTTGACCCAGCCATCCTATTACTGGGTATATACCCAAAGGATTATAAATCATGCTGCTATAAAGACACATGCACACATATGTTTATTGTGGCACTATTCACAATAGCAAAGACTTGGAACCAACCCAAATGTCCAACAATGATAGACTGGATTAAGAATATGTGGCACACCATGGAATACTATGCAGCCATAAAAAATGATGAGTTCATGTCCTTTGTAGGGACATGGATGAAGCTGGAAACCAACATTCTGAGCAAACTATTGCAAGGACAGAAAACCAAACACCGCATATTCTCTCATAGGTGGGAACTGAACAATGAGAACACTTGGACACAGGGTGAGGAATATCACACCCTGGGGCCTGTCATGGGGTGGGGGGAGGGGGAAGGGATAGCATTAGGAGATATACCTAATGTAAATGATGAGTTAATGAGTGCAGAACACCCACAGGACACATGTATATATATGTATCAAACCTGCACGTTGTGCACATGTACCCTAGAACTTAAAGTATAATAAAAAAAAGAAAAGGAAAAAAAAAGAGCTGATTAAACAAAACAAGGCAAAAAAAAAAGAAATTGTCAACAGAGTGAAAACCTATAAAATGAGAGAAAATATTTGCAAACTATGCATCTGACAAGGATCTAAATCTCAAATTTGCAAGGAACTTTAACAAGAAAAAAAAACCATTAAAAAGTGGGCAGAGGAAGTGAACACTTTTCAAGAAAACCCACAGACACGGCCAACAAGCATATGAAAAAAAAATGCTCAATATCACTAATAATTAGAGAAATGCAAATAAAAGTTCCAGTGAGATTCCATCTCACTCCAGTCAGAATGTCTACTACTGAAAAGTCATAAAATCACAGATGCTGGTGAGGTTGTAGAAAATAGAATTCTTATGCACTGCTGATGGAAATGTAAACTAGTTTATCCTTTGTGGGAAGCAGTGTGGTGATTTCTCACAGGACTTACAACAGAACTACCATTTGACCCAGCAACTCCATAATTGGGTATACATCCAAAGGAATATAAATTGTTCTACCAATAAAGACACATGCACTGGCATGTTCATTGCAGCACTATTCACAATAGAAAATACATGAAATCAATGTAAATGCCCATCAGTGGTAGATTGGATAAAGAAAATGCGGTACAT